>NC_048229.1:71508985-71624119 GCF_002007445.2 Ailuropoda melanoleuca
GTGTTACACACAAGTAGAATCATGGAACATTACATCAAAAACCAGGGATGTACTGTATGGTGACTAACATAACGTAATAAAAAATTATTATAAAGAAATTTAAAATAAATAAATAAATATAAATAAATATAAGTCATATTATCTTGCAACCCTGCTTTAAAATATTCCATAGCTTCAACTGTACTCAAAATGAAATCAGGGACTTTAAAGCCTTATCTACTCCGGCTTCTGATATTTTTCCACTCCCTCACACCATCCTGCTCTTTGCTTACCACACACAAGCAAAGGGCCCCTTCCAGGCCCTCACAGGTGTGGAGTCTGTCCTGGCTAAGGGCTCATAGGTTCTGTCCTCACTCTTCCTTCCACCTAGACTATTCTTCCCCAAGTTCTAAAAAGATGGCTCAGTCTCATCTTTCTCTCATCTTACATTCAGCTTTCTTTGAGAACCCTAAATTAGAACCCCCTTCCTTGCCCCGCAAATCCACTCTTTAAATAATTCAGCTCGGGGGCTTGGTTTTGTTTTGTTTTTTTATGTCAGCCTTCCTAGGATTGCTATGATTTATATAGTCGATGGCCCCAATTCTAAATAAATGAAGAGACTAATGAGAAGAGAGTCTGTGCATAGAGACTTGCAGCAGTGCCCAGCATAGGGCCAGGTGGGAGGTACATCAATCCTATAGTCATTGAACTAATGTGAATTGTATATAAAATTACCTCCGTAACAGCAATGGAGCCATCGCCAGGGAGAAGTATTAAAAAGAGGAAATACTCCCTTCTCTTTAGCAATATTTTGCTCACTTTATAACAAGGAAATCCTACCCATGATGGACCTTCTCACTGCTACTGGAAGAGCCGGGGTTGATGTGATTGCAACAACAGATTGCTTCTCTAATATTCCAGTGTTCTTCTAGGATTGAATTACCAGCCTCCTTCATACTCCTTAGATTCTGCAAAGTAATAAAATTAATCAGAAGAGGAATTTCTCCTTGATCACTCTCCACTGTTGTTTCTCTCATAAGACAGACACCTGATACAGGAACTTCTCTCAGAGTTAAACGAATAAACCTGTGGCTCATAAAGTTAGCAAGAGGCATATCTGAGTGTCACAAGGCCTAGGACTTGAAATAAAACAAAAGTAAAAGTAAGAATAAAGTAACAAATATGGTAGCAATATTAGTGAATCCTAACATTTAGTGAGTATGTGTTGCATCTGTTTTCCACTTAAAGCCCATGTCAGTTGTTTGAAGATGCTGATGTTACCTGTTCATCTCTCAGGTGAGAAAACTGGGGCACAAAAAAGATTAAATAAACTAACCCAAGGGCACTCAGGCAGGGAGCGGTGCATCAGGATTTGAATCCAGGAAATCTGACTTCATAACCACTTACGGCGCCTCCGTGGGCCAGAGAGACTTGGGCATCAGTCACCAACGATGATGACAACACCAAGTACCTAGAGTCCCAAAGGGAAAGGGTTTGCAGGAGTGGCTATGTAAGGCCTCGGCCATCTTGCGGAAATCACAAGAGACTGAGCAATGTGGTCAGTCCATGGACCTCTGTATGACACAATCTCACAAAAGTTCTAGAAATTCTTGCTTCATCTTCCCTCTCTTGCACTAGGCAGATCCGTACCTAACCCTGTCTACACCGCTTCATAGGCTCCCCACCGCCAGCTTCTTCTCGTTCATCATGCAGGCAACTATCACTCCAAATCTGGTCCTCATCACACTGACCCTCCCCTTTTCCCCATTACCTACTGAACCACCTGGATTTAACCCCAGCTTTGCCACTCACCCTGCGGGGGAATCTTGAACATGTCACTTGGACTCATCTTCAGTTAGGTGCCTTCTTCTGAAATGGGATGAACATAACTTTCCCACAGTGTTCTTTGTGAGACTAGTCTCCTCTAGACGGGCATCCCTCCAGGGGTGGTCCTGGACCCTCTGTATCAGAGTCATCTGACGTGCCCTTCCAATTCAGATTCCCAGGGCCCACCTTTGGCCTTGTTAATCAGAATCTCTCAAGATGGATCTTGACTGGGTTCATTTTTAACAGGCTCTCCAAGCAATACTTGCAAAAACCAGGGATGAGTCCCACTGCCCTGTCTATGACAATGTTCCCTCTGCCTGAGACTACTTTCAGCTCCCATGCCTGTCTCCCAATCCTCTCCGACAATTTAAAGCCTGACTTAAATTTCTCCTCCTTCATGAAACCACTCCAGGTCCCTCCCTCCAGAAATAATGTGTCCCTGCTTTGAATGATCATGGGACGTATTTATATACTGGCAACTCATCCTAACAATTCCAGGCTCCTTGAGGTGAGAGTCAGTACGTAATTCATACTAATACCTATCACACCACAGATATCTGTCACAGGGCTTTGCACAGAATAGGTGCTCAGTGAAAATGAATCAAGCAGGTAAGATGAAGTCCCACCGCGATATTTTTAGACCATCTTGATAAACCACCTGTCTTAAAGGAATAACCAGCTCATCTGAAGAAGAGGAGGAGAAAATTTGACCAAGCCAACTTGCTGCTCCCTCTCTGCTCCCCTCTTCTCTCTGATTCCTGCTGCGGTCAGGATCACACCTTTATTCCTTAGCCCACACCTTGTGAGGGGGAATAAGTGGAAACCCTTGAGTACTTCCCTTTAGCTCAGTGAGGGCTGGCTGACAATCTTAGATAATTTCTCTTCCTATTTAGAAGTAAACAAAAAAAGGAAATCAAGGTAACAATAATAAACCTTGTAAAATTGTCAAGTTTCCTGACGTGGGTTCCTGTTTAGCCCAAAGGGCCGGAGTAGTGTCTCCGGCGTCTTGGCCAGCTTCTGGCTCAGGGAGTTCTGTGGGTTGGGGGCTGCCTCCTCAAGGCTAAGCAGAAACCTAGAAGTGCCTTCACCCGTTCCCTTCCTAGAGTGCTGCAGTACCTTGTACTCCTATGCCTTAGCTCAGGCTGCTACCACAGAAGCCCACAGACTGGGAGTGTGAACAACAGGCATGTATCTCATACATCCGAGATCAGGGTGCCAGCACGCTCAAGTTGTGGGTGACGGCACTTTTCCTGGTTTATACAATGCCCAGCAACTTGCTGTACCCTCATGTGACAGAGAGGGAGAGGGAGAGAGAGAGAGATCATCTCTCTCCTGGTTCTTCTTACGAGGGTATTAATCCCATTCTTGGGGGCTCTACTCCCATGACCTAATTACTTCCCAAAGGCCCCGCCTCCAAATACTATCATACTGCAGATTTGGACTTCATTATATGAATTTGGGGGAGACATAAAAAATTAACCCATAACACCCACCCATCCACGATCTCTATAGAGTCCCTCCTAGATTTTGTTGAAGGGGCATGCCTTATCCCCAGGCAGTGGCAAGCAACATGGCCGCGACTCTGCCAATGTAATTCCAGAGCTACTTTGGGAAGACAAGAGCAGCAGTAATTGTTTCCATCCACATTCCCCTCACTCGCCATGTTCCAGCCTTGTCACTCACCCTGCAGTTCTCTCAAAACACACCGGGCTCCACCTTTGCATGGGCAATTCCCCTTGCCCATTATGCTCTTTCCCTATTCATGTGAATGTATGAACTTGCTTTAAAAATCATCCTCCCTTTAAACTCCAGCTTAAATATTTCCACAGAGGGGGCTTTCACACCCGTATTTTTTAATTGAAGTAACCTCCTTTCCCAGTTCCTTTCTATTTTAGCCCTTATTTATTTCCTTCCCAACATGTACCACAACCTATAATTCTTCTATTCATTTTTCTACATGCTTGCTCCTTGCCTGTCTTTCCAGCAATGTATAAACTTGAACAAGGTCAAGAATTGTGTCCATCTTGTTCACCACTCCTGACACATAGTAGCAGCTCAATAAATATCTGTTGAATGATTGGATAAAATAAGTATGCAATATATAATCACAGGAAAAGGAAAGAAAGTCATACAAATACATCAAATCTTTCATTCATATTCAATGTTACGATGAGGAAATAATCACTTATGATTTAATTTTGCAACAATATAAGACTTCAACATTAGCTTGATGATTTAAATTATTATTTTGCTGCTAAAAGGAATAGATCCTCCTTATTCTGATTCATGATTTACCATAATACTAATTCTACAGACTCAGAATAATAAATCTCACGTCTCCCGATGGAACTCAACTCCTACAGACTAAAAGTTGACATCCTTATGAGACATCAACAAAGAAAAGACAATTTGAAGAAGCAGATGTGGCTATTTTAGAAGGAAAAAAGTCTACATTCTGTTTTAACTTTGCAAGTCTCAAAGAATTCTTTCATGACAAGACACTGAGAACGACTTCATGAAAATAAATAGCCACAGAGGAATATGGATTTAATTGCTTGAATTGCTGCATTAGCTAAAATAAAACAGCTGTGATCACATTCTGGGGCAAAAACCATTGTTCAACAAAGAGTTCTATTAAAGATCACCCCAGTGATGAGTCTGGCTTTCTAAAATCAGGCATTCCACTTCCTGGACCACCCATTGTTCTTAGGGTAACAGCAATTCCAATTTGGGGGGCATCTGGGTGGGAGAAACGTTGTCTGCGCTGTAGGGCACAGAACTGCTTGATAGATTTTTCTCTTTCCCTCAAATACACAGCTCAAGTTACTCAAAATTACTCAGCAAAACAAATTCCTTTCATATTTCTATATTCCCAAGACACAGGAAAGGTGCTGGGCTGGCAGCTAGGGCCTCTTGAGTTCCAATCCACTAACAGACGAAACGAGAAGCAGCCTGTGTCCAAATTCTTCCTAAGGAACCTTTCTGAACAGATTTAGTCCCTGGGAAAATGAGTCTCCAAAGTGGTGAGTTTTGGTATTTCTTAGGATCGGAAACCACCTTGAGATCATGATAAAGCCATAGAGCCCTGCACAGAAATTCACAGATATATATTAACACCAAGTTTGCAGCCCAGCCTCCAGAGCTGTGCAAACACCCTAAATCGCCCACAAACCACAAAGACAGACCTCTTATTCTGAAATGCAGCAGCAGGGCTGAAGACTGGGAAAGCCGAGCCTTCAAATGATAGCTGGTTGTTTACCAGCCAGCAAGTGTATCTACTTTAACTCTGCCACACCAGTGTCACCTCTGACCCTTCCACGGTCCTGTTTGCAGACCTTGAAACATGTGATCAAAGTCAAAGCCAGACATTAATAAAAAGGGAAAGGTTGAGGGAAAGACAGCAAAAGGGCTAGCAAGCAGAAGCTCGAATTCTTTAATTTCTAATATTCTATCCAGTCCTACATTCCCCAGAATCTGTTCCACTGACCTCACCAGCCAGTCGTTAGCATAGATAAGGGTGCCTCAAAGCCAACCTGAGAAGTTACCGTAAAATGCAGATTTCCAAGTCTCACCAGCTCCTGCTTCAAAAGGATTCTGTGATTTTTTTTTATTAAACATTCTGGGCGATTCTGAAGCTGGTGGTCACTTCAACCACAATTTTGATGGTTTCCAGGTTTTTTTCTCAGTGTCTAAGAAATCTCAGTATTTCAGAATCCAAAGTACATATCCCTTCCTCCTATCTCTGGAAACTTCTCGAACACCTTTCGTCCCATCAGGAACACCAGACTAGCTGCCATTCCTTCCTGGCCTACACCCCTCCTCAGTGGGCATTCAGGGAAGAGATGTAGTGAGAGGTTTCTAGATGACTCTGTGCCTGAGAACTGCCCACCAAGGGATCTCAATTGATGCCTCGCCTTAATTTCATCTGCAGTGTTCCTCTTGCCACGTCATGAAACACTCAAGGGTGTGACACCAGGGGTGAAGATGGGTGGGAGAGGGAGTGGCAGTACCTTTCCCATGGCACTGACTCACCTACCCTGCTCACGTTGCCTGCCCACCCTCTCTAGAGCGTCTCCCTAAGGATTTCCCCCTACCCCCCCCCCCCCACAAACGATCCTCCCCTTTTGAATTCCGGTTTTATTTACTTGAACTGTTTTGTGGGAACCACGAAGTCGAAATAAGGCTCCCCCTTGTTCTCTGTTTCTTACCTGCCTCCTGATCGCTAGTTGTCTGAGAGCGAGCACATGCTTAAATGCCCCCGCGTCCCACACAACATATAGCCAATCACAAGCACAGAGTAGGGCAGCGGCGCCTGTCCCTTCTGCCTGCCCAGCATCTATTCCCTACGCCCCGCTCCCGATTCTTTTCTGGTAAGCGCATCTCAACTCCCCTTTGGAGAACTACCCTCGTCCAGCCGATGTCCATTTGTTTCAGAGAAGCTAATTACACATCCTAAGTCCCAGTGGGCACCTGATCGAGGTTGGGCTAATTAGCAAAGCCCATTTCCCTGAAACAACCATTGGTTGACGGCTGTCACATGACCCAAGCTGGGCCAGTGAGATTCAGTCCTGGAAATTTTCACGTACAACAAGGAAGTGAATGGTCTCCTTCTTTGAGATTACTGGGGCTAGTGGGTCTTTACGAGCCATCTTGTCTCCACTAGGGGAAGAGCTGCTTAAGAATGGAGCCACATAGATGCAGGCGGGGCTGACAGATACGGGGCCAGTGACTAAATCCTAGAGGCCTGGTTCACGGATTTATTCGGGCCAGAAGCCAGACCTACCTCCTGAACTTTTCAGTTATCCACAGTATACAACTAACAATATTACATATTTGAACCAATTTGAGTGTTTTTCTATCACTTCAACTAAAAACACGAACATTTATTTAACACTTAATAGATATTGACTGGTTGAGTTAATAGACATTTTTAGATTAGGGAAATGTTGGATATATTGCATCCTTCAAGCCTACAAAATATCTTTTTTTGCAGATCAAGGTCAGTTGCTTAAATTATCTTTGGCAAAGAAGACTGATGTGGTCCTAAAACTATGGCCTTTGGTTTCAAACCGTTGACTTTGGATCCCAGCTCTGTCCCTTACAGATTGTGACCTTGAGCAAATTACTTAGAAATCACTAAACAGGAGAAGATTGCGGTAAAAAAAAAGGGGGGGTGGGACATTGTTATTGGAAGATCATTTGTGTGTAGATGATGGATTGAAAGGTTGAGAGACAAAGACAGGAAAGCAATATCAAGATCAGACAATAGAGGATAAGGGCTTCAACTCAGGCAGCATTACTTGGGATACAAAGTAAAGGGTGGATTGCAAAAAGTTCGGTTAAACTTAGTAGCAAACTGAATGTGGGCTGTGAGAAGAAAAGAGAAGAGTCAAAGTTCCTGAAAACTAGTTCAAATATTTTTTTATTTTGAAACCCTAAAACAGAGAAATGTGGTACCAGGTGGTGGGACTGCTTTTAAATCCTAGTCTATCCATGGAGTTCTTTTTAACAACATGAGCTTTCAGGGTAGACCTATAGCTTCCTCCCTGTTGAAGAAATTGAGCAGCTTCTCACTTCTGGGAGATCCTTCCAGCAGGTGATGCTTTCTTCGCTTTGATTTAAAGCTGAGCTCCCAACGTGTTCAAGGAGTCCAACTAGTGTTATATTAGGTGGTTTTAGGTGGATTACAGAATGACTCGCTGCCCACAGATAAGACGCTAAATAACTCTGGATCACACCGGGAGAAAGCTGTTCCCTTTCAGGCTTCTTGATTATGTTTTCAAGGAAAAAAAAGATCTCACATGGGGCCTAAAACATCTTTAACACCTCTTTCCAGCACTTGCTAATTGCCTTGTTTAAAAGGGAGCATGTCTCGGGCCTAAAACCTCCAAGAGGCCGCAATGTCCAGCTAGAGTTAAGTCATACTGTTGTGCCTTTGTTGAATTTATTTTCACACGTGCTTTCTTTTAATGGCAAGTAGAACTTCTTCTCCAGTTGTATTTTATGTCTGGACATCTCTTTTTAAGATAAATTTATTTAAAAAAAAAAGGCTCTTAAAAGGTAACTAAAGAGATGTGGTACGTAGCTATGGCAGGAATTGGGGAAAGGACCTACAAAAGATGACTGTCTTGGGCCAGTGGTCCTAAACCCTGCTTAGCAGGTAAAGCACTTAGAACATCATTAAAAGTATACCAGGCAGCTACAAGCGTGCAGTGAGCAAATGTGCCTGCTCTGAGCACAGGGCGGCCTGCCCCGCCGGGCAAGAACTTCTCAGTACCTGCAGAACCCAGTGCTCTCATTTAACCTGTGTGTGTGTGTGTGTGTGTGTGTGCGCGCGCGCGCGCGAGGCATCCTGGAAGCCCCGGGGGAGTCCAGCTTAATCTCCTACACAACTCCTCTCTCTAAACAACCCTGGCGTTTGGTTCGCTTTTGTTAGGAATAAACACGCTCAGCACCCGCTGCTTGGAAATGCTCCTGTTCCCAGATGCGCTCCGCTCGGCTGCGCTTCCTACCGCTGCATCAGCCTTCCCAACCGCCCAGCCACGCTCCTGCGGAGCACTCATTCACGCGGGCCACAGAAAAATCTCTACCACTCTCACAGCAAACCATCTGGCATAGGGATGTTTAATTTCGCAAGCCATCTTTTGTTTACTGGGTCGACTTTTCAAGGGAAAAAAAAAAACCCACACACCTCTGACTGCCCGGAGCTGTCCAAAGCTACCCAATGGCTCCCCCTAGTGGCCCTTAGTGGCCTTTCGCAGGGATTTGTAAATCATTCCGAGCTGGAAGAAGGAAAGACCATACAAGCCCGCAGCTTTGCAGGTTTCACTGTCAGAAAGGGTACAGACATTCTGGAAAACAGTGTGGAGGTCCCTTAAAAAGTTAAAAATTGAGCTATCCTATGACCCAGCCATTGCACTACTGGGTATTTTACCCCAAAGATACAGACGTAGTGAAGAGAAGGGCCATATGCACCCCTATGTTCATAGCAGCATTGTCCACAATAGCTAAATTGTGGAAGGAGCCGAGATGCCCTTCAACAGATGACTGGATTAAGAAGATGTGGTCCATATACACAATGGAATATTACTCAGCCATCAAAAAGAACGATTTCACAACATTTGCAGCAACATGGACGGGACTGGAGGAGATAATGCTAAGTGAAATAAGTCAAGCAGAGAAAGACAATTATCATATGGTTTCTCTCATCTGTGGAACATAAGAACTAGGAAGATCGGTAGGAGAAGAAAGGGATAAAGAAAGGGGGGGTAATCAGAAGGGGGAATGAAGCATGAGAGACTATGGACTCTGAGAAACAAACTGAGGGCTTCAGAGGGGAGGGGGGTGGGGGAATGGGATAGACTGGTGATGGGTAGTAAGGAGGGCACGTATTGCATGGTGCACTGGGTGTACTGGGTGTTATACGCAACTAATGAATCATCGGACTTTACATCGGAAACCAGGGATGTACTGTATGGTGACTAACATAATAAAAATATTATCATGAGAAAAAAAAGAAAGGGCACTAAAAAAACAGCAGTAAAATTAAATTGCCAACTGTGTGCAGCACCTGCTTCGTGTAGTCCTTTATTTTGCCAGTGAAGATCATGAGAAAATAAGTATCATTTGACACCGCTTAAAACTCATAAAAGCAACCAAGATGTCCTTCAGGAGGTGAATGGATGAACTCGGGTCCATGCAGACAATGGGATATAATCAGCACTAAAAAGAGATGAGCTGTTAAGCCATGAAAAGACGCGCTGGAAACTTCAAAGCTTTTTACTAAGTGAAAGAAGTCAATCTCAGAAGTGATTCCAGTTACCTGCCATTCTGGAAAAGGCCAAACTCTGGAGAGAAGAAAGATCAGCAGTTGCCAAGGGTCAGTGGGAGGGAGGGGTGAATAGGCTGAGCACGGAGGATTTTTATGACAATGAAGCTATTCTCTATGATACTATAATGATGGCTACGCGTCACTATCCGTTCATCCAAGCCCATAGAACATATAATACCAAGAGTGACCCCCAAGGAAAATTATGGACTTTGGGTGCTCATACGTCAGTGCGGTTTCATGGATTGTAATAAATCTATCATTCTGGCAGATGATGTTGATCTGGGCATGACTATACAAGTAGGGGGCGGGGGTATGTGGGAAATCTCTATACTTCTGCTCAATTTTGCTCTGAACCTAAAAGGGCTCCAACAAATAAAGTCTATTTTTAAAAAAATATATAAGTGAATAAATAAAATATATAAGTGAATAAATAAAATATATAAGTGAATAAATAAAAGTGACTAAATAAATATATAAGTGAATAAAAAAATATATAAGTGAATAAATAAAATATATAAGTGAATAAATAAAATCCAGGGTGAATCTTGTTTTGGACATGTTGATCAGTAACTAGTTAGAAAGATGTAGACCCTTCCTCCTCCAAGCGTGGTCTGGGACCACCAGCACCAGCACCACCTGGGAGCTTTTTAGAAATGCAGAGTCTCAGGCCCCACCCCAGAACTGCTGAATCAGAATCTGCATTTTAACAACATCTTGGAGCAATTTATATTAAAGCGTAAGATGCACGGGTGTAGAATGCATGGTCCTTGCTTTGAGGTGCTGCCAGCCCTATTAAAACATTGTGGGGTGTCTTTGGTATAGTTTGCAATGGAAAGCAAAGCAAAGCAAAGAGTAATGAATTTCACACTTTCGATTTCACTTCTAGTTCCTTTACCCACAGGTTTTTCCCACCTGCGATGTCTTTACCTCTTCTCCATATGTACACTTCTTGCTGAATATCATTAAAAACCAGTGGGAACTTGCCATGTGCCTGGCAAATAAGAGATACAAGGCATAGACCCTTTTCATAAAAAGTGTCAGAAAAGTTAACAGGGAATTACAGTTTCGCCTGGCTCCCCTGTTAGATTACATAGGATAACAGGGGTGAGCACAGGGCCTCCTCTTGAAGGGGGTAAGAGGAAGTAAGGAACCACATTATTTTGGCATCCATCACTGGCCAGGCACTGTTTGTAATCTCACTGATAACAATGATTTCACAAGAGGGGAATTATTTTCCTCCTTTAACTGATAGAGAAACTGAGTCACTATGTAGTTCAGCAATTTGCCAAAGTTCTCACAGCTGAAAGCAGCCACAAAGAGGTCACCCCACTCCAAGTAAGGGCAGTCCTTGAAAACTAGAACTAAGTATTTCTTTATTTAACCATTTTAGGCTCCGTACCTAACATAATATCTGGCGAATAATACACGTTGAATAAATAGTCATTTGACATTTGAATAAATGAATGATTATCCACACCTATCAGGGTTGAGAGAGAGGATGGTACATTTGCCTATATGCTCGAACTTGATGCTAACTTTTTTCTTTGCCCAGCATCGGGCCTTGAAAACAAGGATAACTGCAACTATCCTTTTCAGTCATTTACTGTGTGCAAAGCACTTTTAATCTATCTGAAATTTGTTGTAAAAAGGAAGTAATGTACGTGAAGTAACTTGCCCAAAGTCACATTGTCAACAAACAGCATTTACTAAATGCTCGCTTATAAATTACTGAGTGAGTGAATACACAAATGTACAAAGCCCAGCAAGAGTCAGAATGAAATCTCTCGAGGCCTCTGTGGCCTTGAACATGAATACAAGTCCCTCAGTTTTATGATTCAAGATGGTTTGCCCCAACTTATTAAGGCTCATGAAAGATTTTTAAATATGAAATCCTGGAATAGAAACAAGACAAATGTTCTACTGACACAAAAGGAAATTGCTCAGGTTTCAGCCATAAATTAGATTTGGAAACACTGAAGACACACCTGCCCTCAGGAGTTGGAGAGGAGGTGGGGTCACGGCTCCCTGTTCATCTGTAATTCGGCCAAAGAGCCTCCGAAAGTACCACAGAGCCTGACTAATTTGAAATAGATGAACCTCCATGTTCTTGGGCCATGCGACATTTCAGGCCGATCATCCAACCTTCCAAGCTCAAGGAAACACACTATGTATTTGGCCACACGCTTTGCTCTCAACTTTTAAACCCCTATGTATATTTCAATGGCAATTTAATCCATATGGTTCAGATTATTTGCATTAGACTCATCAGAAGCAATTTTGAAAGAAGCTACACTCTAATAACTTCCTCAGCGCGCAGTGCTAGACTTGAACTCCTTCGCCGTGGGTTCCTCCAACAGAGTCTGCTGGGTGGAATTTGTATTAATAAAGGCAACATGGAGGTTAAGAGCTGGGACCCCAGAGCCAGACCGCCTGGGTGCAAATCCCCAGTCTCGTGGTCATATCACTACTTAGGATGTATGTGGCTTTGGATTTGCTTTCCTTGTCTGAAAATGGGTAAACTAATAATAACCCCCCATGGGGTTATTAAAGATTAGCCAAGTCCATGTGAAGTGCTTATGGAAGGGTCACTGTGTGCCAGGCAGTATATCAACCACTGGCTATTATTACTACATAAGCTGCAAGTAAAAGAAAAATAACATCGGAGCGGCTTGTAGATGAGGGTTGTCTCTCACATAAACACAGAAAGTCAAGGCCTGGGTGATGACCTCACCCCACCTGGCACCTGATGCTCCACCAGCTCCACACACTAGCCTCTCTTTCTGATCCAAGATGGCGACTCCCGCCCCCCCCCCCAATGCCAGCCAACTTGTCCAGACTCCAGCCAGGAGGAAGGAGGACAGGAGAGAATGACAATCCTCCATTTAAGGACACGTGGTAGAAGTTGGGCACACCACTCTGCTTACATCCCATTTAACAGAATGTAGTCTCGCGGTCACACGTAATCTTAAAGGAGACTGGGAAATGTAGCTTTTTATTCTGCTATTATTTAGTCTATTATTATTACTGTAGGACAAAAAAAGAAGGGCAGCTATTGGGAGACAATTAGCTGTCTCTGTCAGATTCAGAGTGGAAGATCAAAAATACCATCTGGGGGTGGCTTGGGCCATTTTAAGGAGTTACTCAGTTTCCCTGATTATCTTCAATGTACACAGGAGGTATACGTGTTACTAAACTTGCTTGTTTTTCTCCTGTTATAAAAAAAAAAAATACCATCTGGATCGAGGATGCATACCAAATGGAGATCTTTGGAAAACGGAATGTGGTTTGAGAAGACTGCATCTTTAACGGTGCACTCAGCCGCCTCCACATTCTGTTTGCTTCTAAATCCCATAAATATATGCTGCATAAAACACTAAATAAATGTTTATTCTAATTATTGTACAAAAGTGGCCACAAATCTCTTTTCTCCAGTCTCACCAGAATTGTACCCAAGGAAGACTTCAGATGATTGTGGATTTAGAAATAAAAGGAGAATCTGGGGACTTTGAACACTGCTTTAATGAAAAAGAAAGGCTCCCCAGACACCCAAGGACAGGCACTTCCCTGTCCGTCGTAACTGAAAAAGTGATGACACGCCCACAAGCTCATGTGAGACAAGACACCTTCCCAGCCCGTCTGAGCCTTTGCAAATAAAAGATGTTGACAACAAATACACAGATAATAGGAAACATATTTTTGGCCAGTGAGTTAGCTTTTTTGGTCAGGCTTGAAGACTGTAATAGATATTCTGGAAGCTTCCCCAGCATCCTACCCTACTCTCTCCTTCTGAACAGAGTCGTATTTCCCAGCCTTGTGGTTCGGCTGGGGATTGGCTTGAGTCAATCGAAGAATGCAACCCTGTGTCCACAATAATTATTTCAGAGTTGGGCATGTGATGGAATGAAATGTGAAGGAAAATTGTTGGCCATTCTCCTGGGATCACAAAGAATATTTGGTCTTAGAAGGAAGATGGCAGATTAAGAGCCTTTACTACACATAGAGTGGCAAGGTGAGGAGAAATTAGTCCGTAATGACATTGTAGAGGCAGGAGATGGAACCTTACAAAAGCCTATGGCCTTTGAAATTCACAAACCAGCCTAATCCACTCACGAGGAAGCAGTTGACCAAGATTAAAGTAGAAATCAATGAATTAGAAACCAGAAGTACAGTAGGGCAGATCAACAGGACTAGAAGCTGGTTCTTTGAGAGAATCAATAAAATTGACAGACCACTGGCAAGACTTATCCAAAATAAAAGACAAAGGACCCAAATTAATAAAATTATGAATGAAAAAGGAGAGGTCACAACCAACACCAATGAAATTGGAAGGATTATTAGAAACTTTTATCAACAGCTATATGCCAAAAAACTAAACAATCTGGAAGAGATGGAGGCCTTCCTGGAAACCTATAAACTACCAAGACTGAAACAGGAAGAAATAGATTTCTTAAATAGGCCAATTAACTATGAAGAAATTGAGTCAGTGATAAACAACCTTCCAAATAATAAAACTCCAGGCCCAGACGGTTTTCCTGGGGAATTCTACCAAACATTCAAAGAAGAAATAATACCTATTCTCCTAAAGCTATTTCAAAAAATAGAAACAGAAGGAAAGCTACCAAACTCATTCTATGAGGCTAATATTACCTTGATCCCCAAACCAGGCAAAGACCCCCTCAAAAAGGAGAATTACAGACCGATTTCTCTAATGAATATGGATGCCAAAATCCTCAACAAGATCCTTGCTAATAGAATCCAACAGTACATTAAAAGGATTATCCATCATGACCAAGTGGGATTCATACCTGGGATGCAAGCATGGTTCAACACTCGCAAATCAATCAATGTGATACATCATATCAACAAGAAAAGACTCAAGAACCATATGATCCTCTCAATTGATGCAGAAAAAGCATTTGACAAAATACAGCATCCTTTCCTGATTAAAACCCTTCAGAGTGTAGGAATAGAGGGTACATTTCTCAATCTCATAAAAGCCATCTATGAAAAGCCTACTGCAAGCATTATTCTCAATGGGGAAAAGCTGGAAGCCTTTCCCTTAAGATCAGGAACACGACAAGGATGCCCACTCTCGCCACTATTATTCAACATAGTACTAGAAGTCCTTGCAACAGCAATCAGAAGACAAAAAGGGATCAAAGGTATCCAAATCGGCAAAGAAGAAGTCAAACTGTCTCTCTTTGCAGATGACATGATACTCTATATGGAAAACCCAAAGGAATCCACTCCCAAACTATTAGAAGTTATAGAACAATTCAGTAAGGTGGCAGGATACAAAATCAATGCCCAGAAATCAGTTGCATTTCTATACACGAATAACGAGACTGAAGAAAGAGAAATTAGGGAATCCATCCCATTTACAATAACACCAAAAACCATGCGTTACCTTGGAATTAACTTAACCAGAGACGTAAAGGACCTATATGCTAGAAACTATAGATCACTTTTGAAAGATATTGAGGAAGACATAAAAAGATGGAAAAATATTCCATGCTCATGGATTGGAAGAATTAACATAGTTAAAATGTCCATACTACCCAGAGCAATCTACACTTTCAATGCTATCCCGATCAAAATACCGAGGACATTTTTCAAAGAACTGGAACAAATAGTCCTTAAATTTGTATGGAACCAGAAAAGGCCCCGAATCTCCAAGGAACTGTTGAAAAGGAAAAACAAAGCTGGGGGCATCACAATGCCGGATTTCGAGCTGTACTACAAAGCTGTGATCACAAAGACAGCATGGTACTGGCACAAAAACAGACACATCGACCAATGGAACAGAATAGAGAACCCAGAAATGGACCCTCGGCTCTTTGGGCAACTAATCTTTGATAAAGCAGGAAAAAACATCCGGTGGAAAAAAGACAGTCTCTTCAATAAATGGTGCTGGGAAAATTGGACAGCTACATGCAAAAGAATGAAACTTGACCACTCTCTCACACCATACACAAAAATAAACTCCAAATGGATGAAAGACCTCAATGTGAGACAGGAATCCATCAAAATTCTAGAGGAGAACATAGGCAACAACTTCTATGACATCGGCCAGAGCAACCTTTTTCACGACACATCTCCAAAGGCAAGAGAAATAAAAGATAAAATGAACTTATGGGACTTTATCAGGATAAAGAGCTTCTGCACAGCCAAGGAAACAGTCAAAAAAACTAAGAGACAGCCCACGGAATGGGAGAATATATTTGCAAAGGACACCACAGATAAAGGACTGGTATCCAAGATCTACAAAGAACTTCTCAAACTCAATACACGAGAAACAAATAAACAAATCATAAAATGGGCAGAAGATATGAACAGACACTTTTCCAATGAAGACATACAAATGGCTAACAGACACATGAAAAAATGTTCAAAATCATTAGCCATCAGGGAAATTCAAATCAAAACCACACTGAGATACCACCTTACGCCAGTTAGAATGGCAAAGATAGACAAGGCAAGAAACAACAATTGTTGGAGAGGATGTGGAGAAAGGGGATCCCTCCTACATTGTTGGTGGGAATGCAAGTTGGTACAGCCACTCTGGAAAACAGTGTGGAGGTCCCTTAAAAAGTTAAAAATTGAACTACCCTATGACCCAGCCATTGCACTACTGGGTGTTTACCCCAAAGATACAGACGTAGTAAAGAGAAGGGCCATATGCACCCCAATGTTCATAGCTGCATTGTCCACAATAGCCAAATCATGGAAGGAGCCGAGATGCCCTTCAACAGATGACTGGATTAAGAAGCTGTGGTCCATATATACAATGGAATATTACTCAGCTATCAGAAAGAACGAATTCTCAACATTTGCTGCAACATGGACGGCACTGGAGGAGATAATGCTAAGTGAAATAAGTCAAGCAGAGAAAGACAATTATCATATGATTTCTCTCATCTATGGAACATAAGAACTAGGATGATCGGTAGGGGAAGAAAGGGATAAAGAAAAGGGGGGTAATCAGAAGGGGGAATGAAACATGAGAGACTATGGACTCTGAGAAACAAACTGAGGGCCTCAGAGGGGAGAGGGGTGGGGGAATAGGATAGACCGGTGATGGGTAGTAAGGAGGGCACATATTGCATGGTGCACTGGGTGTTATACGCAACTAATAAATCACCGAACTTTACATCGGAAACCGGGGATGTACTGTATGGTGACTAACATAATATAATAAAAAATCATTAAAGAAAAAAGAAATTCACAAGCCAGTAAATTCTCCTTAGAGTTTCAGCCTCTTGTGTTAATATTTCTGTATAGCATTCCAGTTGGCACTGAGTCATTAAATGAAAACCAGGAAATAGTTAATGAGACAAATTAATCAGGAAGCCATAACCGAACACCTATCATATCAGTCATTCCGGGGTTGTAATGCTGTTCTGCCATTTTGCTACATCTGGGAGCACAGTTAGGTCATTTGAAGAAAACATGAGACTCAGCTTCTTTATCAGGAAATTGGAGAAAACTATAATGGTCTCCCAGGGTTGTTGTGTATATCATGCCATAAGACATGAACGAAAAGACCCAGGACCAAGCCAGCTTCCTAGACAGGGAAATCAGCGAAGACACAATAAGGTCACGGATAAAGGGAGAAGGAAGACTTATTTTTACTGGGGAATAAATTGTGTATGAAGAGGCTTTCTAATGCACACCCAAGGAGGAAGATGAATGGATGGATGGACAGCTGTGGACGCCAGATTTCAAAAGACATCACAAAGATGAGAAATCCCAGACATGCCCTGAGCAAAATTTACATATAGTTTTTTTTTTAAGACCAAACAACTGTTTATGGCATAGTTCTGTCAGTTTTGACAAATGCATACAGTTATATAACCACCATCACACTCCAGGTATGGAATGGTTCCACCAAACACCAAATCTCCTTCTGCTCCATGAAACCCACTCCCTTCCACCCCAACTTGCACTCCCTGTAGATCAACAAACCACCAACCTGTTCTTTGTCCCTACAGTGTCACCTCTTCTACAATGTCATATAAATGGGATCATGCATGATGAGTCTTTGAGTCTGATGTCATGCACTTGGTATAGTGCATTTCCGATTCATCTATATTAGGGTGTAAGTCAGTCCTTTGTTTTTACTGCCACCCCTAAACATTTGATTATAGCTCACCTTCTCAATCATATGCACCACAAAGAGGATGATCTTGGGGCAAAGAGAGCTTGTGTGCCCCCAGTTTTATATATATTTGGAACTGTTGAAGGGAAAGAAGGCTGTTAGAGTGTGCTATGGACTGAACCGTGCCCCCCACACCCCCAAATTCACGTATGGAAGCCATAAGGTGACTATATTTGGAGATAAGGTCTTTAGGAGGTAATTAAGGCTAAATGAGGTCATAAGGGTGAAGCCCTAATCCATATGGTCTTTATCAGTGGAAGAGAGACCCAAAACTTGTCTCTCTTTCTCTCTCTCTCTTTCTCTCTCTCTCATTCTCTCTCATCCCCTCCCTCCCTCTCTCCCTTTCTCCCTACCATGTGAGGACACAGTGAAAAGGTGGCTACCTACAAGCCAGGAGGAAAGTCATCACCAGAAACCAAGCCCACCAGCCTTGATCTGGGACTTCCAGCTTCGAGAACTGTGAGAAAACACATTTCTGTTGTGTAAGCCTCCCAGGCTGTGGTACTGCATGACGGCAGTCCCAGCAGACTAACAGAGTGACTCAGAAGAAAAGACCTGGAGTTGGTAATCAGTGAGATGGGTTTGGTCCTAAACATGTTTCCTGTTTCTGTGGAAAGGAGATGAACATAACCTTCCGCGCACTCTCATTATGAAGGCTAAGCCACCTGGGTAATTTAGTTAAATTGTTCAGCACAGTTCTTAGCACCTGGAAGTGCTCAGTAGAGGGCACTTCTTATTGGCTAGCTTTGTATCTGTCCCTGTACCCAACATCAACCCTTACACATACAGGGATGCTCAGGAAATACAGGTTTAAAAACACTGAAATGCAATTAGATTGCCAGGGACCTGTCCATATTTTAATTTAATTTGTAAAATGAAATAATTAATGCAAAAGGATGTTTCTGACATCTGACACCATCTATTTTCTGTTTACCACAATCTAAACAGGAAAGAATCCTATAGTAGTCATTTTCATTTTAGTATAAGCAGATTTCAGTCATCATTACCATAAGTAGGTGTTAAGCTATTTACTAGTAATCATAAAAAGAAAACATGTGTATCTCCCTGAAGCATAAACTCTCTGGAAATATTTGGGGGAGGCAGAGTGGAGGTAGGAACAGACAGTGATATGCTTTCTTTTGCACCTGAAATCAAAACTAGTTCTTCTCAAGGCTATACAGGGAGATGGAAAGTAAAGAAGAATGTAAACAGTGTACTGTCTCTAGAACTTGGCAGCTTCCTTGGGGAAGGAAGGAGGACTAGAAGGCTGCATTGACTCTCCATTGACACCCACAAAGGTGTGCTGAAGTCGGCTCATTTCAGCTCTCGAGAGCAGACTGTACACTTTGCCCAACCCCCAAGTCAGTGATCTCACCTTGGTAGCTTGAAATTGGCAGCGGTGGGATTGTTTACACCACTGAAATTGGCAAATGCTATAAAGCGGGCTTCCCTCCCCCTCCCCAGAGTCAGCTGATAAACATTGACCAGCATGCCACTGCGTCCACAGCCTAGCTTGCTACTGCTTCCCAGGAGAGGAGCAGGGAGCAATTGAAAAGGCCCTTTAGGAATCTCTAAGAAGGGTAGAGAATGGATAGCAGCGGTTAAATGGCCCACCCAAGAGAAAGATTCGGGAAAGATAAGGAAGCCCAAAATTTGGAGCTTGGATGCAAGACCTTTCTCGATCTTTCACCATTTTTGAAATTCGGTGGAGATTTGTGACTTGGTTCTGAGAATTAAACCATATATGGTATTGGAGAAGATTATCCTTCCAGATGCTGACTGCACCTGCTAGCCTAGCAATGTCACTGCTCAGTTACTCCCCGTAAAAGTGTTAAGAACACGTGCAAAGATTTAGTCACCAGGAAGATGGACACAGCATGCAATGCCACGCAGTATGTTTGGAATTACCCAATGTCCTGCAACAGGGCAAACTCTCTTCACCCCTGCTATGGTGGGTCCATTCAGTGGATACTGTGCAGCTCTTAAACAGTCCCCTAAACTTGATTTTTGCTGCTACGGGAGAAGTCATGATACAAAGTAAGAACAAGTTACAAAGCAGAGTGGTTTTAATGACCAGAGTTGTATGAGACGTAAATGCCTGAAAGATTATAAAGGCGTTAATTCTGAGTGGTGGGATTCGTGGTAACTTTTTTTCTTTTGACTTTTTCATATTTTCTGATTTCTCCAGAGTGAGAATACATTAATTTTTGAAACAAAAAAATAAATGCCATTTTTTTAAATTAAGTAAACTCTACTCACAACATGGGGCTTGAACTTATGACCCCGAGATCAAGAGTCACACGCTCCACTGACTGAGCCGGCCAGGCGCCCCAAGAAATGCTATGTTTTTAAAGTCATTTCTCCAACTAGATATTCTGAGAAGTGAAAAGCTAAAATTGGTTCTTAATTAATTTATTAAGGAAGGAAATGTAACACCCAACGTAACAAGGATTTTGAATCATCGATTGCACCTGAAATGACCATAACTATTTCTTTCTCCTCCTCTTTCTTCTTCTGGCAGTAATAATATTTACTCATATTTACTAAGCATCTTCCATATATCAGCCATGGTACCAGGTCAATGAAATACATAACTTATGTATTCTTCAGGGAAAAAGAACCCCACGAAATCGTTACTATTTACATCTCCATTTAACAGACGCACAAACAGAAGCTTAGAATGTAAAGAACTTGCCCAAATCCTCACAGCCGGTAAGTGCTAGACCCAATATCAACCCCTAGTTAACAAAAGCACACATTTTGTGCGGATCACAAATAATCAAGTTAATCTGTATTTCTCACGTGGTCGCACCTTTAAGGAAATGGTAGGCTTAACACTGACCATGTTAAAGATCATTTCACATTTTTGGTCCTCTCAGATTCTTTGGGTTGTGATAATGAACACAATCTAATCAGCAATGGTAATACAATGACCACACTGCAGGTACTTAATCTAAAACATAAAGCAACTTTTCCTCGGTACACTACCAACATGACTACCAACAGGGTATTTTATTGATTGGTTAATAACTAATTATTGAGCACCTCAGGTATACAAGGCACTGTTCTGGGACTAGAGTATTAAATAACATAAATACGGGCTCTGTCCGCGTGGAACTTCCAAGAAAAAGTAAGGAACTCACTAAGCAAGATGGTGCTATGATGGAGAAACTTGGGGTTCACAGGGAGGCGGCCATGCTCTCCTTTGACATAGTAACAGGCACACTCATAGTTGTGAGCAGTCATAGCCCAACCTGGCCATCTTTTTAATAAAACTGTGTGTAGCAATTTTTAAAATCCCTTCTTTATTCTTTGCCTTCGCTCTTCCAGATCTCTGTGATCCAGTTTCTAAGTGTCCACAGACTTAACAACTAGAAAAGACCAGGATTCCTGCAAAATGCTTCTTGGCAATATTCTGGGAGTTGGAGACCTAGTAAGGAGTGGTGGCTGCAGTAGAGGCCTTTCCAAAATTCTGCTTGAAACACTAACACTCCCCCTGCTCAGCCCCTGCTCCTTTAACGAAAGCAGTATCTTTCCCTCCTGGATTCCCAGGAACCACCTTACACACACCCCTCAAGGGACCCAGGGATTGCCTTTTCTTCTTAGAGAATCCCGGTGTGCTGGCCGGCTGGCTTTAAGGGCATCCCTCTCTCAAGCACCTTCCTTTGCGCCAATATGCGCATCGCCCAGCAGAGGGCAGGAGTGCACAATGCAGTCCATTCCCCTCTGGTTAGGAACAACCAAGGGAGACCAGAGGGCACAGATTAACCCGCATGGAGGCAGATTAAAGCACAGAATCGATCGTTATCTGTGTGCTGTGTGACAGCATGAGAAATATTCTGGGCTGCGAGCCAGTATGCGTGGGTCCTAGCATGGCTGGGAAGTCAGTCACTTCACCTATGGGTCTGGTTTGTGCCGGTCTCTGCGTATCTACAGCCAGCGTTGTGGCTGGACCAGCACTTGGGGTCTTTAAAATGACTGCAGGACACCCTCAGCAAGAGCCATCAAGAAACTTAGAAAAAAAAGATTACTTACAAGTCCTGGAAATTACACAGCACACCTGGGGCCACACAGCAAGATCACAGGTACAGAGAGAGAGGGAGCAAGTAGGCCTGGGGTTCTGTTTTTATTGGGGTGGAGGGTGGGGGGGCCTGGGGTTTCTCTGGCTCACTCTTCATTGGTGAATAAAAAACATAAGAGCCACTGTTAACTTGCAGGAAGAGGAAAAACAGGTGGCCCACATGGTCAGTTACAGGTCACTGAAATCAACTAAGATCTCTAAAACAAAGGAGCCTGGGGGCTGGGGGGTGGGGTGGCCTGGTTTTTATCTAGTCCTGTGGCTGGCAATTGTTTATCTGAGATAGCCTTATTTGAAGTGGGTGCCTCTTTGAAGCCGATGCCTAGGCAATCGCAGCTTAAATCAGACACTTGTGTGACAAAGAGAAAAACCAATTGTTTCCACTCCAGGCTTTCAGTGTCCCCCATGGTGAAGACATTATCCTAGATGACCCCCAGATTTTATTTGTCCCTGAAATTCTGTGATACTATACTCCCATCTATCTTAAAGTAACTCTCTCTTGAAGTCCTAATCTTGCTAAAATGTAAATCGGAGTATGTCTCCCCTGTTTTTAATCTGGGACTGGGAGTTAGAATGTGAGACCATTCCCACCCCATGGCTCCAAGTCTGTCCTTTGAGTAGAGGGTGGGATCTTCTTCCCACGCTTGAGAGTCAGGGGTTGGGGTGGTTGGAGCCGTAGTAATAATAATAGGATAGTATCTATGATGTGCCAGGCAAGGTACAAAGCGCTTTACATGAGTTAATCCATGAACTCCAACCACCAAACCCATTATCCAGTTGAGGTTACAAAGCCACAGAAAGATGAAGTAAATTGCCCAACAGTGTGCTGATGGGAATGGTGGCCCTGGGATGTGTACAGAGTGAGCACACAGCTATTCTCTGCTACCGCGCTCAAGGACTTTGGGGATGGAAGAGGAAATGACCAAAGACAACTACGGCTCCCGATTTGGGCCAAGACTGGTTCATTCGTTCACTCACTCACTTTCTCTCTCAGTAAAGATACACCAAGTGTCTACTGTGTCCTGGGAGCTTCCTTAAGCCCTGGAAGTTATATACAACTGTATGATGCCATCCTATCTATCACAGGTTTTTCTACCACAAAGCTCAGCAGCCTGGGGGAAAGACAGACTGAACATTGACCTGGAGTAGGGTTAGGCACAGTGACAAGTGGGGCTTGGGGAAGTGGTAAAAAATGCTAGAGAGACAATGTTCAGATAATCAACCACGAGGTTCAGTTAAAAACATGAGTTTTTGTCCCCTGATCTGCAGCTGGTCAAGATTTTATGAACCTGCCCTCCCCCCTCCTCCCCGGCTCTTTTCCAGAATGGTCTTCACTCTATGCTGCTAAATGGGCCAGTTGCACCAGAGGAATGGCCAGGGCTAGAAGGTTCCATCAAAGCTATGCCACCCTCCATCTGTGTAACCCAGGAAAACCATCCACTCTGAGCTTGTTTCCCTCATCTATAGAATGAGGCATCATTCAGCTCAATTACTAGAGAAATATTTTTGAACCAAGCAGAATGTGCCTGGCACTGTGTTTGACATGGAGGACACAGAGTTTCCCTCCTCCAAGAGCTCACATTCTAACACATTCTAGATATTTTTAATCTGTAATTATAAAACTGGTCCTACCTCTGACAGAAGGTTCTACAGGATACCACAATTACTATTACTAATAGTCTGTGTTTCAGGACACCTATTTTGGACTAAACTCTATATATGAATTATTTTTGTAATCCTTCACCATAACCCTCGGGAGCAGATACAGTTATTATTTCCATTTTACTGATGGAAAAACTGAGGATTAAAATGATTCAGTCACACTGATTGTAAGAGGTAAAAGAACCAGAACTCAGACACAAGACTGTTCCTAAGTGCTATGGAAACAGAGAACAAGGGACCCAGCTTTCCTAGGGGGTGAAAATTCAAGCCAACAATTTCAGATGATGTCTGCCTGCCTCCATTCCTGAGAATGAGTTGTGCTAATCTTATCAATTCCTCTCCCAGAATTAAGTTTCTCTACTGACTCTTCTGTGCTTATCTAAGAAAAGTTGGCTTAATCCACAGAACTGGAATCCAAGGAGACTCGATTTCTTCAAATGTTTCCCATAAATTTTAGTCCGGAACTCATCAAAAAAGATGTGAAAAGATGGGAAATGTTAATTTGATGCATTCCCCCCAAAATAACACAGTCTTCTCTTGGTTAATTCATAGCTGTTGGTTGAGCAATGCCACTTATTTCCAGGGCCTGCCTTGGATACAGCACAATTATGGAAAGGGGCTGTCAGCACTAATTGCTCCATCACATGCCCAAAAAGTCCTACAGAATCTGAGATGCTAACAAGAAGCTCAGATTTAGTGGAAAACATCTGTAAATCACAGATCTTTGAATATTAACTAACATGGTGAACATTTCGGCTTCAATGACTTACTAACTCCCTGAGCCCTCTTTAAAGTCTGTGTTGTTTTCTTTCCTAAGCCAAAGAATGGAACAGCTTTCAAAGCTATGTTTAAAAGACAGGACAGCCAACATAGGGAATAGAGTCAATGGTACTGTAATAGTCTTGTATGGGAACAGGTGGTGGCTGCACTTGTGGTGAGTGAGCATAACTGGACAATCGCTGTTACACACTGGAAACTAATGTAGCACTGTGTTACAGTATATACCATACTTCAATACTAATAAGTAAATAAATAAAAGAGCTTACAGCCAAAATGACTGTTACACAATGTTTAAAATGACACTTCAGATACTCCAGCTAACCTAAACAGAACATTTTGTAGGTTATTGGTCATTTTTTTTTAAGTTTTTTAAAGGTATAATGTATACACCATAAAATTCATTTAAGTGTACAATTCAATGATTTTTTTAAAGGAAACTTTCAGAATTGTGCATGCGTCACCCAATTTAGTTATCCAACATCCCGTCCCCCACAGCACTCCCCCATGTGCCAGCCTGGGCTTACTCCCCATTCCCATTCCGGACCCAGGAATCCCTAGTCCCCTTTCTATCTTAACAGGTCTGCCCTCCCGGGACATTTCACCTACATGGATCATACAAAATGTGTTTGCGTCTGGCTTCTTTCACTTGGCTTATGACTTTGAGGGTCAGCTATATTGTAGTAAGGAACAGAACCTTGTTCCTTTATATCAGCCGGTAGCGTTCCACTGTATAGAGGTGGCCCCCGTAGTGTATTCATTCACCAGCTGACGGCCATGTGGACGGTTTTCACTTTCCGACACTTGCGAATCAGGCTACTAGGAACATTCGCGGACAGCTCTTTGCATGAACATAGGTTTTTCACTTCTCTTGGAGGATGCGAGGGAATGGAATTGCAGGGTCATGAACTAAATGACTGTTTCACTTCTTTTTTTTCACTTTGTTTCACTCTCCTTGTACTTGTAGCTTTTTCAAGAACTGTCAGAGTTTTCCAGAGTGGCTGTACCATGGTTACAATCCCGTCCTGGTCACTATTAATAAGGCACGTTAACAGGAGCGTGAGTTTTCCAGTTGTTGCATTAACTCCACAATGTTGGGAATTTCAACTATCTTTAATCCATTGGAGGCTTTCTGGTCTTAAGCTGCTTCAAAATTTGCCATTGCTCCACGGGTGACAAGGGGTCGAAAAGGGAATATTACGCCTCTTAGCAAAGAATCCAGTAATTACATATTTAAACAGTCACCCCTCACCTTTGCACACTTCCATGCTGTTTACAGCAGCTTTCTGGCTTCTCTTACTGGCTCCCGGCTACTATCTCCAACTCCAGCCCCACCCCTAAACCCAAGTCAAACCCCCTTTTTCGCACAGAAAGCCAATGTGTTCCTTTTGCTACTGTGTGATTTCCCAGCTTCTCTCAAGAAACTATACTTTGCTAACCTTCGTCTGCTCAGTACTCAGCATGGACTCTACTTTATCGTACATACTCAATAGCAGTCTATAGATCATGAATGATCTATGAACGCAGAGCATACCTGTCTGTGGCGTCTACCAACGTGGTCTTAATCTCAAATAACTGAAGACTGCTATAAATGCGGATCATAAAAGACTTGGGTCTCTGCCTAGGTAATTTTTTATTTTCATCAAAAATAACTAGGAACTGAACCTAGCGTCGACTTAATCCTGAGGTTCCAAAGGAGGCAGCAAGCTCTAAAACAAGGCTCCCTGTTCTCTCTCTCATCAGCTTGCGGCCTCGGTCTAGTTACTTAATTTCACCAAGCCTCAGTTTCTTTATCTAAGCGCAGTGCTGTGAGAATTAAATGAAATAATCCACATAAATCCCTAAATTGTTAGTTTATGTCACCATTCTAACATTTATTGCATATTTACTGACGTCCTTACGAATGAGAGTATGGAGGTTGATGTGTCTTGCTTATAAATGCAATATCCCCTGCTCTGGACCCTCCTACAAAGTGCTGATGCACATCACACCCCCAGGGATCATTGTATCTATATAACAATCTCAGGTCATCAAATCAACCTCCAAATTACAGCCATTTATTGAGAGGCTATAAAATACAAGATCATGAGAGCCAAAGACAATAAATGGCAATAATATATCTATCGTGCGTGCCTACATGCACATACACGCACACACCCCTCCACTTTCTTCACATCTTGGTGGGTCCCTCTAATTTCAGACCTGGCATCGGAGACTCTGGCCTAAGGGAGGCTGGCTTCTCCACAACAGCCATGATCAAGACCTCCCGCTTGCCTCTTGTAGTTTCACTGAATACTACCCACTTCTTCCGTCTCTCTCCGGGGAATGGACAAAAGCCACCGGAAGCCTCTTTGGAATCCCGAGAGGGAAAGCGACACGTGGCTGTGGAAGCAGCATTTCACCACACAGGATCCAATCTGAAAATGAATCCGTTTGCCAGGCTGCAGAGTGTCCTCGGTGCCGTGTTGACCCGCGACGTCCATCACGGGGCCGTGGGAGACCACAGACCCCGGAGCTGTGCGACCGGTGTGCATTTGAACACCCACACATTTACAGAAAACAGCCATCGTTCAATTAGGATCCTCATCCACCACTTGCTCCTTTTGGTCAAATCATTTAGTCTTTCTGAAACTCAGTTTCCCCGTATGGAAAAGGGGGTCAAATACTTTGCTGAGTCATTAGGATACTTACATACAATAGATGTAAAACCGTCCAGCAGAGTGTATGACAAATCATAGTCACTGAATAAGTTTATGGGCGTGGCTATTCTACAAAGGATATAGGAATATACTTGCACACACACACATGTTATTTGGCAATATGTTTATGAATATGCAGCCTACAGCATAAACCTCCCAAACAGAGAGATGGGAAAATAAAGGTAAGTGCTTTTGCCAGGCTCTCTTCTCCACGAGTTTGCATACACTCTTTTACATCGGTCCTCTTGTCTACACTGACTGGTGGCCACTGGCCTGATTTGTTTTTTTCACTTGTATATACTGATTACCTGTAATGGATGGTGAGGTCACTGAGTCAGCCAAATAAATGAGCCTGTTGAGAACAGGAGGCGCCCTGGCCCATGGGTGCCCGGCTACCCGATGGGAAGACCGAGCAATGGGGAGAAAAATGACCCCGTAGAAGCAGCTGAGGCTTCCCCGCCCAGCCTCAAGCACCTGAGGCAAGGTCGTGGCCCCAGACTCTAGGAGAACTTGAAGTGAACACACACCCTCGGAAAACTCCAGAACACACTTCTCAGAAGACAAGGAAAGTTGCCCAAAGTGGTTCAGACTGCCTTTTCATTTCAACAAAGAATAAACACCGGTCCATCAGGGAGAGAGTGTAGTCTGGCATCGTGGCCAGTAAAACCTGCCATAATTTATTACACTGCATTTGCCTAATTGCTTACAAAATTTATTCTACCGTACTGTGTAAATAATGTCAAGACTTGCCATCATAAAGTTTACTCAACAGACGTCAGTTGTCTTCCACTTAAGCAACTTAGAAACAACCAAAAATGAATTAGGATTATTGAAAGCCAACATGGTAAGCGGAGATATTAAATTTTTAATGCCCTAAACATAATGATGTAGTTGATTTTGTGTTCTTGTTAGTCGCGGCTTTATCATTTTGCATCAGTGATCCTGCGAATGCGCGTTCATTTTTCTGCAAGGCTCATGGTGTTGCTATGGCGACGAGAGCTGCTCTGACATACTCCTCTAGGCCCTGTTTGCTGGCTTTTTCTGTAAACACTTAATTATGCGTTGCATTCTGCAATCAGTGTGGTCGGAAGAGAGTCTGCTTAGCTGATTTCAGGATAAAGATGAGTCCCCCTCATAAGCCCAAGCTTTCATAAGTCAGGTGAGTATGATTTTAATAAATGAAGCAAAATCAAGAAACCTCTAAGAGAAAATCAAACAAATAAGAAAGCAAAGATTCAGTCTAATTAGTTCTGATAACCCACCTGTATAAAAGCTTACCAAAGTCTTATCAACAACCTTAATTCCATACTAATAACCCTGATAGTTTGGGGAGGGGTATGGATTCTTCTAAACCGTACAACCTAAGTACGTGAATCAGACAAAAGAAAATATTCTTGAGGACTATTCTGTTTAGGAAGAAGGTCTTATCAAAGACCTTCTTTAGGTCAGGGATTCTCAACGCAGGAATGGGCTTCTGGGGTCTGTGACCTCCTCCACTTTCCAAAAGTATAAGCAGACTATTGTTCCTGTGTGTCTATGTGTATGTTTTCAGAAACAGGGCCCATAACTTTTATCAGAAACTCAGAAAATCCTCAGACAAAACAAGATAAAGGTCCACTGATGGTTGTCGTCTAGTGGAAAACACCCCTCTTCCTCGGGGAAAGTCAATGTTAACTCTCCCCCATCTTGTGTGACTGCCAAATGTGGGAAGGGCTCCTTTGCCATAGGGACCCCTCCCCCATGCGGGTTCTCCATCCAGCTCTGATTTTGATGCAGATGTGCCTAGATGCGGTGAACTTCTGCCTTGTGTAAAGGAGCAAGTGCTGGATTAGATGTCCCAAATAAAGAAATGAACGGACCCACACGTTCTAAGTTACAACAAATGCTGTGCCCATTGAATGACCCAGTTTTATTAAAATGATGTAATTCAATGAGGCCACTTACTTGACAGATTCTGGTAGGGTCAGATCTCCATCTGATTCGTTTTTTACTAGTTACTGACTATATACCAGGATCTTCCTTCTGCACACTCCCTTTATGTCCTTGTGACTTCAATGTAGTTGTTTACACAGAAGCTAGAAATGAAGGCAAGGGTTTAGAGCCAGACAAAGCTCGGACAGAGCCCCAGAAGGAAATGTGGAAATGAAAGAGGCAGCGAGGAAGCTCTCCTGTAGGAAGGGGTTCTGGACCTCACCTTCACCAAATGTCGACAACATGCGGTGAGTATTTACACAGCTCCTTAGGATGTGTAACACAACACCCCGAGACTTCGGGGCTTAAAATCACATCTCCTCCTCCTCAGCTCTCATGGTTCCATGCGGTAGAGTGGGGGCAGCTTGTCTACTCCACAGTGTCTGGGGCTTCCCCTGGTTTGATCCAGTGGCTGAGGACTGGACCGTTGTGACCCCCACCATCTTTCTCTGTGCAGCTTAGGCTTCCCTGAGCTCATTCATGTGATCTCCCCCGCAGGACACTCTCAGCGTGGTCAAACTTCTTACATGGTGGCTCAGTTCTCTAGATCAAGTTTTCCAAAGGGCCAGGGCAGCAGCTGCAAGGCTCCTTGGGACCTGGCCTCATCAGTCCCAGAGCATCGAGAACATCACTCCACTTGTCAAGAAAACACTCGAGCCTATCTGGTGTGAAGAAGAGGGGGACTTGGCTCTACCTCTCAATGGAAGGAGTAGCAAAGACCGTTTAGCTGTGTTTTGCAGCTCAAAAGGCAGGATGGACATATTAGGTAATGCCGTTTAGTAACGGCCCTAACTTCTATACATATACATTATCTCAATTACCTCTGCAAAGCAGTCCTGTCATTCCATTGTACAGATGGGAAAATTGAGGCTCAGAGAGACTATGTGACTTGTCCAGATGGTGGCAGAACGGGAATTCAACCCAAGACTGTCTGCAAATTCCGTGCCATTCACTACTACCCTTCCTGGTTCCACCATGCTTTGACTCAAGTTACAATCACTATAGCCCAAGATTTCTTCTCCCTTTCTCCTAACATATTTCCTATTTGGATCTTACAATATAGTGCAATTACTCATCTTTGGGGGGGGGCTGTGCATATAGGCATCTCCCCAAAGAGATCACAGAATCACACAGTGGGAGAGCTCTCAATTCTAAGATGGGAAACAGCGCCTGGGTCAGCAACTTGCCTAGGATCACACACATGTGCCAGGGTAGGGCCTACCCCTGGCACTGGCTTCTTGTCCAGGGTTTTTGGCATGTACAAGCCCCTGAAAAAAATGTGCAGTGAAACCACTAGTGATCATCCCATCTTCTCTGTACTGTCTAGAGCTGAGCCTCGTCTAAGGGAAAATCATTTACTCTCTAATGAGAGTGCTTGAAGTGTATTTCTTAACGTGCCTTGAGGTTTCTGTCAATTTTTTCATCTAGTCCTAATTGAATGGAGCCCAAAGCCATTTTCAGCTAATTACAGGAAATGCTTCTAATGGGTAAATTAAGTCTGCTGCTAGCCTGGGAGGCTCACCAACCAATACCTTTTCCTCTTTTCCTCAAGGTTCACTTTACTTTCTTCTTAAAGGGCTTGTCACTCCGAAAACTTCCAGAATACCCAGCCATGTTAGAAACTTCCAGAGGTCAGTCTGCCCCAAGGAGAGTGGGAATCCACCAATTATATGTCCAAGAGCCCTGAATTTACCGACCACAAGTTGCTAATCACTGTAGCACAATAAATTGCTCATTCTGTCTTTGTGAAAACGAAAGATGGTTTGCCACTTACTCAGAGGCTACAATGCCTGCCAAAAGCAAAGTGGTGGGAGTTGGAATTACCCAAAAAAAAAAAAAAATGCTCTGAAAATTTGAAAATGTCTGTTTCATCACAGTGCTACTTTGCTTCCTTTCAGAAAGGAGCCAAAGGAAACTCGGGGTCACACAGCCCTTGGTGCTTGTGTTAATGAAGGGATGGGCGAAGGCCAAAGTGACAGAGAAAAAAAACCTTGGCTGAGACTGGGTCTAGCAGGAAGCCCAGCCGCAGGTAGAAAGAGAAGCACCCCAGATGCCGGCTACTGGCTGGTAAGCAGGATTATCCATCACGTGGTCCACGAGGTTAAAAAGAAAGAAAACCCAGAGGAGTGTAGATCCTCACATATTTCTCAAGCATCCAACTGTTTACCTCAAGATCAAAGATGCTAATCATCCATCCCCATTAATTCTTAGCATAGTTAATAATATGTCTGCGAAATAAAACCAAGCATAGACGCTAAGTCTCCGTTGGACTTATGCTACGCCTCACTGAGCCGACCTACACCTAACTCCTCACAATTCTGGCTGCTCCAAATGCCCCTCCTCCCTGCTTTCTGATGTCTCCCCCTCTGGTTAATGGTGCCCCTGCTCCTTAAGATTGAAACAGAATCTTATTTTGCCCTCTTCTTAGTCTCTACGACTAATCAAATGTTTGTGATAGATATTCAAATAATCAACCTAACAATACTAACAGATCAAGAGAAAATTGATGCCTGGGGGAATTAAACGGTCCATCTAAGGTTTACCCACCATTTAATAGCAGGATTTGAACCCAGGTCTCTGGCCTCCAAAGCTTCTGCTCTTTGCTATCTCCAGCTGTGAAATGTTGCAGCCCCACCTCACTGATGCCCCCAACTATGATTCCTTTCTGCCAGTCCCCTGAATTAGCCTTATTTCTCAGACTATTCTAGTCATCTCCTCGTGAGGCTTTATCCCTCAATCTTGTCCCCTTGCCTATCCATCCCTTAAATTGCTCATGCAACAGTCTTCTCAAGCATGGGCTGATTGAGGATGTGATGATCTTGGAGGTTTGATGGCATTAAGATGGAATTGGGACATTGCCAACCATCCATTAGTCCTCTGAGGAACTGGAGACATGGATACAATGGGAACTCTGGCACCTGAAGAATGAAGACAGACAGTGCTCATCGACATTCAAGCAGGGCTCCAGAAAAATGGGCTGGGGGTGCCTTTTCACCTGAGATCCAATTCTATCACCAACCAGCTCCAAAGTCCAAAGTCTTGAGACCCCTGTGAGAGACAGAGGAAGAGGGACAGGAGAAAGGCAAGGGAGGGATGGGGAAGAGAGAGAGAAAGAGACAGAGAGAGACAGAGATAAAGAGGAGGAGAGCAGTGAGCTGGGGAGGGTTTTTGTGAGTAATGGGCTTCTGGGTTGGGTTCTAAATGGGGAATAGAACTGTGTACAAGTTTGTCCCTCTACCTGAAGCAGGACTCAAAGTCTACCGGATGTAGGAAACAAAGAGTGAGTTCAGGAGTCAAGGGAGACAGTCAAAAATGTAAATTGTGGGGTGCCAGGGTGGCTTGGTCAGTTAAGCATCCGATTCTTGACTTCGGCTCAGGTCATGATCTCAGAGTCCTGAGATCAAGCCCCGTGTCAGGCTCCCCACTAGGCATGGAGCCTGCTGGGATTCTCTCTCTCCCCGTCCTCTGCATGCCACCGCCACCCCCCAAATGTAAGTTGTCTTTGAAACAAGCAACAGCACTCACAGGAGTAGTTCTTTCAGTGGTTGGATTTAGAGGATTAAATGGCAATTTGGCACCTATGGGTTAAGGGGCACGGAGGTACTGGGAGGACATACACCCTTTTATCCTGTAGGCTTGCTAATTAAAAGCACAGGATCTGAGAACAAGATGCCTTGGTTTCAAATCTTGGCTCTCTAACTAACTGGGAAATCTCAGGTATTTGTGCCTCAGTATCTTCATTCATAAAATGGGCAGAACACTACCCACATCTTAGGGATGGGAGAGTACAATGAGACTGTGCATACAGAGTGTCTAGCACAATTCCCAGTGCATACTCATCAATGACTGTTTTTTTTGTTTTTGTTTTTTTTTTAAAGATTTTATTTATTTATTTGACAGAGAGAGACAGCCAGCGAGAGAGGGAACACAAGCAGGGGGAGTGGGAGAGGAAGAAGCAGGCTCATAGCGGAGGAGCCTGATGTGGGGCTCGATCCCATAACGCCAGGATCACGCCCTGAGCCGAAGGCAGACACCTAACAACTGCGCCACCCAGGCGCCCCTCATCAATGACTGTTAGTTACAGTTACATTCTATTCACCCGGAAGGTCCTGGAATCTACTCAAGGTTGACTACAGCCACCATACTGCCAGGGGAGGTCACCCCAATGCGGCAGTCTAACATGCACATGCTGCCTTGCGCCTGAGAGGAGCACCAGCCCCACACTTTGTGACCTGGAGAAAGGGTGTGGGGGGAGGACAGCCCGGAGAGCATGCTGGCCACAGTGCTGGAATTCTCAGCAGACTGCTGGAATGTTACAGTCGAACCGAGCCCTCCCAGCAGGTTCTGCATTGTGGGCAGGGAAAGCTGGAATGAATGAAGCCTCTGCTGCGCAGGAGGACATTACAGCTGGGTATCACAGGGCTGCCTTAGAAGGACTCACTTCAGCATCTGAAGAGGCTCCACTCAGCAGCCTTTACCCCACTGGGATGCTTTTCTGATGAGACTGAGGGGAGTGGCCCCTAAGGTCCAAAGCACTCTTCCACCCCACCTTCCATTAGACTTTCAACACAGCCCCTCCAAACAGAACTCCCACCCACCCCAAAAAACCAAACCTGGTGCCTAAAAGACCCCTCCGAGTCAGGATTCTGAACTGTAAAACAGTCCAGTTGCTTGAGCTGCCTGGAGAAACACATGGCAGAGTGTTCTGAGAGTGAGTTTGAGCTTAGTGGTTAAACACACAACAAATATTTTAAGTAATAAATATTAGATGCCAGTAACTGACTTGGAGTGTTCAAATAGGCAGGTTTGGCTTGAGGAGCTTTTCAAACTATATTCAACATCCATAATTTGCCTTTTTCCTGAAGTGCGTTGCCTTTGCAGATACGATTCTGCTAGATTTTAAAAACAGACTATTAAATTTAGAACATCAAAGAGCAGAGCCCAGGGCGTTCTGGACAAATGGAGTGTGTAAACAAAATCTTCATGTTGGGAAGGTAGATGTTAAATTCAGGAGACATTGGTCAGCCATTCTAGAAAGCAGCAGACCACTCCTGAGGTGTGTGTCATGCTGCAGGATACAGGGAGAGGCCTGAATTCCAGGCTAAGACATTTGTTTTTGTTTTTTATTAAGGATTTTCTGTTGAACACAGACATTTCCGGTCCCAGAGTACAGTGGGTTAATTTGTGAGGTAGTGAGCCCTCTGGCTCTGTAGGTGATCAAGCAGTGGCCAATATTCTCTGTCAGAAATGCCGCAAAAATCAGATGGGAAGGTAAACTATTCAGGAATTATAATGTATGTCCCATAGAGTTTGCTTTTCTTAAGGGGTACAGGGATTGGGGGAGGAAGGCCATCCACAACAACAAATTTGTGAGTTAACACCAAAAGGATCCAGATTTTCTTGAAAATAGAGATCTAAAGATACTGGGCCTATTCCCCTTGGCCACATTTGATGACTGGCAGGTATCACTGAGTAGCTGTGTATTCCTTTAAAAGGGTCAGGCCCTCCTACGGGCTCCACATCATTAATTTCAAGTACCTGCTGGGCCCCTGGGGGCATGTGCATGTTTGACCCTGGGGCTTGATGCTAAGTTAGGTTTTTTTCCCCTGTATTCAACGGTGAGCAATCATGCCTTGACCATTCTGTACTTCCATTATCTCGCTGAAAAGGGATTCTCAAGGTCTTGATTCAAAACAGGACATCCAGGCTGTTAAAAAACAAAATTCAGCAGAGTAAATCTGAAGATCTAATTGGCTTTATTAAGCTACTCATGAATCTGGTAGCTTCCCATCTAGCAAGGAGCATACTCCCAGGAGGAGTACAAAATGGAAGGTTTTTATAGGAAGGAGGGTGGGGCAAGAAGTGATTAGCAAAAGAAAAGAAAGGATTGATATGAGCAAGATCACCCTGCCTCCTAGGAAAGGGCAGGGGTCTTATTATGCAGATTACCTCATCTTCCCTAGGGGTATAGAGAGGGCCTTTAAGACAGAGTACCTCATTGATGCTGATCAGAAAATGCCTGCCTGGGCTCCTCTGCTATGAGCCGGCTTCTTCCTCTCCCACTCCCCCTGCTTGTGTTCCCACTCTCGCTGGCTGTCTCTATCTCTGTCAAATAAATAAATAAAAAATCTTAAAAAAAAANAAAAAAAAAGAAAAAAAAAAAAGAAAATGCCTGCCTGGGGCGCCTGGGTGGCACAGCGGTTAAGAGTCTGCCTTCGGCTCAGGGCGTGATCCCGGCATTATGGGATCGAGCCCCACATCAGGCTCTTCCGCTATGAGCCTGCTTCTTCCTCTCCCACTCCCCCTGCTTGTGTTCCCTCTCTCACTGGCTGTCTCTATCTGTGTTAAATAAATAAATAAAATATTTAAAAAACAAAACAAAACAAAACAAAAAAAACAAGAAAAGAAAAGAAAATGCCTGCCTGAGCAGTTAAAACTACAGTACTAAGGTAAGTAGAAACCGCAACTGGGGTAGGGGGCGTGCCTGGGTGGCTCAGCGACTCCTGGTTCAGCTCAGGTCATAATCTGTGTTGTGAGATTGAGCCCCTTATCAGGGGCACTTGTCATGGAGCCTGCTTAGGATTCTCACTCTCCATCTCCCTCTGCCCCTCCCCTCCTTGAGCGTACACTCTATCTTTCTAATATAAATAAATCAATCTAAAAAAAAAAAGAAAGAAAGAAACTGCAATTATGTTAAATGTTAAGTTTAGATTTGAGGACTTGGCTTAAAAGATGCCATTTTGGGCCTGTGGTTTTCTTCTTAACGAGTCTCACTGTGTTTCCTGGAGACGGGTAGGGGACAGGTCCCTTCTGATTTATCACCATGCCCTGCAGGGCCTCTGATCTGCATTTTTGCAATAACATTTCTCTCCAATGACAAGATGTCACGTCTGTCATAAGCCTCCTAAGTCTTGAATTCATCCCCAACCCCCGTGAGATGAAGCAGAATCTAAGACTCTCAGGTTTGGGGGGGGAGGGGCTAGTGATGTCTCCATCACGAAATCAGAGGCTTCTGATACTCTGATTTCCCCCCGGTGCTACTACATTGCCACAGACACAGGACAGGTACCTCATTTGTATAATTATTTGAACTCTGCAGATAATGAATGGGAAGCGTTTTGAAATCAAATTCCCTTTCCACTCTCCTCTCCACTTTTCCCCTTCAGGGATGCTTCTAAAACATAGAGGTGATTCTAGTGGAGCAAAGTTTTCACCCGAAAACGTGCCTCTTTGGCAGGTGGATTGTTTTAGGCTGATTAATTTTAAGAAACAGAAGACCCAAGGCGTTTGTCTTTTTGCTTCCCCTCAACTGCCTAAAAGAAATTAGATGAAGGACCTACTCTAGGAAGGGAGCTATCACCATAGACACACAGTATAATATGAACTAGGTGTGGTAGACAGGGAGGAACCCAGCAAGGCCTGCTTAATCAAGGTTGCCTCTATGTCTGGTTGTTTCTGGATGGCCCAGCAAACTGCCTTCCTTTGTTTTGAAGCCCCAGACCCCTACCCCCTCTCCTTAGTCCAGGATGACACATAATCTCATTTTGCCTGTCTTTGGAATCTCTCATGTCTGTGTGGATTCCTGTATGTACTTTTAAATTTGATTTTCTCCTGTTAATCTGTGCCATTTCAATTTAATCCCTATGATGAGGGAACAGAAGGCTGGCTGAAGACAAAGCATAAGCCTACACCCTGCAACCTCTCCCCACCCCCACTCTCGGATGGGATTTGTGATGTTCCTCCAGGAAGTTCCCAACTATCTTCCCATTAATGCCTTAATAAAGGGGTAAACAACCTTAACTTGACAATGGCAAGGCCTCTGGTATCCTATGAGTCTCCTTTAACATATGAAAGCACTTTCTCAACCTCTCTTTTTCCTTACTTCCCCCAACCCCATGGTATATAATCAGCCACCCCTCAAAACCCCGGGGCAGCAGCTCTTTCTGCCCAAGGGTCCTGTCCCCATGCTTTAATAAACCGCCATTTTGCACCAAAAACATCTCAAGAATTCTCTCTTGGTGGTCAGCTCCAGACTCCACCCCAGTGAGCCTCATCACTTAGACCAGCCAGAAGAATCTTGAACAACAGAGAAAAATGTTTCCTCCCTAACATGATAATACTATGTACTTGCTTATAATCCTCCACCCCTCTCTTCACCTGCGGCCTCATTAACAAAGTGAGATGTTGCATGTGAGCTGGTGCAGGCAGTACACAGGTGAGTCTCTTATGTTTCAACAGTCATGTATATGATTTAATATGTATTATGTAAAAACATAACTTAGCACATCAAACTCATAACTTCATTTGAAATGTAAAGTTTCTTTAAAATATGATATTTAAAATTTTCCTTCCTAAATACGTTTAAGTGAACAAGATAAATTAATTTAAAGAAAAAACAACAACTTTAAGTAAATAGTATTGACATTATATGTGGGGGAGAAAGAATAATTTTCACTCTATCCTTCTAGATTTTTGACTTAGACCCTCCTATAATAAAAGATCAACAGAAGAAAAACAAAGAGGAATTTCATAAACTGTATACCTCCTGTATACATAGAAGATACCCAGAAAAACTAAGTAACTCCCCCATAGGGCCTAAGCCACCACCTTAAATACCATTTCCAGCTAAAGACAAAAGAAGACATTGGGGGCAGGGGAACCAGTTGTGGGGGGTTATCAGGAAAGAAAACCACAGTGAATGAGGGCAAGGCTGTGGTACAGATTTAAGTCCATTCCTTATCCATTGAGAAGAATTTTTAGAGGTTTAGAGTCATCCTTCAGCTCCTGGCACAGACAGGGAAAAACTCTTATTACTTATGGGAGGTTTCCCTTATAAATGTAAATGTCTTCTATTCAGTTTTCAGAGATTTTCCTATGTCTGCTGTTTCTTAAAGATAATCAGCCTAAACCAATCCTTATGCCAAAGAGGCACATTTTGGGGTGGTATATTCTGCCCCCTTCAGACATATATAGAGAAATAGCATGAATGACAGTATTTGAATGGTTGAAATTGGGTTTTAGAAACACTGTCCTGCAGGAGAATGTCCACTACTTGGAATGTCTTAACTTATTTTTTAAGATTATTTATTTATTGGGGCGCCTGGGTGGCACAGCGGTTAAGCGTCTGCCTTCGGCTCAGGGCGTGATCCCGGCGTTATGGGATCGAGCCCCACATCAGGCTCCTCCGCTATGAGCCTGCTTCTTCCTCTCCCCCTCCCCCTGCTTGTGTTCCCTCTCTCGCTGGCTGTCTCTGTCTCTGTCAAATAAATAAATAAATCTTAAAAAAAAAAAAAAGATTATTTATTTATTGGGAGAGAGCGTGAGCGGGGGCAGTGGGGGAAGAACAGAGGGAGAGGGAGAGAGAGACTCCCAAGCAGACTCCCGCACTGAGTGCGGAGCCTGACATGGGGCTAGATCTCACAACTCTGAAATCAAGAGTCAGACATTTAATCCACTGAGCCACCCAGGCACCCCTTGGGATCTCTTATATGCTCATCACAGCCTGGCCTACTGTAAGCTTCCCAGTCTTATCCCATGCTAATCACCATGTGTTTTAGAAGATGGCTTATATTTCTGGGAACGTGCATCCTTCTTTAGGCCTCAGGGCCTTTGCACATACAATTTCTTTATGGCTAAAGTCTATTTTGTTCCCCTTTCCACCTGGCCAACCACCACCCAAGCTTATCAACCCAGCTCTCGTCTCACCTATCTTGGAAAGTCTCCCTTGCCTCACTAGGCAGATTTAACTCCCTACTTCGGTCCCTATAATTTTTTAGTATGTACCTTATTCAAATATGCAATTGTCTGACTCTATTTGTTTATGTGTCTGACTTTACAACTAGGCTGAGACCCAGGAGGTAAAAAAAATGCCTTACTCATCCTTGTACACAGAGGCACTTAATAAATGCTTACTTTAAAAAAATGGAGAGTTTTTTCAGTGAGCCTCAAGCCAAAGCAGTTTTTCATTTTACTCCCTCCCTCCTACCCTTGTCCTGGTTCTAATTTACTCTTCAAAAGAGGCTATGAAAGCAACGTGATACTCACTTAAAATATGAAAGCTGAGGATGATATTTTAACAAGCTTCCATCTCTCACAGACAGATGACAAGAAAGGAATACATGAGTGACTTATTTGTTTCTCAGAGCACTATGCTGAGGGTTTAGAAGGTATCCTTATTCCCCAAAGACTCATTCAGGAGAAGAGATAAGATCCCATCAGGAGTCATTAAAAATTTTTAAATGCTAATAGAAAGTGTTGTCACACAGAGATGGGGGAGAAGAGAATGTTTCTTAAACTTGCCCACAGCCTTCTCTCCCCAACCATGCTTTTGGTCAGGGCACCCTCCCCTCTTCCCTGAACGGGTGTGGTTATTCACAACTGTCCCACCCACCTCAGCTCTGCCCTCTTCCTTTGCACCCAGGACAACTTCAAAGGCCTCCTGTGATCCTCATGTGGCCATTATGGTCCCCTCCAGCCCCTCATGGGACTCTATGGCTCCATGAGCCCTAGGCAGGCCAAGCTTCTCCTGCATGGTCCCTATTGCCCCTGCAGCTTTCTCCCCTGGCTCTGCTGCAGGCTTCTTGTTCAGATCTTGGCTTAACTGTTGTGTCCCCAGAGGGTCCTTTCTGGATCTCTCTGTAGAAAGCAAGTACCTCTTCATTTCCTGATCAACACATTCTGGCTATTTTCTTTACCATTTTCATAAGCATCTGTGCGCGTGCGCTCATGTGAAGATGTGTGTGAGTGTGGTATGTTTAAGGCATTTGTTCTTATTTTTTTATTATCTTTTAATTCCAGTAGAGTTAACAGTGTTAAATTAGTTCCAGGTGTCCAATATAGTGATTCAACAATTCTATATATTACTCAGTGCTAATCATTTGCTTTCATTTTTAAAAAAATAAGGAACTTTAGGTTAAAATATCCCCTCTCCCTTGTTCTCATCTGTATTCCAGCACCTGGCTTAGTGCCAGGAGCACACCAATGACATGTGTATTTGAAAGGAGGAAGAGAGGAGAGCAAGGGAAGGAGAGAAGGAGAGGAAGGGAGCAAGACAACCATAATTTCCAGGTATCATGTTCTTCCACGCATTGCCTCCATTCATTTTCCTCTAGCAGAACTACACTTCAAAAGATGAGAATTGGTGGGAAACATCGTTAGGTCAATCGGGGTGGAGGAAGAGGGAGAAGCACGCAGAAAACTGTTCCTTGCTTGGAGTATTGGTACCAAAGATGTCAAACTGTATAGACAATGTAATTTGGCTGATAAACGCAGTTATGCCTCTAAACTTTGTTTTCCTCTAGGTAACTACTACCTATCCCTTCCCTCTTCCTCTGTCTTGCTTACTGGGAAGGAGCGATCAGAGTTGGGTAATATGTCTACACGTAGTTGCCACTTCTTCCGGGCTCACCTCTCACCAATGTTTTCTATGTCTCCACTAACTATGTAACGTAGTTTTAAAATGATTGTCAGCCTGAGAGCGAGATAGAAGTCTTTATCCAAATGTCCTAAGTACATTCTGAGTGCTGTGTGAGAGTACAATAAAACTATCATTCCTGTATGTATGCTCATGAATTTAACAAAGACATGTATTTTAGAGCACTTGGTCTCAATAAAATATATTGAGTTGATTTCTCCCTTTGCTCTTGTGACATCACACTCACAGCTCTCTGCTCCTATGCTCCAACTACTCATTCCTATTTTCTGTCTCCCTTGCTGGCTCCTTCTATTTCCCTTTCACCTTAAATGTTGGAGTTTCTCAAGTCCTCTAGATCCCATGCCCTTCCCAATAAGAATAACACCAGGAATATAACAACAGCAAACACTTCCTATGAGCCACTCTTATATGAGATTTTCTCAAGCTTCCTTGCCAAAGCTAATAAGGTACCTTGCCAAAGCTAATAAGGTACCATCCCCTACTATTGTCTCAATTCCAGAGCAGGGAACTGAGGCATAGAGGGGTTCAGTAAGTTACCCACCCTGGGTAGCATAGCTGGTCATGGACAGAGTCAGGCCATGAGGCACCACAACCTCAGTTCAGAACCACAATTCTCTATCCATGGTTCTCAACCAGAAGCAATTTTGCCCCCTTGGAAATAGCTGAAAATATCTAGAGATACACTGGTTTTCACAACAGGGTGGTGGAGGGGTATTACTGGCATCAGGGATCAAAAGTCAGGGACGCAGTTAAACACTCAACAGTGCACAGGGCAGGTGCCCCAACAAAGAATTATCCAGCCCGGGATGTCAACGTTGCTAAGTTGAGAAACCCCGCTCTACGCCTCTTTTGTAACCTTTTACAAGGTGAGCTTATCTGTGCCCCAAAGTCCAACCTGTAGGCTAAACATACTAGGATTGATACTTTTAGCCCTGAGCTCTCCTTTGACTTTTCCAACTTCTCTGCATTTGGATATACAACTTAACATCTCCGCTAGATATCACAAATTTGTTGTATCCCAACTGAACTCATGGGCCTTCTCCCAGTACAAATCCTCCTCCAGGGCTCCCCATCTTCACAAACGGCACCACCACCCAATTATCTGCACAAGCCAGAAACCTGGGAGACCCCTTGGCATCTCCTTCTTCTCCCTCATCTCCAATTCTATCTGACAGAAGGACAATCGAGTCTACCTCCCAAGTATCTCTGGAGTCCACTCATTCCTCTCCATCCCCACCAACATCACCCTCTTAGTCTCTGTTTCCCAGCAGGCATTTCTAGCTTAGGCAATTACAGTGCCCTCCTGAGCTCGGCTTCACCACGTCACACCAACCAGGGACCTCTCATATATTATGATCCCCCAGAAGACATGACTTAAGAATTGCTATGCTGATTTAAAAAAAAAAAAAGTTTGAAAGCTATTAAATAGCTATTTTACCCAGCTCTAAAAGCATCCTTCTCTGAGCAGATTTCCCAGTTTGGCCATTGTTTATCCATGTGTATCCAAACAGATGGCTCATTTAAAACAGGATGGTTAGGACCAAGATGGCAGAGTAGGAGACCCAGGTTCTGTCTCCCAACAAAGAAAAATAATGAGACAGACATCCATGAATGACAATAGCTCTGGGAGAGCTCAGGAGTCCACCCAAGAAGCCGCTTCAACACAGTGGAGCAAAACCCCTGAGATTCATGGGAATTCGTACATGTATCTTTTTTCTCAATCTTAACGGTGTGCCTGACACACAGAAAACACTTCACAGATTTAATAAATTAAAAATAAAAAGACCCTGGATATATACTGAGCACTCTGGAAGCACCGGGTTCTACGCTGAATGATGGGATCACATTGGTGGAAGAGATTGGCCTGGTTCCAAAGACCTTACAGTGAAGGCCTTTGCTGATCCTGAACCAAACATCTTCACAGTTAAACTATTCAGTAGGGAAGCTGTTCTCCTTGTTGCCTGTAGACAGAGTCCCACTCGCCCTATCCTCCCAAGAACAGTGGCTCTGGCTCCTTTTCCATTTACCTTAATTCTTTTTTTTTTTTTTTCTAAAGCTTGTATTTATTTATTTGAGAGGGGGAGACAGCAAGCAGGCACATGAGCAGGGGGAGGGGCAGAGGGAGAAGCAGACTCCCTGCTGAGCAGGGAGCCCAGTGACAATGCAGGGCTTGATCCCAAGATCCCAGGATCATGACCTGAGCCAAAGGCAGATGCTTAACTGACTGAGCCACTCAGCCTTGCCCCATCCTTAGTTCTTGCATGAATTTCTCTCACCCACTCTGATGTTTGAAAGGCATATTTTTTACAATCTTCATTTTTTGTTTATCCCCTCTAGGACTCTGGCCAGAGTCATCATGCAGAATATGAAAAATCGATGCATTGTTGCTCTGAGTGTCCTCAAAGGAGGTTATGTTCCCTTTATTGATTCACTGGAACACATTAAAGCCCGGAATTGAAATACTGACAAATCCTTGCCTATTTTCATGGATTTTATCAGGCTAAAAAGATACCTTGCAAATTTTCTGCCATCATACAATTTCTGCAGCCTGCAAATGCTTCCGGTTTCAGACCACCAATACACTCTTCTTTGAATCCAGTATAAAATGCCCTGGAGAGTAATTGATTTATGGCTTAATGACTTTCCAAACATAGTATGTTCTAGGACAAATTATCTGCAGGGAAAAGCATGCTATGGTTGTGTGTAGAGAAAAGCCATGTTAAGGATTCTTCACGCCGGTTCTTGTCGCCAGAAATCATGTGATTGCTCTGCTCTTCCACAGCCCCTAAGAGATCCTTGAATCTGGCTCTTGATTGAAGAATGTCTTAAATTTAGGGATGTTGCTGGTCCTCAATGCAGAGTAAGAAATGGTCAGAGAATGAAAGTAATGGGACAGCATGGTAGAACAGGAGTAGAAATAAACTGAAAACCGGAGGCCTGGCTTCAATCCTCAACACTGTCACTCACTATGTATACACAGATGTCACGCTTCCCGTTAGCATCCTGACCTGTGGCATGAAGAAGTCAGACTGGATCAGAAATCACAAACTCTCAGCCAACTGGCAGGATTTGGTTTGCAACACATGTTCCTTGGGTCACACAGTATAAAACAAACACAAAAACAAACAACCAAACAAACATAAAAGCCCAACAGAGCCAAGATTTTTCAACTGAAGAGATTTCCACTCAAATTTCACATTTCCAGGCTCTCCCAAAAAATCAGAAGATTGCACCACCTCCATCTGCATTCCTGGTGGACAGGGCTGTTAGAAGTGTGCAGCTGCTAGCCACTTTCCCTGGGGCCCTGCAATCCAGTTTGTCACCGTCTCCACGCTCCTCTTATCGAGCCCTGGTATTGAGGCAGGAGTTAGTTTTTGTTTATATTCACATTACTCTGTTGTTCTCCTATTGTAGAGAACCATTTCGTTTTCCAACAAGTGATGGGGGATAAAAGTACATACAGGGGCAGATAGACAGTAAAAGCTGCCTGCTTCAATAAAAGTTGCAAAGAGGAGATGTTTCTCTGGAACTGAAGACTATATCTTAGTGTGTCCTGTGTCAACAGGACTGATGCAACAGGCTAATTTCACTCATTGATGCTGCCCATCTGGAAGGCAGGTGTTAGTGTTTATGTCTCCGGGATGAGATGATCTCAGGGGTCCCTTCTAGTTCTAGAAACTTTGTCTATGAAAAACTGTGTGTTCTGCTGTTAGAAAAGCCATTTATAGGCGCCTGGGTGGCTGAATTGGTGAAGCGTCTGACTCTTGGTTTCAGCTCAAGTCATGATCTCAGGGTTGTGATATCGAGTCCCCACGTGGGGCTCAGCACTGGGAGTCTCCTTAAGATTCTTCCTCTCTCCTCCTTCTGACCCCCCAACAGCTCACGCACATGTGCGAGAACTCTTTCCCTCTCTCTCTAAAAATAAAGAATAAAAAGAATACATAAATATAAAAAGAAAAAAGAAAAGCCATTTACTCACCTTTTAGGGCTCTCTTTCAAGTGTAACTCATATACCAAGAAAATGGATGTCTCTGGAGAAAAGGATCTTAACCACATTAAATGGGAAGTATGAGTCGACAAAATGAAACACTGCTTGTGTTCACAACACATTATGTGGGATGAGGCCATCTGCATAATAGCTCGTAACCATGAGTAAAAATCACCTATGCTCTTCGGCAGGGGCAGAAATGAAATTGCTAGCATATTGATAAGTTGCATACAGAAAGGCAGCTCACTTCTCTCTGTCTACATCAGCATCCTTCACCTACAGCTGGGGTTCTGAGTTTGGAACCCATGGATCCAATTAGATCCTGCAGCGCAATGGGCTTGAGAGTCTCTGAAACATCCTAGAAAAGTGCAAATTTTTGCACACCTATGCACATATGCATTCTTCTGAGAGGATTATCCATAGCTTTCACAAAATTCCTGAAAGCCCCATGACTCCTCACCCCCAAAGTTAAGAATCCTTGAGATACACAGGGTATCAGTTAAGCCAACCAACTGCATCTGTGTTCTTGCTGGGGCATAATTACAATGTCTGTTCAAGACCAAAAGCTGAGGTGCACAGCTGGACACCAAGACAGGATATTGAAATGATGATTGTTCCAGGAAACCCAAGACCTTTGGTCACTTTAGAAATAAGGCCATCAGGATGTGATGGGAGCTGCGGAAATGGGGTACCAGGGAGTCATGCCAAATAAGTTAGAACAAGCAGTTGCCCCGAAGAATACACGGTTTCTGGCAAAGTCAGTACAAGACTCTGTTTCCCTTATCATCCTTTGCAGTGGCCCTTTTCACAACTTCATCCTCTTGCATTTATTCCAGATCAGACCCTCTTCCCCACCTCCCGCCCTACACACACTTCTTGTCTATTCCCACCGGGAGAAAGCCCAGCAAAACACCTCCTCTAGCTGTGGGCTGCTGTCTCTGGCTTTTCTTCTAGTCCAGGGCACATGTCGGGTGATTTACATATCCTATATATTTTTTTCCTTTCTTTTTTTCCTCCTCCCTCCCCTCCTCCTCCTCCTCTCTCCCTCCCCGCCCCCGCCCCGCCTTTAGCAGCTGTGATTTCAAAGACTCAAATTTTGATCAATCAGAGAGTCTGTATCAGAGTAACAAACAGGAAAAACCGAAAACCTCCCAGACACTAAGTTCTCCTTTGTCAGTCAACCCACAGAAGTTCCTTCTGCCCCCCTCACTTGTGCGCTTGCTCTTCAGAACGCTGTTAGAACCAGCGGCATCCGTATCACCTGGGAACTGGCCAGAAACGCAGCTGCACAGGCCCCTCCTCAGGCTTAGAGAATGAGAATCTGCATTTAGCAGGGCGGGGTGGGGGGCAGCGCGGAGATTTGGATGCACAACACAGTTGGAGACACCGCAGGAGAGGCACGCGTCCAGCTGATGGTTAGAGCGCCCCAGCTGGCCAAGGGCCGTTTCTACAGCCATCTTCGAGAATGGGGAAAGAACCAAGCGTGCCGCGTGAACTAGCTACATACATAGATCACAGGCGTGTCCCTCTTTCCTTCATAAAGAGCTAAAAATGTTCCCTCTCCAGGACACGCATGCAGCATGATGGAACAGCAAAAGGACTGCTGTTCTACATGTCCAAAACCCGTCTTCTCACTGGAGCCCTGCCACTTGCCTTCAGGTCACTGGAATTCCCTAAGGTCCTGTTTCACGTGATTCAAAATGGAGCGAATATTACCTCTCCTGCCCACGGGGCAGCGGTTCCGTGAATGTCCAATGGAAGGGCGTGCAGGGTCACGGCTGAGAATGAATCTAGGGCCCTAGATTTAGACAGCCCCAAATACAAAGTATTTGTTGACCACTCCTTAGCTGAGTAGCCTTAGGTAAGCAGCTTGCCCTCTCTGTTCTAATAGTACCTCTCCCATAAGGTTGCTGTGAAGACTAAACATCGTAATATTTTAAAAGCCAAAGGCACTCGGTAGACACACAGTAAGTAATGGGTCAGTGTTATCACCTGTGTGAAAGCCGTTTCGTAAACAGTGATGAGCTGGACACATGGGCTGTGTTCTCAGTAGTGGGCGGGTGCGCAAGGCCATCACCCCTAGATGAGAAGAAAGACATCACTAGTGGCTCACCAAGTAATTTCCCAGACCTCTGTCCCACCGGCCCTAACGTACACATAGAGGTACCGGGACCTTATTTTGAGAGCAACGCAGGGCTTCTCCATGATGTGTAGGTAGCAAAGCCAAGCAGTCACAAGACTCTTTGTAAAAACCTATGAAACAGTGTTTAATTACGAGTGTTTGCTTATAAATGCTCACAGATGTTAACTGCTGGCATTGCTGTTACTTTATTTGTAGTTTCATAGAAAATTATCTTGTGATAGACTCTAACAAACCTAAGAGGCAGACAAGCACCTCAGGGTGAATCAATAGGATTTCCTCAATTTTCCAAACATGACTTTATGAAACTCGTTTTGTGCAAACTAAAACAGAGCCCTGTCTTGTGAAATTATCATGTTTTAAGGGCTTTTACAGGCAGGATCCCATTTGATCCTCACAAAAACCTTACGGGTTAGAGGGGAGTAACATCCCCATTTCACACATGGTGAAACTGAGACCCAAGGAGAGAAAGACATTTGGCTAGGGCCACACACCTGGGAGCAGCTGAAGCAGACCCTGGTCTGTGAGAGCCAAAGCCGCTGCTTTTTCGTTGCATGAGCCCGTCTCACGCTGCTGTTTGGCTCCAGCCAAAGTCCAGTTCACTGAATATCCGGGAGAAAAGAGTGTGAGAACCACCAGGGAGATGGGACTGTTGCATAGCAACCCTGTGCTTGAGCCTGGTGAGGGGAGAAAGGTTCCTCAAGTTTTCAAAGCACCATCACTAAAAATAGCCCGAAAAATGACAGCTAAACACGAGGTCTCCTCTGAGAAGAAAAAGCTATCTTGCAACTGAATGTCTTTGCTGTGTTGTCCTTGAGAAAAGCATGTGAAATTATGGGAGGCTGAGCATCGGCAGCTTTTCTCAGCAAACACACTGCTTCATTCCACTCGTTCACCTCACAGGTGAGGGTGCCGCCATTTGTGTGGTACTCATGAAGGATTTACCTCCATATTTCTTTCCACTCCAAAGCTGGAATTCTATCCAGGTCGAGACAAGCGCAGCCTACTTGATTGCAAAACATGGCCTTCGGCTTCCCTGTAGTAATCTCCCAGAAATTAATCACCTTGGTTGGAATCACTGCAAACGTTTCTAATGCCTACATCTGTCACTCCAGGAGAAACCGTGTCAATTACCGTGGCACCAACGATAAATCTCATGGCTTCTAAAGAATATTAGATATTTAATTAGATCTTGAAAACCCTCCTCACCTACTACCGTAAGGGTCTCCGGGTCCTCTTCTGAGGCTGATAATTAAAGAAAGAACGCTTTCCTGAGTCTGCTCTCTTCCTCTGGCGATCAGAAAATGTCCATCAGAATAACTACTAAGCCTGAATATCGGCTTGATCTGCGTAGGCACAAGACGCAACAAAAGAAATTTAAGTGCAGCCATTTCCCCACCAAGAACTTCCAAGCTAGTTGGCCATTTATTTATTATTCAAGTGTTCCATAAATATTTATTAAGGCAGAAATAACGGTCCCCCAAGATATCCGCCTCCTAATCCCTGGAACCTGTGAATAAGTTAAATTACATAGTGAAGGGGAAGTAAGGTTACAGATGGAATGAAAAGTGCTAATCCATTGACTTTAAAATAGTGAGATTAGCCTGAATAAAATAAAATAAAATAAAATAAAATAAAATAAAATAAAATAAAAGTGAGATCAGCTTGGATTATCCAGGTGGGCCCAAAGGAATCACCAGGGTCCCTGAAAGTGGAAGAAGGAGACAGAAGAAGAGAGTCAGAGGGCTATCTGACTATTAAAGAAAGATGCAGAGAGATGCAACATTGTTAGCTTTGAGGATGGAGAAGGGGGCCATTAGCCAAGGAACGAGGGCAGCCTCCACAAGATGGGAGGAGCAAGGAGATGTTCTCCCCTAGAGCATACAGAGCCCCTGGAGCCTGCCAACACCTTGACTCTCCCCCAGTGAGACCCCTTTCATACTTCTAAACCCCATGACAAGGAACAAATCAATGTAAGCATGTATAATGAAGTCTCAGGTAGTCATAGGCTATGAAGAAAATAATATAGAGGGGCATTCCCACTTTAGGTGGGATGGAAATCCTGGCTAACTTGTGGAAACTATGAGTTCATTATTTACCCTAACCAGGAAATGGGAAAAAGAGATGCTAATTGTGTGGTTAAGATAATTAGTAGTAACTGCAAACAGCAGTTGTCATGAGCCCCAAGGCAGCTACTCTTTTTCTGTCAAACCATATTCCGTGGTGAATCCTGGATTGAGCAGTGGACAATGCTTCTATTTCTGACAGAAGGAAGACAGTAGACAGGTAGAAGGGGAAGAACAAAAAGGCGGAGTGACTGTGAGGGGAAGGCATGGGAAGGGCACTGCCAGCCCTCAGCCAGACTTGTACTGGCCACACACAGTACCAGCAGTCAGGTAAGTAAATGCTTGTGAAATTTCTCTGTGCTGAAAATAGAAACAAAAACCAAAAAATGCTGAGCGCATCAAAAACACAAAACATATGTTCGACTTCAGGCTTCTCAGCAGCAGTGGCTGACTTGACAGCATTCGGTTCAGGCCAAGTACATAACAGGTTCATGGGATGATGTCATCGGATTCGTGGCTGTATTTGAGCAATAAATTAGTAAAATAATAAAGTGATACTGTAAACTGTTGCACAGAATAGTCTGTCCTGTTTCTCGATGCAATGCTGGGACATAGTCTTCAGAGTAAAAACATTTGTCATCCATTGTTAGATCAGGGAAAAGACTTAAGAAATAATCAATAAGCAACTTTACTAGGTATGGACACTACGCCAGATGAGATCAAACAAGACATATGCCACAGAAGTACTCTTGCTTTTGGAGAGGTTTCCACCCTGAAGAGAAAAAAGAGAAAGATGAAACATGAAAATGATTTTGGTGGTTGATGTTAAGGAGGAGGGGGGGGGGAGGAGAAGGGGGAAGGAGGAAAAGAATGTCCGGCATTTATTAAAGTCTTCGAATTCATTCAAATTGTTTTGTATTTATCATCATAGTTAATCCAAACAAGAGCCCTATGAGGAAATCACTGGTTTTACCCACATTTTACAGATGAGAAAACTAAGGAACAGAGAGGGTAACTAACTTGCCCAAAGTCACACAGTCTACAAATAGCAGAGCTGGGGTTCAAACCCCTGTAGCCCATGCTTGAAAGTCTTGTTCTATGCTGCCTCCCTGCTGGATAGGTAATGAGGGGGCACTTGATCTACAGAGAAAATAACAGTGAGTATAAATTGCAGCCTGATATTCCTTATTACACACGTGACAGGTCAGCAAGTATTCACTCTACCAAACTGTGGAAAATCTGCTACTCTCTAGCAGGAAGGGAGAAGAAAAAGGACTTTCTTTTGGTGGCTGTGATTAGCATTCTTGTCATAGTCATCATGTAGAATGGCAATAACTTTACTGACCTCATCTTCCCAGCCTCCACTGATCAAACAAGAACCAACTCAAACTTCAGTCTATCCAAAATGCAAATTTCATCATACAACTAATTTTCAAAAAATTATCTGAAGAAAAGTCCATGATGGCATTGTAAATGTTTAGTGATAAAGGCAGGCTCCAAGCCTGTGTGCATATATTACAGCATACTATAATTTGTACACAGGAGAAAACCTTTTAAAGCATGTATGAGTTGAATATATTTTTAAAAGCTATAGAAAAATAAAAATAACTGAGGTGATTCCTGTATGATGGTATTTTTCTTTTCTCCTTTAATTATCTCTTATTTTCTGAGTCTTCTAGGCAAGTTTGCTGTATTCCTTTATCTGGAAAAATTTAATCTCAATCTATACACACAGACATGCACACACACATCTACACACATATTATTGAAAATCAAATAAAAATTATACTGATGTTATTCCCAGATTATTTTTAAATTTATAAAAGTCCACTTGACATAGTAAAGAAGAATCTAGAAATAGATAATATTTCTTCTTGAGTCATTAAGTCTAAACTATAACTTTATTAATATGATGAAAGAGTATCCTCCTAGTTCCAGAAGAGTGTGAAATAGACTTTTCTGCTCTAGAAGAACAAGCTTTATCTGGAGTGGGAGACTCAAACACAATGGGAAAAGAATGCAAACACACCTTAAGGCTTCCTCCCATTTCTCCAGAAATCCAGTGTGAAAGAGCAGAGGGGGTCTCAGCAGACAGGGGAAACACGAGTTACAACTTCTCAGCGCTCAGACAGAATCCCTTGTGCCACGGGTGGAGGGGAACTCAGCACCGACCCCCATGGCCAGAGAGGTCAGGTAGATCACCCCCTCTTCATCCTCATGAACCAGGATGGGTTATATCTGCATGATTCATGCACACTGCCTAACAAACACTTAGTAAATTCTGTGTTTCAAGAAATATGGGAAAGAGTATTTGTGGAAGTGAAAATGATTCCTGTTTTTCCAAAAGTTTGAGATGTAGGTAAAGAAAGGTATCTCACTCTCCTCTTTCTCTCACTTGTGCTGATGTCTATCTTACAGTAAATGGCAAGGGCTGTCCTGCTTCTCTGGAGGACAAGACAGGGAATGATGCAGACTTTGGTGAACTTAAGGGGTAACCACCACCTATCTCCAGCAAATTGGTGTCACATTCGTTTCTTTTCTTTTTTTTCTTTTTGAGATTTATTTATTTATTTGAGAGAGAGAGAAGGAGCAGGGACAGGGAAAGGGTAAAGCAAATTCCCTACTGAGCAGACAGCCCGATCCCAGGACCCCAGGATCATGACCTGAGCCAAAGGCAGGCGCTTAACCAATTGAGGCACCCCAAGTGTTCTGATCTCAAAATGTAGTATGCAACAGCATTCTCTGAGAATCTTTATAAAAATAAGATTCCTGAATAAGAAAGCAAAGATTCCAGTCATGGGGTCCACAGCAGGGTTCTGGAATCTGCATTTAAAAATCACTTCATCAGTACTAACCAATAAAAACATAATGTGTGCTACATTTGCAAGCCCTATATGTAACTTTATATTTTCTAGTAGCTACAATTTTTAAAAGGTAAGAAGAAATGGAAGAAATTCACTTTAAAATTGTACTTCATTTTGGGGCGCCTGGTTGGCTCAGTCAGTTAGGTGTTAGACTCTTGGTTTTGGCTCAGGTCATGATCTCAGGGACATGAGATCGAGCCTTGCATCAGGCTCTGCACTCAGCAGGGAGTCTGCTTGGGATTCTCTCTCTCCCTCTTCCTCTGTCCCTGCCCCCCCCCCACATGCTTGCTCTCTCTCTCTCTAGAATAAGTAAACAAATCTTTTTAAAAAATGTACATTGTTTCACTTTGTATCTATCATCTCAACACGTAGTCCTTATTAACACAATTCTTCATTTTTCCCAAGTCTTCAAGATTTGGTGTGCAATTCACACGCCCAGCACACCTCAGTTCATAGTAGCCACATCTCAAGTGCTCAGCTGTCATTATTGCAAGAGATCTATCGTCCCCATTCAGCTTTGCAAAAATTATACTTGCATGATTCGCATTACTTAAGTAAAAGCTGCCTGGCTTAGTCTGTTCAAGTCGCTATAACAAAACACCACAGCCTGGTGGCTTAGATATAACAAAAGGTTATTTCTCACAGCTCTGGAAGCTGGAAGTCTGAGATCAGGGTGGGTGGTCAAGCCAGGGTGGTCGGGTGAGGACCCCTTCTCTGCAGACTTCTCACTGTCCTCACATAGCAGAATGAGGAGGGAGCTCTGTGGGGTCTCTTTCATAACGGCACTAATCCTACTCATGAGGGCTCCACCCTTCTGACCTAACCACCGCCCAAAGACCTCGCCTCCTAATACCAGGACATTGAATTTTGGAATTTGAACATACACATGTTAGGAGGACACAAACATTCTCACCATAGCCGTGATCAAGGCCAGACAATGCATTTGGCCACTATCATTTGCTCCAAAATTCCCCTCCACACTTGGAAAAGGAGACTCCGTTCCCGAACCCAGCTCTGCCTCATAATAACTCCATGACCTTGGACAAGCGACCACTTCAGCCGACAAGATCCTGATTTCCTCATGTATAGGTAAACCTCTGGAACTGGAAGATCTCTAGAGACGCCTTTGTGAAACTCAGTAATGCTCACAAATGGGTTATCTGCCCTTTCATTCCAGGAAAAGAGCATTTTTCTTTTCTTCCTGTCTTTGTTTTGTGATTCTTCTCAGAGAGGAAAAGGTGGGGCATGGAGGACTTCTAGTCCTTCAGAAAGCTAACCAGGTGGTACCAATTCTGTGATGCTGAGTGACAGTGAATCACCAACCAGCCTATGAGGGGGTCATACCTGGGAGAGTCTCTCCAAAGAAATGTTGCTCTCGACTTTATGCCCACCTATGGGGAAGCTGAAGATTTCATGTGTGCATTTAATTTACACTTCTGGTGTTCATTAGGACAAGTGAGACAATGCTGGTAGAGCAAACAATCCCCAAATCTCAGTGGCTTAAAAGAAACGTTTCTTTTTCCCTCATGCAACACATCCAGTGTGGGTCAGTGTTGAAATCCTAACCCATGCTACCTCAGGATGTGATCTTTTTTGGAAGTAAGGTCATTATAGCTGTAATTAGTTAAGACGAGGTCAGCTGGAGTAGGTCAGGTCCCTAATTCAATGTGACTGTTGTCCTTATAATACGAGAAAGTTTAGAGACAGACATGCACACAGGGAGAGAGCCATGTGAAGATGAAGGCAGAGATTGCAATGGTGTTTCTAGAAGCCAAAGAACACCAAGGATTGCCAGCAAACCACCAGAAGCCAAGGAGAGGCTGGAACAGATTCTCCCTCATCCTCTCCCTTGGAAAGAACCAACCCTGATGACACCTTGATCTTGGACTTCTAGCCTCCAGAATTATCACTTATTTAAACCACTTGGGTGCCTGGGTGGCTCAGTCAGTTAAGCATCTGCCTTCAGCTCAGGTCATGATCTCAGGGTCCTGGGATTGGGTCCTACATTGGGCTCCCTGCTCAGTGGGGAGTCTGCTTCTCCCTCTATCCTTACCCCTTGCTTGTGATCTCTCTTCTACTCTCTGTCTCTCTCAAATAAATAAATACATAAAATTTTTAAAAAGAAAAAAAATTAAAAAAACAGAACTAATCTTACTTCAGCCATTTAGTTTGCAATACCCTATCACAACAGCCCTAGCAAACCAATGCACTGTCCCTTAGGAACCAGAGATACCATCTTGTAGCTGTGCCACGTGGGACTCATGGCCTTCTTGGCAGTGAGACCCAGGAAGGAGCTGCTGGAGGATGCCAAAAGTGACACAGGCCACTCTGTCGAAAGGCTGTTGGCCAACACCACTCCTACAGGTCCTGATGCAGAGCTGAGAAACAGGGACAATGTCTAGTGAGCATCAGTGTCTCCAGCACTCTTCCCAACAGGAACCCTCCCTATAGACTGAAATACTAACATCAACAAAAGAAAGCTTTTGCCGGGTGGAGACTCCTTAATCATGCCAGTCTTCCCCTTGGTGAGTTTTGGAGGAATGATTAGAGATGGCCGATGTGACTGAACTGTCCTAATTATAACCGGCTGTTGGGAGGGTGGTGCCAAGGTAGGCTCAGCTCTGAATGAGTTCTGAGACAGGTGAGCATCTGTCGAGATGGGTGTATAAGGAGCGAGAATGACACCATGTACACCATGCACACACCCCTCTGGTTCTAGGGGGAGCAGACACACATGTTGGGGCAACGTTTATCTCTGCGTCAGCATAGAAAAGAGGTCAGAACCTCTGATCTTAGGCCTCAGTCCCAAATAACAAGTGAAAATCCTTCCCTAAATATGTACAGCCCTTTATGGTTTTCAAACTGCCCCCGTACTTGTGTTCTCTCATTCGGTAATTCTCGACACTCTCAGAAGGCAGGCATTTTCAGTAAAGGGAAAGGAAAGTTTCACAGAGGGTAATGACTCTCCTAAAGTCAGCGGTGTTAGTGGCTTTCAAGAACCAGGATTAGGGGCGCCTGGGTGGCACAGCGGTTAAGCGTCTGCCTTCGGCTCAGGGCGTAATCCCGGCGTTATGGGATCGAGCCCCACATCAGGCTCCTCTGCTATGAGCCTGTCTTCCTCTCCCACTCCCCCTGCTTGTGTTCCCTCTCTCGCTGGCTGTCTCTATCTCTGTCGAATAAAAAAAGGAAAAAAAAAAAAAAAGAACCAGGATTAAAACCTACTTTTCTCAGGGCTCCAAGCAGGGGCCCTTGCCATACCCTTGGTGCAGAGGCTTCTTGGCTCTCATTAGTCACTGGCAAACCCCCTGATCTCTGTTCTAGAAAGAAGTTTGAAACAAGAAGTTGAAACTGTGCCCAGCAGCCATCAGGAAGCTCCAATCCTGGAGCCAGCCTGTAGGCAGGACCTAAGCCAGGAGCCGGTCACCATTACTTCTCTTGACCTTCAGGACTCACCAAGGTATGGCTGGTTCTGAAAGATGCATGGGTTAAAGCCCTTTTGTTCTAATGCATCTGAGGGAAACCAGAGCCGCACAGCTCCAGAAATTAACAAGTAGGCCAGAGTAGAAACACGCATGTAAGCACCAAGCTTTGAGGTGTTCAGGTAACATGATGAGGTAACCTGTCCAACCCAAAACATCAGCTTGAGAAGCTTCTCAAATATGCAGCGGGAGAAAGATTATTAAAGTGTTTCTTTTAAGATGACTTTTTAAACTGCAAAATACTAATATCCCAGCATCGCTGCTTCACTGAGCAGAGGGAAATATTTAGAAAGTGTTTGTGTGTCCTAAGAGAAAGGCTGGTACATAATCGTGAATTATTACCACTTGCACCGGTCACGCGGCCGAGATGCTCTCCCGGCAGGCCGACAATCTGGTGGTTTTTCACAGCTGGTAACCTCTGCCTTTATTCCTGGATAGAATGGAAAATTAGTGTTGCATGCCTACTTCTTTTGCTTTCACGGACCATTTATCATATCAAAGCCCATTTGTCTGTGTACCAGCCTAACCAAATTAGGTAAACAGAGTTCCAGGAGGAACCAACAGCTGTTAGCAAGACAAGTAATCACAAAACACAAAGCCTCATGGCAGCAGTTGCCACCTAAACACAGTTTTCAAAAATATGGCAGCTAAGAGGCAGTTTAAGGAAAGCATCTTCGGGGGACTGTTTATAATGCTTAGTCTGAAACAGAGGCTTGGATTACCAACTCCTTCATGTGGCCCAAAAGCCCTGCAGATCTGGCCGTGCCCACCTCCTGGAGCCTTTCCCTGCCTGCAGAATGCCAGACCCAGGGCCGAATGTCCTCCATGCATGGCTTCACTTCCTCCTCACAACGCTTTGGAGCAGATCTAACGATTACTGCCATTTTCCAGGAGAAATTGTAATTCAGAGAGGTTGAGTGATCTGCCTAGGGTCACACAGCTAGAAAGGGGAAAGGTCCTTGAATCAAAACACTCTCTACTCTTACATGTCACTCAGTTGTGGGCCACACACTCTGCTCTGGTCTGGGGATGGTTAAACAAAACATTCTGACATCTTCCTGAGACAGAGCCCGTGTGGGGCTCTGTGCCTGGCATGGAGTCTGCTTGAGATTCTCACTCCCTCTTCCTGCCCCTCCCGCTTGTGCAAGTGCATGAGTGTGTGCTCGCTCGCTCTTTCTCCAAATTAAACACATAAATCTTGAAAACTCATTCTGCCATTTGTTACTAAGGTAAGGAAGACTTTATTCAGGGCTATTGCAATGGGTGTCAAGACTATAGGGGAGAGAGATCAGGCTCAACTCTGAATAAAACTCTGAAATTGGGGATTTACGTCCAATGACCAGTGTGCCTCCACTTTCCATCCAGTGGATGGAAAATTACTAAGAGGGGACATCAAGAGTAGCAGCATTCTTGCTAAACTGACTTAACCAGGATTCTTGCCAAATGTCTTATACCGCAAGGTGGAGGTCAAGGTCAAGGTCTTATAAGGTCATGGACTTATACCTGGAAAGGGGAAGATGAGGAACTTGACCAGGTGTCAAGGGTGGGGTGATCCCCACTAAGCTAACTTAGCAGGATTCTTGTTAAATTGGGCTAAGGCAACCCAAAACAGGATGGGGAGTGGAGCAAGGTGGACGCTTCATAGAAAAGAGGGCTCTGAGGAGCCAGACTGAAATGGAGGGTCTTTGTCGGGATGCTGAAGTGAACCAGGCAGGCATTTCTCCTACCCTCATGGAGTGTGAAATCTAGAGTCAAACAGTGACAGTATTATTGTCTGTGAGGCCACAGTGGGCCACAGTGGGCCAGCACCCTCCCTTGGGTTTCCTTTTCCTTCATCAGTACCTGACCAGGTCCTTATCAGTACCTGACCAGGTGGTAGAAGGTAGAAGTGATAGCAGCAGAGAGGGGAAGTGATGAGAGGCATTGTGGAAGCCTGTGTGGATAGGTTTTCGGACCTGCCAATAATCCATTCAACCCTGGGAGAGGCTGCCAGCCCAGAGCTGGGTTTTGGTCTCAGCTCTGTATCCCTTAGTTTCTGGCCCTTTCTCCCCGCTGTCTCGTCCAGGGTGTGTCTTCTAACCACGATATACCACTGAGATTTGGACAGCGCCTTGATGTGGCTGGCTCTGATGGAGAATTAGCTTCAAGAGCAGGGAGACTGGGGAGACCATGCAGCTCCTGCTTGATTATACTGGGCCCCTCTCAGCCCTGCATTTTGTTAAATAGGGGGGCACTGGTCCTTGCTAGCCTGTTGTCTGTGGACATACGAAGAAAACATAAGCTGGAAACATTTAACGGGATGTAGACATGGGACAAAAAAAGAGAGGAGGCTTCCTGTTTTCTTCCCTTGGCTGCCTGGAAGTTCACAGATCAACTTGAATGCAATGGCCCATCTTGCCGCCTTGCCCTTCTCTTTTAGTACAATCTCCTCCCTCTTTCCCACTCACACTATCCGTGTCTCCAGTCTTCTTTGGTTTTAATATCAGGCAAAGCACCTTAAACCTCTAATGGGCGAGGTACACATTACAAATAAAAGACATCTGGGGCATGTATATTATGTATATACACATACACATGTATATATTATGTAGCAGTCAAATAGACACAAAAATACAGAAAGAGGATAAAAAACGATGCTCAAAATGGAGAAAAACGTCACACGTGGATATTGCCATTGGAGTGAAACGGCTTTTATGCAAATCCTAGTTCCATCTGTACTGTTCTGTGCTACTCACCTGTTTATCGGTTCTGTCTCAGATGCTCCTCTGCAAAAGGAAAGAGAAGTCTCCACCTTGGAAGGTGGTTAGAAGGATTAATTAAACCCATCCATGTAAAGGAAGGAACACACTTTCCTGCCATGCCTCACACACGGGCCCTCACGCAGGCGGAAATGGCTGTCACTGATAACGATTTCTGATATAGAAAGCATATAAAACATTGTCACGGCATTAGGGAAAGGAAAAGGAGGCATCCCGCGGTGGCCACGGTGCAGGAGGATGCTATCAGGAACACATTTTTACCTCTGCTAAACTGACATACATTTTAATCCCAGCACAAGGTCCGAGTTAGACCCATGTTGTGGCCACTGTAAACATCTCATTGCCCATGAGCCTGTACAAATTAGCCTACTTAGCTGCCCAGCACCCACTTGGGGAACAAAATGCTACTTTTAACTCTGAAGAAAGACAAACAACATTAAAAGAAACGTGTTCTGGTTTTTATCCCTGCCTCTACAGCACATCTGTATTCTGAATGACAATGCAGAAAGGAAATACGGTCCGACAGCAGATGCCTTTTCCCAGAAAGATGACTCACCTCCTCCGTGAGTGTCCCGCTGAGACTTGTTTAGAAGGATGGCATCCTTTGGGAACCTCTGGTTGTGCGTGTTTTATGCTATGCATTTTGCTTCCGTGTAGATAAAGTGAAGCAAGTTCATTATGAAGGCAGTCTTGTAAAACTTTATAAAAGCAAATTGCATGCATACATCATGTATGTATACATATATCACTGGGTATGCTGTGCGCTGCTAACCTAGCCAGAATGCCAGAAGATGGGAGTGGCCCACTACCCACACTGCCTCTTCCCCAGCAGAGAACCCAGCACTCGCTGAAGACAGAGGGTGACCCCCACATCTAGCCCCTCTTAGGGGTTGCTCCTATACAGCCATGCAGCCCTCCTCTCTCTCTCCCATCCCCTCTCTCCCGATCTCTCTTTCTCTCTCTCCCTCCCCACTATCCAGCCTCCATGTACCCTTGCAGGCTTTCTCCCACTACTGGCTTCCCGCCCTGCCTTCAAGCAAAGCCAGCTTCTCCACAACCCTCCAAGTGCTTTATTCTCTGGGCTTCTCCTTCCTTCTAGAGTGACCGTCTCTTTCACCAAAGCCCATCAAAATCCTCCTGTCCTTCAAGGCCCAGTTGAAATGTTTTCTTCATTTCCACATTTAGCCAAAAAATATGTATTGATATCTGGGTTCTGCAGTGACAGTCGTGGGGAAAGATGCACTGCTTTCTGTCTCCCAGAGCTGAGGTTTTAGTGGGGAGAGGCAGGGAATGATGGAAAATTAGCATGTATGATATCATCCAGTGATGAGTGCTTTGAAGAGAAATAAAATAGGTTAAGGGAAAAAGAAATGGTGGCATTTTAGGTACTATTTGGGGCAGCAGATCAGGATCCCCATGAAGGTTTCCTTTATCCCCAGGAGGAAATAGTGCACCCTTCCCCTACACCCCTACTCCTCGCTCTAATGCAGCACCGCCCAAAGCGCCTTCAACAAAACACTAGTTCAGATCAATGCTAGTGGGTATTATGGGGGCAAAAAGAACTCTGTGGCTAAGTACCTCAGAGGAAAGCTGGCATAAACAAGATAAAGGAGACTTCCTTACAGCTGTACTTTGTGGAAACTCTGCCATGTGAATACAGATCATAGATCTGCAAAAGGAGGATCAAATACAGCTTTTCCCAAACACACTTGACTATGTGCTCTTCCACAGAGCACTTCACAGGCCTACGTTTGCTTGGATCCCGCTTTGGGAAATACCATATTTCCCCTTCTAGAACATTGACTCTCTATTTTTTTTCCAAAGATTTTATTTATTTATTTGAGAGTGAGAGAGGAGGAGTATGGGGGGGCAAGGGAGAGGGAGAAGCAGGCTCCTTGTTGAGCAGGGAGCCCCGAGGAGGATGTGGGGCTCCCTCCCAGAACCCTGGGATCACGACCTGAGCCGAAGGCAGACACTTAACTGACTGAGCCACCTAGAACACTGACTCCTTAACAACAGGAATGACACCTGATCATCATGTTCGACACATGACAACACAGCTCACGCCATGGAGTAGGCATCAACCAATAAGCACTTTGGTAGCTAATAGCTTATCGTCTTGGGTGAACCTAGAGGCCTGATGCAAACCCTCACTGATGTGATAGGAACGAGGACAGGAGTAGGTGTCTCCTGGGGGGAATGTGAGCTCACAGTTTCTGTTGTTGTAAAAGAAAAGAATTAATGAGGATGCCTGCTTCTAGGCTCCATCCCCCAAAAATACCCTAGGAAGAAACCTCTAAGACTTCTCTCATGTGTTTAACTAGAAGTTAGGGTACTCTCTGTGGAGGACTTGAGCTGGTATTTCTTTTTTTTTTTTTTTTAAAGATTTTATTTATTTATTCGACAGAGATAGAGACAGCCAGCGAGAAAAGGGAACACAAGCGGGGGGAGCGGGAGAGGAAGAGGCAGGCTCATAGCAGAGGAGCCTGGTGGGGCTCGATCCCAGAACGCCGGGATCACGCCCTGAGCCAAAGGCAGAAGCTTAACCGCTGTGCCACCCAGGCGCCCCTGAGCTGGTATTTCTAAGAAGGCTGCAAGATGGTTGGAAATTCAGAAACTACAACTCTGTGCTAATTACGGTTGGTGGCCACTAGACGCATGTGGCTCTTTAAATTACCTGAATGTAAATACAATTTAAAATGTTTAGTTCTTCAGGCATACCAAGTATTCAAGTGCACATCTGGTTGGTGGCTGCTGCATTAGAGAACTTGGAGATTATTCCCTCATTGCAGAAAGTTCTATTGGACAGTGATGCTAGAAGCATAACCTTCCACCACCAGATCCTTGAAATTGCTCCCAAACAGCCTGTTCTTTTCTGGCTTCCACTGAAGACCTCAAGCAATGACCAGCACCCTCCATCCCCGATGACACTATTATGTGGCCATTTTAAGACAGCCAGCCATGGGACAAACATGAAACCAAATTGGCGGCATCTTCTCAAAGGGCTTGTCCGTCTGTCTCTCTGCGCACCCAGCAGTGTTTATTGTACCAGTCATGCCAGGAGAGGCTGCATGCCAGAGTGTCATTCCTGAGAGCAGAGCGCAGATAGCGTGGTTTCTGCCGAGGTGTCAAGAATGGGTTGGAGAAGGCATCAAGATGGGCGAGTGGTGGAGTCTGGATTTGGGGAGGGATCTGAGTTTCTGCCTCCCCCAACCACTTGTGAAGGCAAGAGACTTTAACCAGGGTTGAGTTTTGAGTTCTTGGTGGCCAAGGTCAAGGTAAGGGCACAGAGGGTGAATTCCCTATGGAGCAGAGTCTGTGGTTCTTCCGCAGATAGCAAGCTTCCCGCATGCACTGGAAAAATCTGAAGCAAATTCCACAACTAATTCACAAGCTAATTGGGACCAGACTGCTCCTCCTTGTGAGGCAGAATCACGCCATTCCATGCGTCCTAGACTGAGCCTTCACTCAGATTACAGATTTCCCAGCACAGTTGTTACTGGTAATTAAACCTACTTGATGGTTCCATTACACAAAGATTACATGACAGTAAAGGAATCAAACATAACTAATCTTTATCTCGTTTCCAAAGGAGCACAGAAATGAGAACCAACAATGGTATAAAATAGATGAATGACGCACGCCCATCAGTTCTCATGTTTTTTGCCAGCCTGGTGCACCAAAATGCAGAGATTCATTTTAATATGCAAGCATGTATCTGTTTTATTGTTACACAATGAAAATTAAATGTGGATGAAAACACCATGAGTTACTTTGAAAAATCACATTTGCAATGCCTGGAAATAAATCCTCAGCAATTTATGTTTTCGTAATCTAGGGCAGCACTAAAAACATTTCCCTGTAATCCCTACTTAACCTTTAATTCCTAATCCACACCTGCTGCCAGAAATCAAGGGCTGTCTCAGGTAACTGACTTTGTGGCTCAAATGCCTACCCAGACTGATTTCCACTATTTTATTTTATATTATTTTATTGTATTTTATTCTACTTTATTTTCAGATTCAAGTTCCATTTCTCCCTGCATCAAAGCATACACTTACATCACCACTACCCAAAGGTTGGGACACAAATGTGGATGCTCAGACCCCACCTGAGTCAGCATCCCTGAGGCCACAGCCCAAGAACCTACATGTTTAATCAGCCCCAGAAGATTCTCGTGCAGACTAAAACTACTCACCGCCATATTTGACGCCGAACCCTCAAGAATGAAGACCAACTGCTGTGTGTCTCTATATCTCTAACAGTCAGCTCCATGCTTAGCCAAGAATGGGCACTTGACCAGAGAATGCATTGAACCAAACTCATGAACTCTTTCCTTTTCAACAGGTCTAAAAAAAAAAAAAAAAAAAAAAGCAAGGACCGCGTCATGTAGGAATCTGTCCACCCCAGCCTACTTCCTATAAAACAATCCACTCAGCTTCCCTGGAGCCTCTCCTGAGATTGTTCTGTCCAAACTGTCAACTCCCAAGACCAGAAAGGAAGATCGTTTCAATGGTACCGGGAATTATAGCTTCTGGCATGGTGGCCACCATCTGTCCTTCCTTCTGAGGCTGCCATATTAGCAAGAGCTAGAAGGAGGTGGCTTTGTCTTCTCAACATCAAATGTCTCCTTTTGGAAACCTTAAACTAGTGTCCTCAATCTTTACCGCAGAATCACTTAGAAGCTTGCTCAGAATTGCATGATCCTAGGTGGGGTTTACCCTGAGATAAGCACCCGTAGGGTGGGATTTGGGGCACCGAGGTGTCCATGCAGCATCCTTACCCCCAGATGATTTTGATGATGAGGACCCCTGACCCCTAGAGAAATTCCTTTTTAAACCCAGTCCTCAAAGAACTCCCTCAACTCCCTCTCCTTAAAAGGGGGGGAAGCTATGGCTCCTTAATTCTGTCTGATTTGGGAGTGGGGGAGAGTTGATGGAGGATGGGGCTGTGAACCGGCAGGGGGAGGGGGGAAAGCATCTGCTTGGCAAATGTAGCCGCTCTACTCTGATGTGTATGTAAGACTTACTCTGAAAGCCCACCCCTAAGACTTCCCTCCAAGAGTCTGGAGACCCTCCTGCAAACTGAAGAAGGAGGAGAAGAAACTCAGATTTCCTAGGCAAATAATGCTCAGTGCTAAGTGTTCTCTAGGATCTTGCCTGCTCTCCACAGCCTACCTAGACCTCACTGACTAAGACCAGGAAGAATTCATTGTTCACTACCGCTCCTCGCTCCCCAGAGCATTTAGCCCTTTTCCTGGATTAAAGCACTTATCGGGCATTAAAGCTCATTGTTTGTTGCAAGTCTGTTCCCCAGACATCCTTTGCTCCTGAAGGCTGATTGGTATTTTCTTATCTCTGTACCACCCTGGCTGGCCATGAGGTGCTGCTCAAATAAAGTTTCCAGGTGGGTGGACTGCACATAAGGGGTCCCCTGGCCCCTGGGATGTGTTCTTTGACCGAACTGCACCAGGGAAGTGTGAGTTTTGCAGACTGGCCCGGACCTTGTCACAGCTTTGCTTCTCCTTAACACATTTGCCAGAATTATGTCACTGCCAACAAATCTGTGTGCAAAAACTACAGAGACAAGTTATTTCCCCTAGAAGACATTGCCGGTTAACCTTGAAGCCTGTGTTGTTTTGCAGGTGCAGAGATATACACACACCCATACATATATAAACTTATTATGATACATTTCACCTTGTGATGTTCCCTGTGCCGTGGCTTCCAGCCTTATAAAAGCCATAAAAACTGAGTATTTTTACAGCAGTATTTCTGATCTTGAGAAAAGATGCTGTGCATGTAACCTTGGTACATAGCAAAGCATCTTGGGACACTGCATTATACATTAAAGTAACCCAAACCCCTGCCACACTCTGACTTTCTGACTTGGGGAGTGTGTGAATTTTTCTAGGTTTAAAGCATCTTTTTCTGCTCCTTGGGCCCAGACTTTTGGAAGAGCCCTCTGGTCACCTCTGGTCTTGCCCCACTTTCAATCCATTCCCATCCTGTTTCCACGGAGATTTTCTGGGAACCCCTGACCTGTTATTCCTCTTCCTTCGGGAAGAAGTTCAACTTCCATTTTGCTTTCCCTTCCAAAGCCTTTTTATCTCTTCCCAGAGCTCTGCTTTGCAAAACATCCTTCTTGCTCCAGCTGTGCCGTACTGCCTCCCCCTCTGAACAAGATCCTTCGCCGAAGCTTGGCTGCTGCTGTTCCCTCCGCCTAGAAAGTCGACTTCCCACCTTGGCCTCTTGAAATCCCACCTATCTCTTGAATCCCACTGGACTGCCAGCAGCAGCTCAGTGGGTGGGATCAAAACCTGGCTCTACCATTTACCTTCTGTATGACTGTGAACAAGGCACTCAACCATTCTGAGCCTCAGCTCACTCACCTTCAAAATGAAGATTCAATCAAAGGATGTCTAAAAGAAGAGCAAATAAAAGCCTCAGACAATGATTTTCAGCCCTCAACTTAATCCTCTGAACCCCTCTCCCATCCCTTCTCATCCAGAGCTGAGAACGCACTATGAATTACAAGAGCTGTGGGTCATGTTTATTATCACCCCCAATATCAAGAGGCCTTAGAGGTCAAGGCGCCCCATCTTAGACAGGGCTAGCACTCGGCTGCTACAGAGTGGACACTGGACAAGGGATTGAGTTTATCTCATTCACAGTCAGATCTGCATAGTCCATAGGTCAGTTGCCTCTGAGAAGTGGTGTCAAAATAAATGAACACAGAGGTCAGAACCAGCTCATCTTGAACCTCAGCCATGTGATATTATACAAGACATGCTTCTATTTCCTAATCTGGAGAGTGGGGATGGTATTAGCTTTATGGAAATAACTCTACAGCATGCAGTTTCTCAGATTAAGTTCGCTAATGTGGGTGAAGTGCCATTAACAGTATTATTTGATGTCATCAAGCTTTTAGTATGGGTTCTTCCAGCCTTGGCCAGGACTGTCCAGGTGAACACCTGAGCTGAGTAGTTTTAAAGGTCTTAGGAACTGTGGCTCAATTGTCCCATGACTGGTGGCCACCCAGTGACTTTCAGGGGCTCTAGGTAATTTTGTGTTTGTGGACCCCTTCCTCCATAAAATGATAATTATATTTTATGACTGCACTGGTATAAGGAAGGATATAACCCAGGCTGCATTCATTATTTCATGTTGTTTATCATTATATTAATTTTCTTCTCCTAATTTTAAAGATTATTTGAGTGAGAGAAGGAGAGCACAAGTGGAGAGTGGGGCAGGGACAGAGGGAGAGGGAGAAGCAGACTCCCTGCTGAGCAGGGAGCCCAATGCGGGCCTCAATCCCAGGACTCCGAGATCACCACCTGAGCTGAAGGCAGACACTTAGGAGTCACGCAGGCACCCCTCTTCTTCTGATTTTAAAAGAATATAAATTGAAACATTTTTGTGAGCCCCCAAAATTCTTGTGGGCCGCAGGCATTGTACACCCTGTGTCTCTGCCTGATGGAGAAGTAAGCCTGGCTTTAAGTCTTTGAAGTCTGGTGTCTTACAAGTGTCAGCTCAAACCAGGCTTCCTCCCACTCACTCTTTTTCAGCCATTTCTGGGGTCTTTGCACAAACTTATTCTTCTTCCTGGAACCCTCTCCCCTGCCTCTTTCCCTTATTTACTTTCCACACATACCTTAGAGTAGCTCTCCGATTATCACACTCCCCTTACAGCAGAGATGGCTGGGGCTTACCCCAGTTTCTCACCCAGCAGCTCCGGGGTGGCCCCATAATGTACATTTTTAACAGCACCCAGGTGATCCTCATGCGTTGGTCCGAGGACCACACCTGGACCACAGCTGCCTTCGAGGTCCGCCCCATTTCCATCGTTTCTTGTAAGCCTTCTCTGATCTGGTTTACCCACGTTTCTCCCTCATACACTCTTCAAGAATTAAAGGCCTCTACTTTATCTATGCAATTGTTTGATCCATGTCTCTCTCTCTCTCCCGCTTGTCTGTAGGGTCCACGGGTCTTTTTGCTCGCTGTGGGGTCTGCATCCTGCTGGCCCATAGCAGGTGCTCAGTAAGCATGCAAGCATGCGTAGACTGCTGCTCAGAAAAGTTGAACCAACTTAACTTCCTGGCAACAGTGAATACGGGTGTCAGAATCCTCTCAAATCACCAGCACTGCATTTGTATGTTTTTTCCCCTTAACTTTTATACAACCATCAACCTCAGAATTCCTCATTTTCTTCTCCTTCCTGAGGAACATTAAGGGGCTGAGCAGAAACCGCCTAGGGCCACCCGGAACAGCCGGGCCCTAAGCCCCGCCCCCATACTACCCCCACCGTCTCGCCCCGCCCCGCCCCGCCCCAATCCTCCTAAGGTCCTAGGCCCCGCCTCATCCCCGCCTCCTAGGCCCCGCCTCTCCCCCCGCCCCGCCCCGTCCCACGCCGCGGCTGCTCTGCGCATGCCCACCCAGTTGAGCGCAGGCGAGGCGTCTTGGTCAGGAAACAAACTTTCACCTGGAAGATGTCACGACCCTCTGCGTCCCCGGAGCGGGTCAGGTAAAGCCTCCCCCGCCCTTGGCACTCCGAGCAGGGCCTGACCCGGCCTTGAGCACGGTTCCGGGACCTTTCGGCCGGGACTGTTCTTGCCGAGCCCACCTTCCTACTCGCAGACCCTGCGCTCGTGCGCTAGCCTACTTCGCCTCTCGCCGGGCCCCGGGACCTTTGCACCCACTCCGGCCCAGGCCGACCGAGCTTTGGACCCGTGGGCTCACACCAGGCCTCATAGGTTCGCGCCCCTTACCCACGGGCAGAGCATTTCCCCCTGGCCAGCTGCCTTCCCTCTTCAGCTCAGGGCTTCTCAAGAGTTTGACCCCCAGAAAGTGACCCTGGTTTCTCAGTTAACTAGCCTGCCTGAGCCTGGACGGGATCAAGTCTTCACCTCGCTGGACTGTTATGAGGATAAAAAGAGAAAAGTGTGGAAAGTGCGTAGGATGAGCGCAGGCTTAGAACAGGGTGGCTGCCACTGTGGTGTTTTCATGGTGGTTATTCCAAGGACCAGCCCCAAATGTGGACAGACACGTTTTTGCAGACTTCTGCTGGTCCCTCTGGTCAGTTCTGGGGGTCTCTTAAAAGCCTCACTCGGTGGCGCCAGTTTTCTGGACGGGGGCCTGTGGTGCAGGATGCACTCCGGAATCCGCTCCAGTGCCAGCATGCTGTGGTTCTTTTCAGATGTTGGGTCGTTTTTGAAATCCACTGCTGTCGCCCAGTCACTTTTAGTGAGCAACCTGCCACGTAGAAAGAGGCACAAAGTAGCAAACACCTCCCACAAACCACTGCTGGGGACGTTTATGATGGGAGTTACCATTCATTGGGCCAGTCACAGTCGGTGAACGTGTCATTACATGCTCACAAGTATCTTCAAGCATGTCACAGATGAGGAAAGCAAGGCTTGGAGGGGTCATTCCCCGATGCTTTAAAACAGTTCTGCCGAACTTAAATACCTGATTTTGCCCACGATGCAAAACCGCCTTTCCCAGAGAAAAATTAAAACCAGACTGTTAGTTTGTAGGGCTGCCATAACGAAGTACCACACACGTGATGGCTTAAAACCACAGAAATTTCTTCTTCCATAGTTCTGAAGGCAGGGTGTCTGAAATACCTGCCTGTTGCAGCTTCTGATGGATGTTGATGTTCCTGAGATTGTGGCAACATCACTCCAATTTCTGCCTGTGTGTTCACATTGCCTTGTCCCTGTGTGTGTGTTTGTGTGTCTGTGTCCTCGCCTTTGACAAGGACGCCAATCATTGGATTTATAGCCCAGGATGATTTCATCTCAAGATCCATAACTACATCTACACAGATACCATTTCCAAATAAAGTCACATTCTGAGCCTTCTGGGTGACATGAATTTTGGGGGACACTATTTAAACTACTACACACACCAGCAACAAAACGCCAGTCAAAAGGACCAAAACATTCACAGTCATGAATTCAGGGCACTTAATGTGCCTATTATAAATCCAAATACTAGCATATTATCAATAATGATCCCTAAAGTGGGTTCCCCTGGTCCTAGCATCAGCATGCCATTGCTTGGGAGTTTGATGCTAACTTTTAGGCCCTACCCCAAACTTACTGAGTCACAGTTTTGGGGTGGCCCAGCCCTCTGGATGAATCTGTTGCCCCTAAAGTTTGGGAACCACTGTTACAAGGCAACTAAAGACATAAGGGTTTGATAACATAAGCGCCAGGTTAAGAAAAATTCCTTAACCTGACAGTTGTCTAACCTTACAATGACTTGTTTACCAAACCTGTCTTATTTGAATATAATTTAGAATTCAACATGTAACTATTGCATTGTTGAATATTTTACAATAATTTCTGTTTAAGTTTCAAAGTGAATTTGTGTTCACTGTATTCTTAGTAGTTTTTTCCTCATTTTATCTTGCCAACAGTCATGTGATTTGGGTGTTATTGTTTCTGCTATGCTGTTGAAAAATACAGTGAGAGTCAGAAATGGTGAGCCCCAAGGTACACAATGAAACAGAAACATAGGAAGACTAGGCGCTTTTTATCATAACTCTGGTTACTAAAATGTTTGGTTTGTTTCCATTTTAGAAACAGTTTGATAGATGATGCTAAGACCTGCTTAAAAAAGTATGATGTTGGGACCAAATATTCTCACTTATCGTCTAACAAATATTCTGTCCTTTTACCATTGTTGGGAAAAGAAGGAAAACTCCACCTGTTATTCACCCTCCGGTCAGAGAAGGTAAGTGACAAAAAGGCTTCTGCCATTCAAGTTCCAGGACATTTGAAATCCCCACAAAAATTTCTCACTTGCACACATTTTGAGGCCATGGATTCTCAAATGGACTTTCAAGATTGTGATGTTCAGGGGTCCAAGAAGCCACAGGATAACAAGGCATTTTTTGGAGAAGTTTTAGAAAAGTAAGTAACTTAGCTAGCAAGTAATTTGAAATCCACTGAGACCAGGGTTTCTTAACCTTAGTGCTGCTGGCATTTGGGCTGGATAATTCTTTGCTGTGGGAGCTATTCTGTGCATCGTGAGATGTCTAGCATCATCTCTGGGCTTTATGCACTAGGTGCCAGTGATAAAGATATGCACACCCCTTTGTGACAACCACAGACGTCCCCAGACATCCCTGTCCTGGCAGGGATGAAGGGCACAATGCCACTGCCAACAGCCACTGTTGAAGCCTCCCACCCTGTGTATAATGTGGAAATTCTAGAGCTCAGAAATGAATAGTATGGGCCCTGAAGCTGGCTGCCCATGTTTGAATGCAGGCTCTCTCCTTGCCAGCTCTGTGACTTTGTCCTAGTTACTTACCCTCTCTGTGCTACAGTCTCTTTTCTTGCAAAATGAGCACAGAATACTAGTACTTGCTTCATAGGGCTACTGTGAGGATTTCCCAGGGAAACAAATGCAAAGCACCTAAACCGGCCCCAGCACTTGGCAGAGATCCTGGTTAGTTTCAGCTGCCATCACTATTGCTGTTAGCAGACATGGCCTGAGGTTTTCAGAGAAACCATTCTACTTTAAAGAAATGTTGGGCTGGGAATGGAGTTCCCCTGGGTACACCCGTGGATACAGTCATTCTCCTTTGCTGTTAGGGTGCTTCTGAGGAAAAGCTGGGGAGGCAGCGACTTGAAAGTTATCCAAGTACAGAAATGAAAATGGGCCATAATAGCATGGCTTTCAAAGCAGAACATCAATGAACAGTATCCCTTGAGGGGGGAAAAGAAAGTCAAGGAATCAGCTGAAGTTTTGTGGGTTTGGGATTAGACTCATGTGGATTCTTCTGGATCTGGGTCAGGCAACAATCACATAAACACAGGAGGTAAGAAAATCCAGGTTCCGACAGGAGATATCCAACTGGAAACCAGGGGACCTGGGTCTGTTCTCAGCTCTGCCAAAGAGCAGAGGAGAAGCACTTCAATATTATTTTTCAAACTCTCAGACAAACAGTAATGTAGACAATTGAGGCAAGACCAAAATGGATCTCTGGTTACTATTTCACCCAGATAGCTTTGCCTGTTGACTATTATGTGAGAATCATCCTAGACCATAAACTCTGATGTGCAAAGAGCACATTAAAAACAAACAAACAAAAATTATTTAAATCTAATTAGATCTTATTCTGCACCTGTCTAAAGAAATTCCTTCCCAGGCATTACTGGAGCTGCACACAAGTAGGGTTCATGGGTTTCCTCCCAGTAAATGGGGAAGGGGAAGGGGCACCCGTCCTCAATCCCTTCTGCTTCATCGTGGGCTCCCCTACCAGCTCTGGAACCTAGAGGAAAGTTAGCCCAGGTTGTGATCTCATGGTCCTAAGATCGAGCCCCACGTCAGGCTCCACACTCAGCACGGAATCTGCTTCGTAGTTTCTCCTTCTGCTCCTCCCCCCCACTCACATCCTCTCTCCCTCTCTAAAAAATAAAAAATAAATTAAATGGTTCATTTTATGTTATGTAAATTTAACCTCAATAAAAAAAAATGCTTTTTAAAAATAACAGCATGTGGACCTGTTCTGAGGGCTCAGTGGAAAAACTTCTTGTGACGCAGCATGCCCGCAGCAGGGTAAGCACTCAGTCAAGGCTGTCTATTGATAACATTGCCCTTTTTATTCTATTTCCTTTTGGCTTTTCTCCCCTGTCAGCATAGATCCGTTTTCGTGTGTATGGTATCTTTTAGGGGCAAGCAGAGAAAAATTACAGGTGAAGGAAGTTCTCAAAGGTCATTTTTTAAAAGGATTCAAGTAGAAACTTTTTTTGCGGGGGGGCTTTACTCCCCCCTTCTTACCACCAGGGTGGGAGTGGTCTCTGATGCAAACTCGAAGTTCAGTAACTACCTGTTGAATGAGTGCATAGTGCCAGGGCTGGAATCCCGCATTGCGGCTCTGTTCTTTCAATGCCCAGCTAAGAAGGTCCCCTGGAGAAGTTTGCTTCCCTGGAGGCAAGGCTGAACCGGCAGATGTGGATGAAGTGGCCACGGCTCTCCGGGAAGCCCAGGAGGAAGTAGGGCTGCATCCTCATCAAGTGGAGGTTGTCTGCTGCCTGGTGCCATGTCTGCTTGACGTAAGTGTTGGAAGGGGGACTGGCTTGCTAACACTCTCGTGGGCACGCAGTGGACCCATGATCGTCAGCATTCTACATGTGGCCAAGCATGACCTTTGACAGTGCTGTCTGTAGATAGAGTCAAGAGACTGGCCCTTATGTGGGCTTTGCCCCTTGTGAGTTAAGTGGTCTTGGTCAAGTCCCCTTGCCCATCTGGGCCCCTCTTTGCCCATCTAGAAGTGAAAGGGTCGAACTCCATCAGTGGTTTTCAAACTGGATTCTGTAGAACCCTGCAGATGCTTCAGAATTCTTTAAAATTCAGTTTACATTTATTTTTTCGCCAGTATACATTCTTTTGAGAATTCAGTTGAAAAAATATCACACTCTTGAGCATTCTGTGTTCCAAATTTTAGCCTCTTGGAGGCCACCAGTGCATTGCCTTTGTCCTAAACACACTCATTTTATATATACCTTGGAATCAAGCTTCTCCACATCACATTAATTGAGCAGTACCCTGAGATCACTAGGCAAGTTGTTCAAGAACCGTTATTATTTGTAACTACATTTCTGTATGAATCAGGATTTCCTTCATTGTGTACATGAAAAAAAAAATAAAAGCAACAAAATGAATTCTGGGGCTGATATAAGAGCCATATCTTTCTTACTTCACATGAACTTAAAACTGTTGTATTAATGACTTCAGAAGGAGTAAGTGTAAATTTGTGCTCAGATAACAGCATTATTTTATTGGTTTAAAATTTTTAATATAAACTTGTAATGTTAGAATAGGTACAGATTTACAGAAAAGTTCCAGGTACTACGGAGAGTTCTCGTATACTCGCACCCAGTTCCTCCCATCGTTAACATCGTACACGACTGGTGTCTACTTGTCACCACTAAGAAACCAATGTTGTACACTGCTATTACCTAAACTCCACACTTTATTTGCCTTTAACTAATTTTTCTACTAATGTCCCCCTTTCTGTCCTGGGTCTCATCCAGGATACCATATTGTATTTGGTTGTCATGTCTCCTTAGTCTCTGGTCTGTGACAATTTCTGAGACTTTCCTTATTCTCGTGACCTTGACACTTCTGAGGTGCACTGGTGAGATATCTTGTAGACTACCTCTCCATTTGGACCTTTCTGGTATTTTCCTTACGGTTAAGCAAGGGTTATGGGTTTGGGGGAAGAATACCACAGAGGGAAGTGCTCTAATCACATATTGGAAATAGGGATAAGCTATGTTTTATACATTGGACTTCCAGGTACGTTTTTATTTCAAGAGGAGAGTCCCACTGATGCTTAACAATTAGTGGGTCAGACCATCCTTTATGTTCCATTTGCCTTACAGTCTTGGTGGTACAGTGTTGTGGTGATCAGTGATGCTGAGACATCTATCTTAATCAGGTCCATTTTCAAAACAGAAAGGTCACTGCTTAAGGGAGATTTAGTTCGGAAGAAGCTAATGGCCTCTCAAATAAATGCTTCCTAAATGAGAGGGGAAAACGTGGAGTTAGGACAAGAAATGTATCAATTACTTCCTAGGCAACTCATTTTCTAATGGGAACCCCTTCCGCTCGGCATCTGCAAATCGCCCAGCCTATTTGGGGGATTTTAAAACACTGTTGACAGGGGCGCCTGAGTAGCGCAGTCGTTAGACGTCTGCCTTCAGCTCAGGGCGTGATCCCACCGTTCCGGGATCGAGTCCCACATCGGGCTCCTCCGCTGGGAGCCTGCTTCTTCCTCTCCCACTCCCCCTGCTTGTGTTCCTCTCTCACTGGCTGTCTCTCTCTGTCAAATAAATAAAAAATCTTAAAAAAAAAAAAAAGCTCTCTTGACAAATTGAACCCTAATGGTAAAAAGTTCCCAAAGTGAGAGTAACTCCACATCCAAGACACCCAGGAGCTACTGAGTTCTGCCTGTGAGGGGTAGAATACAGCAGTCTCCACAGGAGAACATCTGGTCTTCAGGACATTTCGGTGGGCCAGACACTCCTGAAGCAGAGATTTCTAAAATGACCTCCTCTTGATATAATAATGCCAGTTACATTATCAAGACGTTAGAATGAACAAAGGCTTTCAAGAACGGTGTCCTGTGTTTGGAAGCACTAGAGAAGGTGATTTTATTCTTCGAACTTGCAGATCTTTTAAATGTAGTGCAACACTACCGCTGATGAAACACTTAAAGCAGACCCTAATTCGGTGGTTTTTAACTAGCACTGATTTTGTCCCCCAGGGAACATGGCCATGTCTGGAGATGTTTTGGGGTGTCAGAGCTAGAGAAGGTGCTGTTGGCTGTTTCCCACCTCCTGTGCTAACCCCCTAAGGCAGGCAGTGGCCCTCAAAGCCCACCCCAGGTGTCCCTTTGTCATACATGGATGTACTGCTCTTTGGAACAGCCTCAGGAGACGTTTCTCCTCCTTCTGTGTATGTGGCCCATACATTTCCATTCATTCTCCTTCACTTTGCCCCCTCTGAAGCTTTGACTCCTATAAACATGTTGGTGCCTTTCAGTGGCGTGTCCTTCCCTGGGAATGTTTCTAAGAGCATGTGGCCTCTTCCAGGGGCTCTGAAGCATGCCTCATCCCTGTGGCCACAGCAGAAGCCAGTCTCCACGAGATTCCAGCTCAGCAAGTGGCCGAAATGCAGTCTTTCCTTGGTCCTGCAATGTCTGCCCTGAACCCACCATCCTTTTTTTCCTTCCAAGACAGACACCTGTGTTTTGGGAACTGTGTGTCCAGAGATGCTTTTCATCCACGCGTTTCCAAAGTCTCCATGGCTTCTCTAAGCTTGAACCATGTTGAACGTGCCTGACTTGCCATCTGAAACATTCAGTCTGAAACCATTACCTCCCTTTGTGGCTTTGATTCCCCCCCCCCCACCAATTATTTTCTCAGACTCTGACATGCAAGAGTCCAAGGGCCAGCACTGGCCATGCGAAGTTGCTCGTCCACACCCGTGCCTAGCAGTTTCGCCCTTAGTGTGAATATGAGTTTGTGCTCCTAGCTCAGCCCTCAGAAGAGCTTGAATCCCAGCTGCAGCTGAGAACTGTCCACAGCAGTATGAAAGCCATGCACAAGGCTGGCGTGTCTTCTCTTTGAGATATGGCGACATTTCTTTCTTCACAGCCCTTAAGCGCTGTGCTCTGGAGTGTGGGCAGCAGGCCGGTGAATCCTGGTTTCTGCCAAGTATTAGCTGGCCGTGACCTTGAGCAGGTTGTCTCAGGTCTCTGATTTCCACTGTTAAAGCTTCTTCAGGGTCAGGCTGTTGTGAAGAAGCAGGGAGAGGGTGCTGGGTACTGGACCAGGGCCCCAGAGGCTGTGGTCACTTCATGGTGACAGCAACCACAAAACACACGCTGAATGAACACTGCGGATTCTGTTCAGACCCTTTCATATTCCTCTTAATTGTGTTTCTGAAAGCTCACACTTGCAGCTTTCCACCCTTCCCTGCTCGCAGGGAGCCTAGAGGGCCTGAGAATGTACTTGGCTGGCCAGTCCTTCACCAGTGACTGTGCTGAGGGGCATGACAGCCCAGCTCTGCCATGTACTTTACCTCCAGATGCTCTGCAGGGCTCTCGCCTGCATTCCTCCCTGCCTCATGCTTTGTCCTGAGAGCACTTCCTTAAGAAATCACTTGCACCTGAGTGTTCCCCATCTCCCAGACACCCCTCCTGGGGAACCATGGCCAAAGAGGCTGAGCATTCACCCAGGGCCAGGTGGTGATTGCTGCTAGTGGAACAATGCTTCTGCCCAGGGGCCACTTAGGACCCCAGATTTCCCACTGGAAGGACAGCTAAAGTCTATGCTCCCGTCTTTCACTCCTGGTCCAGATATTGACTTTTCACCATTAATTCAGTTAATGGTCTGAGTCATCACTGTTCTTTTTTTTTTTTTTTTTAATTTCTTTATTTGACAGAGATAGAGACAGCCAGCGAGAGAGGGGACACAAGCAGGGGGAGTGGGAAAGGAAGAAGCAGGCTCATAGAGGAAGAGCCTGATGTGGGGCTCGATCCCATAACGCCGGGATCACGCCCTGAGCCAAAGGCAGACGCTTAACCGCTGTGCCACCCAGGCGCCCCAATGAGTCATCACTGTTCTTAAACATGCTTCAGCTGTCACTCCTCTGAGAATTTTCCATAGACTTGTTTATCCTGCTCTCGTGTCCCAGCCTCAAGGTATATCCTTGGCTTTTCCCAGCCACCTTCTCTGGGAATGCCCCCCAAGAACCCCAAATCCTTCTCACTTTCCACTAGAGGCTTATGCAGCTCTTGTCTTATTATTATGCATCTCCTACACTAAACCCCAGGCCTCACCCTGGAGATTCCCAGCAGGTCTTTCATTTAATAATACCCTGCATTCATTTGCAAGCAGTCGCAGTTATAAATAGAAATCCCCCCTCCCCACTTATAAACATCTGTTATGTAAAATAGTTCATATATAATTATAAATGTAATATCCCATAATTGGGTATATGCCGCAGTTAATATGCCACTTTTCTACTGATAGGCTGGTACATCCTTGTCTGTACTGACAGGGAAGGGTGTCTATCGCATTCATTTTGAGGGCTACAGAGTGTCCCCTTGTACAGATAGACTCATAATTGACCTACCCTGAATGTCCATCAGGGGAAGAGTGATAACTTAAGAGTTTGGGGCTATTGCAAATAATGCTTCAGTCCAGGGATGCCTGGGTGGCTCAGTTGGTTAAGTGTCTGCCTTTCAGCTCAGGTCATGATCCCAGGGTTCTGGGATCAAGCCCCACATTGGGCTCTCTGCTTAGAGGAGAGCCTGCGTCTCCCTCTCCCTCTGCTGCTCCCCCTGCTGTGCTCTCTCTCTCTCTCTGTTAGATAAATAAATAAAATCTTAAAAAAGAAAAAGCTTCAGTCTTATATCTTTTCTTACCAGTAGGAATTTCTCATACAGATACATTTATACAAATGCAATTGCTAGATCAAAAGGACCACATTTTTATAACATTGCCAGGTTGCCCTTCCAAAAGAGTATACCAGTCTGTTCACCAAAGATACATTTTCAGAGTCCTCTCACAGATACTGCCTCAGGTAGGGGTGACACCACCCCCATTTCACAGGGGACTATGACATTCATGTCTGGAGCAAATTCTTCCTCCTCCTTCCCTACCACCTTATATAATTGACTGCTTTGGACTGTTTTCTTAATTTGTGTATTTTGTTTTCTGCTTTTAGAGAGATACATTGATAAGCCCAGTTGTCGGATTTATAGACCACACCTTCCAGGCCCAGCCTAATCCCGATGAAGTGAAGAGTGTGTTCCTGGTGCCTCTGGAATATTTCCTGCAGCCAGGTGTCTACCACCAGAATTACGTGACACATTGTGGTCATCATGTTATTATTCACTGCTTTGAGTACACAAACCCTGAAGATGGTGTCACTTACCAAATCGAGGGATTAACTGCAAAATTTGCCCTGTTCCTTGCCTTAATTATTTTGGGGAAAAAACCTATCTTTGAAATGGAGTTTAATCTCAGTGATCTAATTTCATCCTCTGAAGAGACCTTCCTGAAACTAAATAAGCATGCTACAAGCAAGTTATGATTTATGAGACCACCATCCAAATAACTCAGAGGATTTTGTTCAAGAAGAACAACAGTATTGCTAGCTGTTGGAAACTGACAGGTGTGACTTTCTCCTGCAACATGAAGGTAAAAAACCTTGCCTTTTTCCCACTTGCCCTGTATTACCTGAGAGAGCAGAAGTCTTTCAAAAGTGGAAAATGTGGGGCGCCTGGGTGGCACAGCGGTTGAGCGTCTGCCTTCGGCTCAGGGCGTGATCCCGGCGTTACAGGATCGAGTCCCACATCAGGCTCCTCCACTAGGAGCCTGCTTCTTCCTCTCCCACTGCCTGCTTGTGTTCCCTCTCTCGCTGGCTGTCTCTATCTCTGTCGAATAAATAAATAAAATCTTTAAAAAAAAAAGTGGAAAATGTGTTCATAGTGTTGCATAATTTCACCTACAGCATGTTAGTATTTTTTTCTACACATGTATCTGGCACATAGTCGGCACTTAATAAATATCTTGAATATATGACCGTGTGGCATTTATTTTATTCCTGAGAGGTAATGTCTCTTTCTGTCTGTTGTTACACGTGACTAGAAACTTCTGTCCAGCCATCAGAATCTATCCACCTTTTCCTCCCTGGCAGCAGAGTCGAAGCCAAGCTCCTAGTTCCCCAGCAAGAGATGGCGTTACCCAGGATTCCTTGCCATTAAATGTGGCTCTGGAACTTAATTTGGGCCCATGGGATGTGAGTGAAAGTTGATCTTGCAGGTCATCTCCAATTGAAGAGCTAAGCCAGCTTCCTTGGACTCTGTTTCCCCTTTCCAGGAGCTGCAACATGGGTTTACCTGCAACCCAGCCTTGACCGTACAAATGAGGACCATTCCTGGGGGGGTGGCAGAACCCAAAGGGGATAGCAGTTTGGGTCTCAAAATGCCTCCCTGGAGTAAAGCAACCTGCTATCCCGTGCTGTTTACTTGGGCCTGTTACGTGAAAGAAGAATAAAATTTTGTCATTTTTCTGCCACTGTTATTTGGGGTCATTTTGTTAGAGCAGAGCTATTACCCTAAGTAATATACCATAACACTTGAAAATGGCTAGATGGATATTCACCCAAACTTGAAGTGTTGCCAGCAGTTAGAATTTGGGATGATCTGACCTTGAACACATGGGTTCTGTGACGTGTAAGACTCCCATGGGCATTGGTGGGTTTAGCCATCATCATCCAGAGCAACTGAAATGAATTTAAGAAGCCCATATGCCCACCAATTGGAAGAGAGAATATTCTCTGTCTTAAGATGATGAAAGCAGAAAAACACTGGTTTTGAGCACAAGCCCCAAATCAAAAGGCAGAAAGACGAACATTCTGAATTGCATCCCTTGAGATCTACCACTTCTTACATGGGCATCTCCGTACATCATGCCTTCAAGTTAGCAGGAATTTCTTAGTTTAATTATCACATTAACCATCCTGCCAGAGGTCAGGGAGACGAGTGCATAAAGTAACATCACCTTAAGTCCATGATGGCAATTTCCTATCTTACTGTTACCAGAGTTTTTGAAAGCCGAGCCAGTTTTAGGAAGATCCTGGTATAGCTGAAAATGTGATGGCCGCACCAAGCCCATCAATCAGCCATGCAACTGTCCACTGCTTCAGAGATTTTCTTTTCTGAGAGCTGGCGGAGAAAACATGCCCGATCTGCTGCTTTATACCCACAACCATGGAAATGGCACAAATCTGGCTCCAACCTTGAAAGCAGATGTTGAGGAAGCTTCTCCATTAACATTCAGTAACCGGCCCTGCGTGAGCAGGCTTAAACTGTTTCTGAGCAATTACAGAGGCATTTGCAAATGTGTATTTACAATCTGACAGCAGTGTAACTGCCTGGTAGATTGTTGACCCCTCTGGCAGTGCAGAACACCGCCTTTCCGAACTGTTTGTTTTTGTGAACTCCTCAGATCTGCCTGGTTTCTAAGAGGCGTTGGCCCAGCCGAAGTCTACAGTCTGAATGACACCTGTGGCCGCCCAATTTAAGGGGCTAAATATTTAGCAATGGCAGTATTACCTCCCCCTGCTCTTTTCATTCATTCATTCTTTTTTTTTTTAGTGTGTTTTCTGTCTTTTCTGTATTTTAGGACATCTATGTTCGGGGTTCCAGTTACACATCCTTTGGTTAAGAAGAACAGTCTAGCAAATCTGTCTCAAATGAAGGACACCACTGGCAGGATACAGATCTCAGGGAGTCTTCGAAACCACTAAACAAATCAGCCTCAAGCACAGCAATGGGGAAGGAGCACCCCAGCTAGCCACCCCAAAAGCAAGACGCTGTACACCTTCCCTTTTGCATCCTGTCATTCCTGGGGCAAGAACCATCTGTTTGGGTTGATGGATACAGGCATGGAAAAGCAACAGCAGCTCAGTGTGTCAGTCCCCAGGACCTTGCAGGAAGCTTCATTTAGCCTAGCTTGGGTCACCTGGCAGGTTTCCAGTAACTGGTGGATATGGACAAGAGCAGGGGGAGGGACCACAAATGCATCATCTAAGTCCCCAGGTCAACGGGGTGTTGGAAGGAGCATTTCTGAAGAAAGTGGGCTAGGCGAACATCTCAAAACATTTATTGTCTCTGATCCCTAAAATCTGTCCCTAAATTATGTAGATTCAAATGTAGCCATCCAGAAAGCTCAGCTGGGTCTCCCTTGCTTCCCTGCAGCCCAGTAAGTAGGTGGTTAAGAGCTGTGAATCTGAGATTCAGGATGCCTACACTTGAATCCCAGCTCAGCAGCATCAGCCTGTTTGGTGACCTGTTAGCAAGTGACTCATTCTCTATAGGCCTCAGTTTCCTCTTCTGTAAGTGGGAGAAAGAAACTTTTGTTTAGGCCTTTTGGAGAGATTAAAGGAGTGAATACGTTTGACCCCTTTACTGAAAGCACAACTAAATGCTCAGAACAATGCCTGGGAAGTAGAAAGGGCTCAGTTACCTGTTAGCTTGTAATTACAGCATTATTATAATTGCAAGGTAATATTACAACAATAATGTCAAGTGCTGTCTTTTCTCTGGTTCAGCACATCATCATTTCCTTATGCCAGAGGTTCCCGAACTTTCTTGGTTCACAGTGAGCACCCTGGCATCTCAGTAATTTTTTCAGGGTACATGTAGGTCAAAAGAAACACCTAATGATTTTGTTTGTTATGATGTTACATCCAAATAATTCAGTAAGTGTTTAAGTCCTACTAACTTGGTAGCCATTTGAAGTTATACCATATACTAGAAAAATACTATTTTTATTTGAATCTTATAAAATAACAACTATCGCTCACTAATGGGATATGTGCACTAAGCTGAGCACACAAGTAGATGGGAGATTCAAATACAGTCTGGTGACAGGAATAAACATGCAGACACTGGGAGGGGGGACACCTGACTCAGGTTTGGGACTCAGGGAAGCCATCTCAGAGGAGGTGGTGGCGGAGCTGAGCCTTGCTGGGTGAGGAGATGCTACCTGACTGAATGGGATGGTGGTGGTGATGATGGGGATTCACATTGGTTAAGTGCCTCTGCTATGCCTGGCCTTTTACTTCGATGACTCATTTAACCCTCACACCAAATATCTGCAGTGAGTATTATTCTTATTCCCGATAGGGAAATTTGAGGACCAGAGAAGTTAAATATTTGCCCCTGGTCACACAGTTCGTAACTGGAAGAACCAACATCCAAGCCTACATGTATGAATTTTGGAGGCTATCCTCTTTACTATTACCCACTTACACCAGGATGAGGCTCATTTCATAAGGACAGAGGCAAGAACGAAGGTTAAATTTACGTTTCCCTTGATTCCCCGTATGTGAAAGGGAAAACAATACGAACTTAATAAATTGGAGGGAGAGCAGAGTTTATTTTTGCCTTCATCATGTCCTCCAGCTGGCGTTGCACGCAGTGAAATGAGTAATTAGCTAGGATGATTTTAATTAAAATAGAACCTACCAATTAATAAATGAAAGTGCTGGCATACTTGCTAATTTAACAACTCTGTTTGTAGTGCCAGCTTTCCAGTTAAAGAACTGAGATGGGGAAACATTCCTTTACCCCTCAGACAAGATAATTAAATAGAACTCAAGTCTTATTCTTGTTTCCAGTTGGTTTCTCATCTGAGAATAGCACAAGCTTTTGATACAATCACTGGAGTGATTATCACTCAGTCCAGTTGTCTTAGATGTGGTGTACTTGGGTTCCTAATGGGGTCTGTGTGTATACTGCATTCACAATTCTTGACTGCCTTCCCATCCCCGCTCAGCCCCTCCCTGTGCCTTCCCATTGCCGAACAGCACTGAGATGTTTAACTCCTGTGTGCCCACTATTCAGTCACCCACGCTATGCCATAGCGTGGACACCGGTTCATTGCACTGCTTTGCCTATCTGTTTAATATGTGTGTATCTTTGTGTTTATTCCAGCCATGACCCAGAAAGGGACAGAGCCACATACCATGAGACCTCTCAGTCTGACTTCCCCTGGCTCTAAATGAAGCAGGGATCGATGGCCCAGCCCAAAGGCAGTATCTAATTTGATGGCCAGTAATCTATGACTTGTGTGCTCTACTTAAATAATTGAACCAAGTCTATTAGATTTTCCAAAGAATTTGAACTGTGCCAGAACATAATGCTTGCTCAGAAACTACTGTTGGCCATGTGCATAATGATGAGTAAGCCCAAAAAGTCAGAGTTTAAAGGTTAGTTAGCCAATAATTGGTGGAAATGTGTCTTTAATCCAGGCAGTGGCTGTCCTGTCAGAGTCCACCAGACACAAGTGGAAGAAGAAGAAATTTTTCCTGAAGCAATTTAAAGATCCTTTTTAAAGGGCTCATATTCAAGTCCATAAATTTTTATTTTATAAGTATAGCCTTGGTTTAATATTTCCTTGGCAATAACTTTCCTCATTTTTTCATGTTATATTGTCAAGCCTTTATTCCATACTTCATCCTGGTTGTCTTTTTTTTCAGTTCTTTCCCATGTGAAACCAAAGCTTTCTGGTTATTTTGTTCTATCTTCTCAATTCATTGTGTTTCTTTATTAATTTGTGAACAGATTCCTCTCTGGGCTCATTTCCTCTCCTTCCATCAGCCTGGGTTTTTCTTCTAAATCTGCTATATCCCATGGAACCTGTAAAGCATTCTTAGAAGTTGTCTACATTTTTTTCTGACAGTAAATCTGTGTGGCCTAACATTGAACCAAATGATAAATTAGCAATAGTTTTGCTAGAGCTCCTAACCTCTTATAAACATTTATCAATCTGTCTTAGCCCCCTGTAGTGAATTGAATAGTGGCCCCCAAAAGATATGTCCAGGTCCTAATCCACAGTACCTGTGAATGCGACTTTATTTGGAAACAGGGTCTTTGAGGGTGTGATTAAGGATCTAGAGATGAGATCATTCTGGATGGATGGGCCTTATATACAGGCCATTTGTAAGGGTGGGCCTTATCAGTGCCTGGAGAGGAACTTAGACACACACAGAGACACAGGGGAGGAGGCCATGTGAAGATAAAGCAGAGGTTGCCGGGACGCAGCCACAAGCCCAGGAACACCAGGAACCACCAGAACCTGGAAGAGACAAGGAAGGTGCCTTCCCTAGAGACTTCAGGGGGAAGTGTGCCCCTGTCAACATGTTGATTTTGGACTTCTGGCCTCAAGATCTGTGGGAGAATAAATTTCTGTTGCTGGAGGCTAGCAATTTCATGGCAATTTGTTACACCAGCCCTAGGAAACAAATATCCCCTGGTTCTGAAACCCTCCTCCCACAATTTTGAGTAATAGGTCTCCCCTCTGCTTTAGGATTAACATGGAAACAGTCCACTGTTGACTGTCCAGGGATTGGCATGCAGCCAAGACTGTTAATCAGATGTATTGGCTCAGTAATTCCCTTGGGATTAGGACCAAGCAGCACCAGAGCCTGTCTGCCTGCTCTCTGGAGAACATCCTTGGGTGTTCTCACCAACTAAACTATAAGTTGTAGTGAGTGGTTACTAACTAGTTAGTGTTGCTAGACTCTGAGTTCCATGAAAGCAGTGACTTTACCTTGTTGGCATGGCAGTGTCTGGTATGCAACACCTTCCAGTGTTTTCTATCTCAATAGCCTGGAAATCTGCCTTGTCCTTGACACTGCCCTTGCCGTTATTCCCTAGCAGACACAGTCACCCGTATCTCCCGGTCTCCATCAATGCAATGAGCTCCAGACCACTTCCAACAGCCAATTCTTAAATCTCTGTTCCTGAAGATTTTTCTAAATCCACAGCAGGCAGGATGGAAGTGCCAGAAAATTAATGGCCCCACATCAATCCTCAGTCAGAGAATGGAAGAATATGGTGTATCAATAGCCAGCCTCTTCACCCCTCAGGTAGGATAATTCTGGGGCATAATTCTTCATTGATTCTGAGAATGAACTAAGTTCCAGTCATCCACTGTGGGAGTTGGCTTAATCCCTTACGTTTCAGTGGCTGCCTTCTTTTTCTTGTCTTGTTTCCCCAGTCCCCTACCAATGTGTCCTGTATATTCCAATAAATTACTTGAGTCTTTGTTTTATAGTTTCTAGTAAACTCAAACTAAGATACTCCTACATCCAAACTGTCACCGAATTCCACTTAATTTACCTTCTGAGTATCTGTCAAAGCTAGTTTTTCATATCTCTACTGACATCAGCTTAGTTTAAGGCATCGTAGACGTCCACAAAACATCTGTCTGGTAACCACTGCTCTGTACCATTTTACCCTACAGCCAGAGTTATTTATTCAGCATTTAAATATGATCATATTTTCTTTGAGACACCTTGTTTTTGAGACTTCCCATTTTTTTATGAGAAAGACTAATGGAGCATAAAAGCCCTGTATTCTGCTCCTGCCCACCTACACCAGTGGTGTGTTGTATCACTTGGTCCCTCGCTGCTCATCCCACTCCTATACTACTGACTTTGGTTCAATTCGTGAATGCCACAGGACTCTTGCACAAGCTGATCCTTCAGTCTGCAATGATTTTGCATTGGCCTTTGCCAATTACACACTCTTACTCATTGTTCAGATCTCAGCTTCTCAGGGAAGCCTCTTCTGGCACTGTAAGTAGGTCAGTTCCCCTGGTGATAAGTGATCTCGGTACCATGTACCTCTCCCCCATAACTCCTATCACAGCAACATTATTACATCCCTTTGTCTGATTCCTTGATTAATGCCTCTTTCCTCCTGTAAACTCTAAGTTCCACGATAGCATGATCATGTCTCAGTTTTGCTCTGTCATCATACCCTACCATTTAATGCCGCACTTGGCAAAAAGTGGATGCTCAAAACATATTTATTAAGTGAAGGAATAAATCTAAATGGGCATAGAGGCAGCTATTTCTAATCAAATAGCCAGTTTTGGTGGCTGAGGAAAAATCCAGTCTCTTCCAAATAGAGTACTTGCCAAAGATCAACCTAAGATGGCTCAACATTGTTAGTCAACCCCCTTCACTGCATAAAGCGTACACAGTGCCCTACCAAGAGTGAATCAGGGAGCAGCTCTGATCTTCAGTCAGTAACTTGGTTGTTTCCATACATAGCTGCCTTCATATACTTTCCTATGAGCACTAGAAGGCAAGAATTAGATCCTCTTCATCCTATTTCCAATGCATGGCATATGTTGGGACCCATCCCTGCAGATCTAGATGAACTTGACTCCAATGCAAAGCTCAACATCCAATGTTCCGAGGTTTATGCAAACCCTTAAGGGCTTACATTTCCACGAATCACCTCTGGTTCAATTTCCAGCTTCAGCAAATCTGAGGTCTGTATCTTGAGGTCCTTAGGTTCTGTATCTTGAGGTCTCTCCTTCCTCCCCCATTTTCCCCTGTGTCAGCCCAAATCTGGTCACAGACCGCCTCTCTGTATTTTTTTTTTTTGCAAGATGCCTTTTATAAAACCCTCTGTGTGCCTTTATTTATTCATTTTTAAAAGATTTTATGTATTTATTTGACGGAAAGGGACAGCCAGCGAGAGAGGGAACACTAGCAGGGGGAGTGGGAGAGGAAGAAGCAGGCTCCCAGTGGAGGAGCCTGATGTGGGGCTCGATCCCAGCACTCCGGGATCATGTCCTGAGCTGGAGGCAGACGCTTAATGACTGAGCCAACCAGGAGCCCTGTGTGTGCCTTTATTTAGTTGGAGACAGAGGGGTATTGGCCAGGTAAATAGATTGTAACACGAGAGAGAAGAACTTAAATTTGAATACTGTGTTTTCTTGATCTTAGAAAGGTCCTGTCCATTTCTGTCAAGTCAGCCTCCAGGTTTACGCTATGCTCTCAGCACTCTGGACTTTGCCTTTTCTCCTCTCTTCACCCACAGCACCAAAGTGGCACTCAGGTCTTTTGTGGAAGAGTTGTATCTACTTGTTAGACTCCCTATGTCTCATGACCACCAGGATTTACCTTCCACATTCAAAAAGCTTAGCAGTGAATTTTTCTAAATAACAAGAATTCATCTACATGTGGTACATGGATTCCAATCCCACTTTTTTTCTCATTCCACTGGACTTTATTATTATTTTTTTTTAATGAAATGACAGTGTTATGTGAGGACAGGCTTATAGCCAAACACACGGGAGCTAGATTAAAAAAACACATTTGTGCAAAATACATTTGGTCTGTAAATGCATCGATCTGGTAAGGGGATAGATGAGCCTGAGAAATGGTGGTGGGAGTGATGACAAGATCAGAGGTGGGACCTGGAGTGAGAGGCTGCATTTGAGGAGGGGTAGGAGGAGGAGGGAGAGGGAGGGGCAAGGGGATCAGATGGGCATGTAGAGGATGGAGGTAAAGAGAGTGGGAAAGGAAGAAAGGAGCAGTCAGTATAATTTTGGGGGGAAGGGTTTGAGAGGAACAACCTTGAAACACCTAGAGACAGTTTTGGATCACCAGCCAGGGAAGCGGACATTGGCCCTGTCCCTGCCTATTAATATGCTGTGTGAACTTGGAGACATTAATCAACTTGTCTGAACCTCAAGTGTATCATGTATAAAGCAGATTTGAACTAGTTGCTCTCTAAACAATTTCTACTTCTGAAATCTCTAATTCTGGACGTTCTCCAGCCATATTTGAGCATAGAGAGGTATCTAAGCACTTTTGCTTATGTTTTACAAAGGAAAAAAATCTGACTGAGGAAAAGAAAGAATCGCTTTTTGTCTACCGTTTGAAGCTAGCAGCATGCAGAGAGCTCATTATGTGAAAATACATTTGGGGAGATTAATTACAAACTCTGACATTCAGAGCAGGGATTTGGGGCAGGAATGTAGAAATCCAGAACCCTGGGTAGAATTAGACAGGCATCTAAATGTTGAACCTTATTAGGTATCTAGCTAGGCATTAGGAGTGGGACGTTTGGAAGCCAATATTCCAAACCCAAGTGCTGGTTGGCTTTGTACGTTTTGTTTGAATTATTGCACATTTAATAGGATTTGGCGTTGGTGCCTGTGCTCAACAGTCAGTTTCCTTAGCAATGCAATCCCCAGAGGGGCAAAGGCCATATGGAACACACGGGTCATTCTGTAACTTAGTAAATGAGGTGAAAGTGTATCCCCCCCACACACGGTAAGGAAAAGAATGGCCAGCACGTGGTAAGTACTCAATAAATGGAAGGTACTATTATTCATATCAGAAAAAAATCCACACTATTCTTCATATTATAACAGATATGCACACAAGTGATTTTTTTTCCCAAAAATGCTTACCAGACAAAATAACTATTCTTCTCAGTAGTTCCATTGGGATTATCTTTGATTCTGGGGTCTCCCACCCCACATCCTTCACTTGCATTCCACCAGCAAGCCTTGTTCACTCTGTGTCCGAGTCATGCTCCAAATCCATCCAGTTGTCTGCGTCTCCCCTGTGACACCTGGTGTCAGCCACTATCACCTCCCACCTGGACCCACGACAACCTCCTAACTGTTCCCCTCCTTACACCTATTCTTGCCCTTGCATCCTTCACTCAACATCCACAGTGATATTTTAAAGACATGAGAAAATCACGTCACCTCTTGGCTTTAAAGCTTCTTGTACCTTCCAACTGTGCCTATCAAGAAGCTCAAGCTTGTCCCCCGGCTGACGAACTGACGCATCCTGGACCCCGCCTTCCTCTGACCCCTCTCACCCTGGGCCACTAAGCTTCATTCAGTACAATCTTTCTTCTCTCCCTGAAGCATGCCAGGGTCATCCCTATGGCAGAAGTTTTACACCAGCTGTCCCCTCTGCTTGGGATGGTCTTGCTCTTGTCTTTGCATGCCTAGTGTCGGTTTTATCATCAATTCTTGGTGTATTTGTCCTTTCCTGGGAGAGTCCTGCCCTGGTGCCACTCTCTATTACATACCCATATTTCACTTTTCTGCACACCACTTCCATATCTGATATTCTTGTGTATTTATTTACTTGTAGTTTTTCCTTTCTCTCCCACTGGAACATAAGCTCTGCGAGTATGGGAGCATTTTGTTAGATTTTATTTTCTGCCAGGACGCAGTAAATATATCTTGAATGCATGAATGGATTAATTTTGTTGAAAACTAGGTGGCCAAGTCATTTTGCCACAGAGAATTAGGTCAGCACCATAATGAAATCATATCATTCGTGAGGTCAAAAATTTCCAAGGTCTTCCAATTTTTATTTTTATTTTTTTTAATGTGGTGATTTGTTTCACCATGGGACAACTTTGTAACCATTTATGCATCTTTGGTTTTAACCATTTGTGCATCTTTAACAATTTTAACTACTTAGAATTGTTAATGTCTTTTCTTTTCTTCTTTAAAAATGTCTAATTTGCCCCAGCTAATTAGCCTGGCTCTGTATTTACATATAGTAGGAAAAAATTCGGACAACCTAGACACCCAAACAACTTGTGAGCTGTTTAAATATATTATTGTAAATTATAGCAAAGTATGTACAATTTCATTTCTGTCAAATAATTTTTCTCATACCTCTCTATTTAGATAGATATTCACCAAGGTGTTTTAAATTGTCTTCTCAGGAAGGGGGTTGGGATCGTGCTACCCTTTAACACAAAAACTTTGAAAGGCTATAAAATATAAGGATTTGGGATGTTTGAGTAGAAGGAGAGAATTTAAAAAACAAAAAGCCACCTAATGCCCAGTGGAGAAAAAGGAAGTAAAAATCCAAATTCTGGAATCAAGAGTTGCAGCTACAGCATTCAGCTGGGGGGATCAGAGAATGACGATCCAGGCTGCAACTTTGGCGACCATTGGCTCAGCTGACCGGGCAACACTGTGGCAGACTAGGGGTGGGCTTTGAGACTGTCTTCTCTTTTGTTCTCTCTCCTACTCCACTCCCTGCACGCTCCATGTCATCCCTCTACACCCCAGTGTGTTATATTCAAGAACGTGCATTACAAATTGGTCATGTGTAAAACATTCAGAGAAGTTTGAGACAGTTTTCTGAATGTACGGAAGATACACTTTCCCTTTTTGGCCATCTGTTTCAACAACCAATTCTCATGCAGGCTGAGCCATGTCTCAGGACAGTGGATTGAAACTTGCCAGTGATGGGGTCCAGCAACATGCAGGTACATCAGAACCTGGTGGGGGACCCCACCACACACAGGTTTCCAGGAGAACCACAGAGCCCCTAGGAGAAAATCAACCTGGAAGAAAGTCGAGAATAATAGACTGATATTGGAGAAATAATCTGAAAGTTCTTTCGAATTTCTGAAAAGAGATAGCCGGTGGTGGTCCAAGATAGCCAGTGGTGCCTGGTACTCCTCCTGCCATTTTGACGGTGCACGTGTGCACCCGCAGGACTTAAAGAAAGCACGTGCCTTCAGAGGGTTGAAAGCTCACGTGAGATCTCTGTGGGCTTTGAGGTTCTTGCCACTCCCCTGTCTTAAACAACGTTGATCTAGATCTATCCCAAGACCATCCCCAAAGACTAGTTCACCAAGATGGGAAAAAAATATTTGGCAATCTTGCAAAATTTCAAGGCCACTCACTAATTACAAATGCCCTGAAATGAAGATATGGGTTTCCACTATGGCCAGATAGAGGTAATTGTTTGAGAAAAAAAAAATACTGTACCTAAAAAGGAGTCTGAGCCTTTGCATACAGAAGACACTTGCTCCTCATGCCACAGATTTTTAATACAAAACCACGAGTGGGTCCTTTCGTGGGATTCATAGATTTTGAAAACCTTCACTGATCAGGCAACTTTTTCCCTGTGGCCTCTTTTTCTACCCACTCCTACTGGAAGTGTTTGGGTCTAAAAGGACCCAAGCAATGAACAGAATGAACAATAATGTGTATTTACTGAGGGTTTTCACACTATGCTTCTTGTCTAGTTGTTTGGATTAGAACATTTAGCTCCGCCGACCAGTGTGGGTAAAGAGATTTGTGATGTCTGTTGCTTGCCTAAGAACCCAAGCCTATTTAAGTGAGGACCGCGACTGCAGAACATGCACCCCAGTTCCACCTGCATCAAATTTCACGTGGAAGACAGAAGAGAAGTCAGGTACATTACTGTAGGCTTTATGGTAGCTGTGTTTTGGATTGCCCTAGCATGCTTTCAGATCCCCTTTGGCCATCAGTCATGGGTGACTTTCCTCAATTACTTCTTCTGAGGCTCCTGTCCTAGACCCCTGTCCTAGATCCCACTTACAGACTTTATGGAAGATCTTAAGGAGGTATGGGGGAAATATAATACCATTCAGTCTTGTGCCCTGAGAACTCGAGGCAATACTAAGTTTGGAGGAACTCCAGGAGAAACACTAAAAAACAAACAAAAACAACAAAACAAAATGAAACAAAACAAAAAACAAAACACCCCAAACACTAAGCAGATGACAGAGTGGAAATTGTCTGCCAAAGAATTCCATCCTTTTCTATCTCTACTGGAGGCAATCTGACAAAATCCATTAATTTTGACCTCCAGCTAATAACACATCAGGAGATAGCTCACTGATGAACTTTTTCATTTGGAACATAAGGCCACTGATGTTTGTAGGGCATGCAACACAGTTAAATTAATGCTTATGCTGTGTTAGTAGGGGGGAAATAAAGTTGTGTTTCTTGGACCGAAGTCATCAGATAAATTCTCTTGGCTATAAGCACTCAGACCTCAGGGATAGCTAAATGTAAACAATTAGATTATCTTGGTCTACTCACATTTTGCAGTTAATTGTTCCCTATAAAATTTCCCTTCTCCAGCTCTGTGGTTGAATCTTGACTATGCTAATGAGAAATGAACCAGGTTATCTATTATTTATTTCTCAAATTATCCTCACTTACTATAAGGTTTGATCAATAAAAATTAAATCATTAAGGGGCCAACATATTTAAAAAGTGATACCCAAAAGACTTGGATTATAGAATTCTGTTGTCAGATTTAAAGCCGGAAGGAAGGAATCTACCCCCTCCCCATCAGCACTTCCACACACACAAAAACTACTCCATAGAGGATAAAAATGAATGGTACCAGCCTCAGTTTTTGAGAACCTGGCAGCTGAAAGAAAAAGGGTTAGGTCAATATGAGAAATGTCTAATAACAACAGTGTAGAATCATAATTACTACCACCATTTTGAAGGCTTACTTCATACTTTTTTTAAGGCTTATTTATTTATTTTAGAGAGAGAGAGCAGTGGGGTGGGGAGGGAGCGAGAATCTCCAGCAGACTCCCTGGTGAGCATGGAGTTCTCTGTGGGGCTTGATCTCAGGACCCTGAGATCACAATCTGAGCTGAAACCAAGAGTCCCACACCCAACAGACTGAGCCACCCAGGTGCCCCAAGGCTTACTTCCTACTATTCTAAAGCAGGTCTAAAGACCTGCAAACTCTCGCCTGTTTATAATTTATAAAGTTTTGTTAGAACAGAGCCACACCCACTCATTGACACATTGCCTGTGGCTGTGTTTGCTCTACACTGACAGTATGGAGCATCGCCAGAGAGAGCTATGACCTACAAAGTCACAAATATTGTTTCTCTGACCCTTTACAGAAAGAGTTTGCTGAACCCTGGTCTAAATGGTCTTCCAGCATCTTCCTTTTTAACCCTCACAAAGGCTGTAAGGTAGGCTGATGCTATTTCCACTTCCATTTTACAGATGAAGAAACCGAGACCCAGAGGATGTCAAGAAACTTCTCCAAGTAAAGCTAGGGCTCAACCCACTTCTAATTGTAAAACTTACCTTCTTACTGAACACACAGTGCTGTCTACCTTTTACCCGCATGTTCTTGCCCTTCCTTATACTAGTACCTTCTAAAATGTATAAAATCTGTTGCCTGGGCAAGAAAAATAGCTTTGGGAACTGTGATAAGGAGCCTCTAAAGGGTGGATTGCAGGGGTGGGTGCAGGAGAACTTATAGGGAAGGCCCTTCAGTACCATGCATAACAAATATCAGCAAGCAAAGATGTCCCCACAAAATTAAAACTTCCCTGCCCAAACATACTCTCTCCTTTCTCCTCCTAACCTCTGATGATCTTTAATAACTTAGGAAAAACTTGAGGATTGCCCTATACATTCTAAGCCACAGAAGAACAGGACACAAAACAATACCAATAAGGAACCTGTGGGAACTCTGTGGCAAACTCTTATCTTAGGTCATCCTGTTCCACCTCAGACTATAAAACCAATAATGCATAAAGACCAACAGAGAGTGTGGCTGCTTGAAGGAATCCATCAGTGCCTGAGAAAGACAGGCACTTTATGTAGATTAGTTCTGACCTCCACCACCGCCTACAGCATCAGTATGAGGGTTCCCATGCTACTGATGAGGAGACCACCACGGCCACAGCCCTGGTGAGGGGCAAAGGATGTGGTCTTTCTCCACGGTCCCTGTTTGGTTCCCGATACCATTGCTCTTCCATTCTCTTCTGGATCTGCGTGTTCTCTTCCCATCTCAGTCCTGCCCCTGCTCCCTGGGCTTGCTGAATGCCCTTGGCTTCTCTGATTTGACCATTTGGGAGCTCTTTACGGGCTGGCTCATACTCTCATGGTTAGTCCTCCACTTTCTCCTCTACGCACCAACAGGAGGAGGATGCCTTTTACCTCTCAACCCTCTCAGCACCCGTGCTTTGCAGGGACCCTCTCTGCTCCTCAGCTCTTGGACTGTCACTTAACCCAACAGAATGCCCTGGCAAAAGCTCTCATTCTCTCTCAGCCTCAGTCCTGGCAGGTCCAGTTTCAATCCCTGGTTCCATGTGCCTATTTCACTGGAGGATGTGAAGATCTCCACCGAGGTGGGCTTCAGATATTGCAGGAAAATTGAAAATCACTGCTCTCTCTGCAAAGCCCCATAGCACATGCACATTATTCCTTATGGAGGAAAGGTGGTGGAGGGAAATAGGGAAAAAAAACACCTATTTTGGACCCATTAGGTCTGACTCCACGAGGGTGTAGCCAATCTTTTGATACCAGCCTCAGTTGTCATCTGTCAAAAGAGCATTAATGTACCTCATCTGCAGGGCTGTTGGAAGTAAGAGAGACAAAAATTGGCGGCCTCTGGACTCCCAACCAAGAGGGCACTGAGAAATCACTGGTACCATAATACACCCCTCCCAGGGCCACCACGGCATAGACTCCTGCCCAGTGGATCTTTGTCTCTAAAACTCTGTGCCCACAGCTACTTCTCTAAAACTCTCCCTTTGCTCAATCCAGTTTGTGTTCACCCCACTGCTTGAGTCCATTGTTTCTCAAAGTGTGGTCCTTGGGCAAGCAGCATGGTCCTCACTCGGGAGCCTATAGGAAATACAGAATCTCGGGCCCTTCTTCAGACCTAGTGAATCAGAATCTGCAGTGAAACAAGATCCCCGGTGATTCTTGCAAGGTTGGGGAAGCATTGCTCTATCTTATTCTTCTCCAGTAAATACCATCTGTAAGTTTTGTCCCATCATACGTGTTACCTGGTGTATTGGATTCCTATTGCTGGTGTAACAGGTTATCACCAATGGAATGGCTTTCAAACCCCACAAATTTATGCTCTTGAAATTCTGGAGGCCAGAAATCCAAGAGCAGTTTCCTGGACTGAAACCAACGTGTTGGCAGGGCCATGGTCCTTCCAGAAGCTCCCATGGAGAATCTGTTCCATTGTCTTTTCCAGTTTCTAGAACCACGTTCCTTGGATTGTGGCTCTTTCTCCATCTTCAAAAACAGCAGATAGCATCTGACTTCAGCTTTCACACGGCCTTGTGTCTCTCCCTCCGCTTCCTCCTTTAAGGACTCTCATGGTTACATTTAGGGTCCAAACAGAAAATCCAGGATAATCTCTATATATGAAGATCCTTAACTTAATCCCCTCTGCAAAGTTCCTTTTGTCACCTAAAGTAACATTCAAGGTTCTAGGGATGAGGACATGAATATTTGGGGGGGACCATTATACAGCTTACCATGCCTGGGGCTCTAATCTGGCACTTAGTAGGTCTTTCCTGGAAGTCGGTTGACACTTCTATTCACTTAGTGGATGTCACAGTTAGTACGTACCCGCCTGGACATGCCTTCGTGGAGACAGGCAACTAAATAAATTGACTATAATTTATCTTAATCAAATATTAATGAACATATCCCTCAGGTTCATATGTTTTCAATGGAAGAAGTAATTAACCTTCAAGGCTTCACAAAAGAGGTGAACGAAGTCCTGAAAAATGAATAGAAACTCAGCAGGTGACTGAGACAGGGAGAGATGCTTCAAGCAGAGGGGAAGGCATTTGAACAAGCATGGGGACATGACGTAGCAAAGCCCATTCAAAGAGCCGCGCGTATTAGGGGAAATGAAGCATCAGGATGAAGCCAGGACGATCGGAAGATGAAGTGAAGGCAGTCAGTAGGGATCACACGAGGCAGGGCTTCAAATGCCTGACCAAGGAAACTGGTGACCATCCTGTAGATAACAGGCAAGTGGTAAAGGGTTAAAATCAGGGTGCTGACAAGACGTTGTGGAAGGAAAGTCATTCTGGTGACGGTGTGGGGGCTCTTTTACAAAAGCTCAGCACAACTGAGTAAACGTTCAGTTCGTGGTAGGTGTGAGAACAAATAGCTGCTCCATGTTTCTCATGCACCATCACACTCGAACTGCCGTAGCAAAAGGCACCAAGAATAACAAGATGTTCTGTTCTGAGCAGATGCCACTCTGATCTGAGCGGGGGCACAGCTGCTCAGTGGTCATCAACATGCCAGTTGTTATTTCAATCCTTTTTAACTAAAGAGGGGACGCCAGGTATTAAATGCCAAGAGAGCTCTTTGGCACAGCATGCCTGGAAGGCATCTTGATTCCTTCAAGGCAAGCTTAGTCTGTTCTCTGCTCAGTGCTTCTCAGACTCAGATTTGTGCCAGTCATAGTCACCTGCCCCTTGGATGGGCATTTGCAGGCAGTTCTGACGGTCAGCAGGATTAAGGCGCACTGGTTTGGCCACTTGAGTTAGCCTTGGATAGTCTGAGATCTGTCAGCCCTCTGGTTCAATGTGGGCAGACAAGCACGGATTCTCCTGGCGTGTCTGGAGATGGAGAGGACAACAAAGAGCTGATGGCAACAACGATCGTTCGCTCACTTCTTCTGTGCCTAGGACTTGCTCTACCTGCGTTGCCTCTAACGTTTACAACAGCGTTACTGAAACTCGTGAATGTCACCCACAGTAGGAAATTCATTTTCTACCGTAATGCATTATACACATACCTGCACGTAAATACTCCACGAATACTACGCACTGTGGGTAATGCATGACGGCATTTTCTATTCCATTTGTTCCACTTCATTTCATTTTTTAAATGTTGGTCTTCATGTCCCAGATTGACTTAGTGATCTGCAGTTCAAGAGTAAAAGGTGAGTATGGTCGTCCCCTGTCTCCCAGCGAAACAATCAGAGGTGAGATGCATTCAGCACCATGTCCAGGGGAACGCAGATCCCAGTCTGCTGCAGACTCCCTGTTCTTCCCTTCCTGTCATCCTGTGTCCCAAGGCACAGAGTCTCTGCTATTGGGAGAAATGCCTCAGTGTAGCAGAGAAAGGATAACAACAACCACAGCAGTGAGATAACAAATATTAATAGCTAACAGCTTGTAAGCCCTGTCAACGCGATACCCAGTATCCTAAGTGAAAGTGTAACGTGCTTCCTGATTCCAGTGATGGAGAAATAGCACCTGAGAGACAGCACAGTGTAATGGAGCATGTACTGAACTGAGCACTCGAAGCTTTGCATTTGCTCCACTCTCGACCCTGACCCCTTCTAACCAATTCCAGCCTCAGATTACTCAACTGCGTGGGGGGCCAATTACTCGCTAGATACCAGCAAAAACACCTAATTGTTATATTAAGGATCAAAAGTGCTAAAGCCCTTTGTAAACTGTACAAATGTCAGTTCTTTACTTGTTTACCATTCTTGAAAGGCCCACTTTGCAAAGAAGATGGAAAAATGCAAAGCCCTCAGCTTTGTCCTTTCATCGGACAAGGCAAATATGAGTCATGGTGTTCCTTCCTTCAGACAAAAAAAAAAAAAAAAAAGCCTGACACAACAGGGCATTTTGCCAAAACAAAAAACCAAACCAAAACAAAACACAAGACCAAAATCTTGTTTCCTTCCAAGAAAGGTAATGCAGATGTCATCCACCTAGCTGACACTTCAAGTGGGGATCTGTCCCTTCTAGGGCCACTTGGCATGTCAGCACTGGCCCTGGAGGCCCATGACCACCACCAAGGGCTGAAGAAAGACAGGGATGTGAGATACCAGTGCACTGGGGCTGGGAAGTCCGTCTCTATCCTGTACCTTCTGCCTGTTCTTAGCTCTTCCAGCAAGGACTTTGCTCACGAAAACTGGAGAACCAAGGGGCAGAAGTTGCATGAGAAATCCGGAGCCAAGTGTCAGAAGGAACAGTTCTACAGACTCTTCAAAAATGGGCCGCAGACAGACCCCCACCAGAAGCCCCGCTACCACAGCCAGCTGAGACTGGCATGCACCGGAAGCACCGAGTTGGACCATCCTTCTGGTGTGTCCCTGCACGTCCCTCTCACCTCCCACTTTGGTCCACACTGTTCCTTCCCCTGTGACTTCTGCTCTGTGCCACCATCTCATCCAAATGTTGGCTGTCCTTTGGTGCTGCCTCAACTTTACTACACCAACCTCTGTTCCTTCTCTTTCTCCCTTTCTCCTTCCCTCTCCCTGTCTCTGTCTTTCTGTCTGTCTCTCTCTCGTCGCACAGCACTTTTCTAGTACTTTAACTCAATTCAACAGAAATAGAAATTCCGAGATTGCAACATCAAATTTCTTAAGAAATACAACTGTGTAAAGAAGAGTGTGTATTGAGACTTTTCCAAAGAAAACATACGAATGGCTAACAGACACATGAAAAAACCTTCAACATCATTAGCCATCAGGGAAATTCAAATCAAAACCACATTGAGATACCACCTTACACCAGTTAGAATGGCAAAAAACTGACAAGACAAGAAGCAACAAATGTTGGAGAGGATGTGGAGAAAGGGGAACCCTCTTACATTGTTGGTGGGAATGCAAGTTGGTACAGCCACTCTGGAAAACAGTGTGCAGGTCCCTTAAAAAGTTAAAAATTGAGCTACCCTATGACCCAGCCATTGCACTACTGGGTGTTTACCCCAAAGATACAGATGTAGTGAAAAGAAGGGCCATATGCACCTCAATGTTCATAGAAGCAATGTTCACAATAGCCAAACTGTGGAAGGAGCCGAGATGCCCTTTAACAGATGAATGGATAAAGAAGATGTGGTCCATATATACAATGGAATATTACTCAGCCATCAGAAAGGATGATTACTCAATATTTGCATCCACATGGATAGAACTAGAGGAGGTTATGCTAAGTGAAATAAGTCAAGCAGAGAAAGACAATTATCATATGGTTTCACTTATTTGTGGAACATAAGGAATAGAAGGGAGGATGTTAGGAGAAGGAAGGGAAAGATGAAGGGGGGGAAATCAGACAGGGAGAAGAACCATGAGAGACTATGGACTTTGGGAAACAAACTGAGGGTTTCAGAGGGGAGGGGGTGGGAGGGGTTAGCTTGGTGATGGGTAGTAAGGAGGGCATGTATTGCATAGAGCGCTGTGTTATATGCAAACAATGAATCATGGAACACTACAGCAAAAACTAATGATGTACTGTATGGTGACTAACATAACATAATAAAAATAAATAAATAAAAATTTAAATTTAAATTTAAAAATTACAAATTAAAAAAATTAAAAACAAAAACAACAAATCTCACTCTGCCCCTTATCAGCTGTGTAAGCAAATCCTTTATACCATCCTACACCAGCCCTGATGGCATAAAACCTGGGATTTGGGGCACGGGGCTGGGTTTTAATCCTGGTTCTAGCACGTGGCACATGGCATGTAGCGCATTTGGGCAAGACGCTAACATCTGTTAAGTCTTAGCATCCAAACCTGTAAACCGAGGAAACAACAATACCCTCTTCCTGGTGTAGCCCTGAGGACCGGCGAGGTAATCGGACATGCACGATGACGCCATGGCCGTCTGAGGCTCAGCTTCACCGTCTCTGGACTGCTGTGAGGATGGAAGGAAAGGCTGTGTGTGAGGTCCCTAGCACTGTCTGTGGCAGCGTGAGTGACTCAGCAGCTGTTCTCCCTGTAAGGCTGGCTGGGGAAAAGGGACACCCTCATTCCTTCTTGCTCACTCTTGGGGGTTCTCTCTGTGCCTAATGATGTGCTTTGCCCCTAGCAGTCTCTAGGTTAGTATCTGTGAAGAGCAGAACACCACTTCCGGGAGCAGGTTAACCAAGACCCGGCCAGCCCACATCTCCTGAGCCCAAATCTTCCAGGAATGGGGAAGATGCCACAGGACGTCAACCTGCAGCTATTGAGACGTGTTCAGGAGCTGTAGGGCTGGGCACTACAACCAGAGTTTGGCAGGTTAATACTTCACATTCCCCTGAATCCATCCATTCATTCATTCAGTCATTCAGTCAGTCAGTCAGGCAGGGAGGCAGGCAGGCAGGCAGGAATAAATGTGGCCACTCCTTTCCTTCTCTGAGTTTACTAAACCCAAGGAAAACTTTTGTCTTCAGCATTTCCTTCTGAAACATCAACTTGGCCAGCCTCAAAGGCCTTCATCCCAGCATTCCAAAAAACCAGAGTCATGAGGACTGACCACTCTTGCCAGACAGACTGAGGTCAATAAGCAACACCACAGCTGACACAGTGTTTGCTCTGCATACGACACAACCAGCTCATGGCCCGTGGAAAAATACAGGGCCTGAGGCCAGGTTCCCGCACCGTAGCCCCAGATGTTCTCAGCTCGCTGTGCGCTTGTGGGTGAGTCACATTACCTCTCAGAGCAGACAATGCGTGCATGCTTGTCTATATGTAGCTATGACACTGCTATCAGCAGAGCCCCCACACTCTGCTGGCTACTTTGTATGCATTATCTCATTTCATCTTTACAACAGCCCTGTGTTGGGATTTGAACTAGAGTTGATCTGACTCTAGATGCCATGTTTTTCAATTTTTCAAAAGCTAGTTGACTTCTGTATCCTCTCCATGATTTTTGCCATGAAAAATGCCATGTTGCACCTCTACTATTATTTTCAAACTTACATACATTTATCTTAAAGGGAAAATATATTTCATTACCATGGAAGGAAAACCAGTATCACTTGAGAAGACCAACTCAAAATGAGGAATAAAACAAAGCTATAAAATTCTACCCAGATAGTAGTGCTTACTAGTACGTATCCAGGGCTCCCCAGAAAACTGATGATACTCTCAAGTGGGGAAACCAAGGAGACTTTAACAGAGAAATTATTAACAGAGATGCGGAACAAGGTTAAGGGAAATTAACCTGGCAAATGACAGGGGCAATGACCCACTAGGGTAGGCTTGATAGAGTTAGCAAATAAAAACACAGGATGTCTGTTTAAATTTGAATTTCAGAAAACAACAAATAGCTTTTTTAGTATAATTGTGTCCCGTGCAATATTTGATACCTACTTGCACCAAGATTATTTGTTGCTTATTGGAAATACAAATCTAACTGGACATCCTGTACTCTTCTGGCAACGCTGGCCCAGGAGGGAAAGAGGAGAAGTGGTCATTACAACACCACGGAGCATGGCATCTGGAGGAGAACCAACACATCAGGGAAGGAGCTGGGGGAATGAAGATCTGAGCTCTTGCTCTTCCTCCAGTCTTTCAGTCACCTCTTGGTATTTCCCATTATTAGAAGAATCCAGAAGCTAGTGGGCAAGTGAACCTGTTGACTATCTTCCAATGGTTTCCGTGGAGATCAGCCTTTCAGGGCACAGAGCAGGGCAGAAAAAGGAGAGCAGACCTGGAGGGCAAATAGAAGATACCTAGCACACCTCCAAACCTAATTTCTTTTAGTTAAAAAAATTTAGCAAGGGTTAGTTGGGGAGGTGTCAAATATTTGCTAGCACCCACCTGATACTTTCTCCTTCACTTAGCCAGAAGGTAAGAAAAGGGAAAAAGCTCCTCACGAAGCCAGTAGTGTTATCTAATGTCATGGCCATGTACCACCTAACATTACCTTGTGCCTGGCACACACGTTGGGAAACCCTGATGTAAGGTCAACCACTGCAGGGGCAGGACTAGGGTCAAGGGAGTGAAGCACTCACCTTGCATGCACAATTTAAAGCGATGCCAAAAAAGTAATCAAGGTCAACAATAGTCTAATGCATGATTTCTGGAAATTGGAAGGAGTGCAAATGTCCATGATTACCGAAATGTCGATATTTTAATAAAAACAGGATCCTCCCCTGTGTCTGCAGAACTCATTTTTACTTGCGTCCTCCTAATCCAGGGTCTGTAGGTAGCATGTGCCTTTGGTGGGAGTGGTAGTACCAATACTTTACACATCTAGGGAGTACTCTTTAATACCCCAAATTATTAGCATCTTATTTGAAGTTCCCAACAATCCAGGAGGGTGCCAGGAAAACAAAATCATTCCTGTTTTATAGTCACAGATAGGTGATTTTAATCAGGGACCCGAGTTCAAAGCCTGCATCTGCCTCTTAGAAGCACGCAACCAGAGGCAATTTTTAAATTTACCTTCCCGGAGCCCTCAGACTTTCATCTGCCCCACTCCCCCCTGCACTCTCCCTCCACTGCAAAGCCCGCTCAACACCCACTGAAAGCTCACTTCTAGAACTTACAGAGAGAGCCCCTCTTTACTGAAGACTCTTCATTGCCTACCAACCTCATTCACTCTCACTTACTTCCTGTCTTATCTATGAAAGGAGCAGAGGGAAGGTACACTGAGGGACTAAACAATCATTTTCCACCATATGCACAGAAAAGCAAAGAAAAGCTGGAGAAAATTTCTGAGAGAAGCAAAGAGAAAGCACCACATTTTCCCCAGAGACCTAGAAAATGCTAGTCTTGGTTCCAGACTTGATTCCTTGTTTGGGCCCCATCCGCCCTGGCATCCTTCCAAACACCACCCGGCTTTTTCTTTAAGCCCATTGTTAGAGGTTTTCTTTTGCTTTTAACAAAGATGGTAATGAAAAAGCAAAAACCACTTTCACAGCAATCTAATTAATTCACCTATAGCTCTTGGAGTTTCCATGGCTTCCCTCCTATTTGGAGTGAATTTCCCCCTCTCCAAACAAGAGGTAAAATTGAATTATGAGATTCGTCAAATTTGCCAAATAAATATTCATCACTGCTTCATCCGCTTATTCAAAATCACTCCTGGATATTTACAGATTTTCTTGTACAGACTCCAAAGCGTGTAATACTTTGGACTGCTCTGTACTTTCTGAGCTTTGAGCAGAGCCACGAAACACAACAAAATGTAGGTTTCAACTCTTTGAAAGACTGGAATTGCTGTGCCCATGAACTTACTACAGGTTCAGTGATTTTGAGAAGTATGACTCTTTAAAGAAGATGGTCTGGGGATTTGTGAGTCAGACGTAGGGTACAAATTCTAGTGTTGCCACTTACTTGCTGGGTGGTCTTGGGCAAGAAACATAGTCTTTCTGGATCTTATAAATTAGAAATGTATAAAGTGGGAATAATATCTTCCTGGCAGGAGTTCTAGAAGAATCAAATAAGGTGGTATATATGAAGGGGGAATGAAGTTAGCTCTAACATACGGGGTTTCTCCGAATAAAATTTAGCCTAACAGCCTTCTGCATCTCAGCTATAAACAAGTAAATACATGGAGGAAAAAAATCTATGCTGATTACCCATCCCACCAGGGTGGCAGAAAATACAATAATGGAACTCCTTCCGACCTGTGAAGGCCCTAGAGGTCTTCCCAAGAGCACAGCATTCATTCAGGAGGCTCCTGGGCCTCATCGCTATGTTCTTATTGCTTCCAAGCACAGATGAGTGCAGGGGCTTTGCTGAGGAGGCTGACGGTGCTGGTACCTGGAGCTCAGCCCCCTGAAGAGCCTCCTCCCCACAGCCACCTTCCCCTGGGGTCTGTCACCTCTCTGCTGGGAGGGAATGGAGTGGGGGTCCCGATCACTCAGGGAATGCACAGCCCTCCCTCAGTCTTAAGAAAGGTTCTCAACACCCACCTATGACCTGGCTGCTTCTGCCTCCCCACCTCCCAACCCCAGAATCCTCTCTTTCCCTTGGAGACACTTCGACTCTATGCATAGACGCGGGCCAGAGATGATCGACTCACAGATGTGTTTTATCCTATTTTAAAAATAGAATTAGTTGTTAAGATTTTAAAACTGGGTAAAAATAAACTTTGGTACATGCACACAATGGATGACCAAGCAGCTGTAAAGAGAAATAGGAACGATCTCCATGAACTGATTATAGAGGGATTTCCAGGAGAGGTTGTTAAGTGAAAAAGCAAGGAACCAAAAGGTGCATACAGAATGTGTTAGAAGAGACAAAAAAAAAAAATCATACATATATGCATTAATCTTTTCAAAAAAAGGCTCACAAAAGATAAGCCAGAAAACAATGAACTCGGTTGCCTACAAGGCTCAGATAGGAGGAACAGGGAGAAAGAGATGCAGAAGGGAGTTAGCTTCTCTGAATACACCCTTTCGCATAATTTTGACTTTCAGAAGCATGTTAATGCTTCACATCTTCAAAAAATAAAGTGCTATTCATGAGGACTGGGGTCAGTCGGTTGCTTACACACTCAGGGTCAATGTGAGACAAGGTTTGACGTGTGCCAAACAGTCCTTTATCTTGGGTTTGAGTTAGACCATCCAGCCCATACCAAGCCTAGGGCCAATGGCTTTCCTATGTCTTCATTTTGGCACCGACACTCCCAGCAAGTGAACAGAGATGAGACCTTCCAATTCTCAGTATTTGAGGTCATGCGTTAGCACTACCTATTTTGCAGTGAGAAGGTTAAAAATACTTTCTTCCTTTGGAAAATCTACCTCTTCCATCCACTGCCCTTGTGCCTCTAGTCCTTTATCTCACCCCACCTTGGGGTGAAGGGGGTTCCCACTTTTTTCCTTCTCTTCCTTCCTTCCTCCCTCCCTTCCTTTCTTCCTTTTCTGGGTGAGCTCACTGCGAACGAAGATGCATGTTCATCCTGGACCTTGCAGGTGCAGCATCTTCAAGGCAGCTGGGGGCTCCCTCTGTGCTGTCTCAGAAGACTTTACCTCTTTCCCCCACCTTGTGTCCTTTTACCAAATACCATCTATTTGCCTGGACTTGGTACACTCTCTGTCCCAGGAGGGGGCAAGGAAGGGAAGCAATCCCACCCCAAGGGTAAATATTTTGGGGTGTTTAAAATCAGACTAAATTCCTGCCTTCCTCCCCAACCCTGGAGAAGGAACTCAAAGACAGTTTGAGGACAGAACTCCGCGAAATGAAAAGCACAGGTGAAAGAATGCTTAAGACGATTCTTTGGGACCTGGTGACAGCTGGTGTGAGGAGCATACGCGGGTTTTGGAACCAGTCAACCTGGGTTGAACCCAGCTTTTCCACTCCCTAGTGTGTGCACCTTGGTTTCTTGTAAATGGTAGTAAAATTAAGATAAAGGTACTTTCTACTTTATAGGATATTTTATCAATTAATGAGATGATATGTATAAAAAGATGTATACCACATAGGTATTCACTTACTTATTAAAAATTACTTCTTCCCATCAATAGAGCTGGAAGGGAAGATGCATGCTAGACTTTTTTTCTTAAAACAAAGTCATTTAAAAGTATTCAGTATAAAAGCAATATATGCTAACTGTAGAAACATTATAAAGTACAGATATGCATAAAGAATAAAAATTTCAGGATATTCATAAAATAATCAAGCACAGATAATCACCATGAAGACCTTCCTTGATCTTTCCTGATCATCTTAACATTAAATACATAAGCATATATGTAGGTATCACTTATCTGGGTGCTTTTTCAACCTGCTTAACATATTCTCCCATTGATAATATTTTCAAAGATCCCATGATTTTTAATTTTATGGATATGAAAAACAAATCTCTTACCCTCCCTTCTGTTGTAGAAGTTAAGATTTCCAGATTCAGAGTATTATCATCCATGCCACAGTGAAAAACGCTTAGAGTGGAGATATTTGCATATATCTTTACTAATTTCCTTAATATATCTTTCTAAAAAGGAACTGCTGAGTCAAAATTTACATTTCCCAAAGGCTTTTGTTTCACGTGCACAAATTCCCTTCTCAAATGTTTGTACCACTCTTCACCTCTCCAAACACTCCACGTGGATCCTTTGCTCCATACCTGTAGTCACACTGGACTAGAGCATTCAAAGACACACAAAGACACTTTGAAATTTCCTGGCAGGAGACAAGAAGTCAGCAAATTTGTATTTATTTGAGCTTATTTTTTCAGAATCGCCTTGCTTACCAACTGGAACATTCTTAAATAAATCACCGTCCTATCCAGATTGTGTGTCTTGGGGCTTTTCCATGAATACGGATGGTCTTCGCACTTGCACTGTGTCTATCTGAAAACGACTTTCACTTCCGAGCATATGCCTTTCCATGAAATCCCAAGTTAATACCCAAGAATACAGACGGAAAACTCTTGAATAGATTATACAGCCCATCTGTTTCCAATACTCTTCTTATGGGAATAATTTTATTTTTTCATAATTATAGAAAAGTTGGCAAAGCAAATTTACCTGGGGCCCTAGAATTTTTTATTAAAAATAATAAAAGCTTCATTTTCCCCCAAAGAAACTCTGGTGTGTTAATTGAAGTCAGCAAGAACTGCTGCTCAAGAGGTCTTGATTAGAAGGTTTCCTTTGTGTTTTATTTCCAGGGAAATATTTTATTTCCCAGGCTGGAAAGCCATATCACCTTTGACTGTTCCCCTAGTATTTTTTTCTGTAGAACATTTGGTTTTCTTATAAATACTTTGGTCTTTCTCGGTTTTGTACCCGTGTGTTCTTTCTTCAAACCGCAACTGAGCTTCCCTACCCTTCAAAAGATCTTTTCCCATATCAAGTGGAATTCTTTTCTGCTCTGTTCTAAAAATTGCACTTCTCTTCTGGCTCCTGCCCAAAGATTCATTGCCCCAATCTGTTTGTGTTTAAGAGCTGAAGACCTAACAAAAACTGTTTCCTTCTCTCCCTTGCCACCTTCTTCCCTCCCTTAAGCATGCACTCAATGCCTACTTCTGTCCACAAAGAAATAAATAAGACAACCCCTGCCTTTCAGAATGAGATGTCTTAACAGGCATGGAGTGATAAGACTATGTTGTGCTTATATACCGAGAGCACTTCCCATTTTCTTAACTAGGGAACTTTAAAACTTTTTTTTTTATTTGACCACTTTAATATTCTTTTGGGACACTTTCAGCGGATTATCACCAGCCCACCAAGCTTTCCCTTTGCCTCTTTAACTCTGATATACTAAAGAAAAAAGTGAAGGGAAAGATCCGAGTGGACATTAGTCAACTTTTTGGACTGCTCAGCATCTGAGCTTCCTTCCTATGCCTGGGGAGTACCCACCTTGAGCCTTGGAGGCAGACAAAACCTGAATCCTGCTCTAGAACCTGATGATGCACCATGTTTGCCCTGCCAGCCTCTCCCCTCGTTAAGACGCAGGCTTGTGGTCCATGTGCCACTGACCAGATTCACACCCAACTACGGCTAAGAAGCGAGGAAGGAGAGAACTGATTCTGAGGATGGGGGGCTGGAGCAGTGGTGGCAATGCCAAGGTCTTAGGGGCAACAGAGTGATGGAGCAGCAGTGGTACCCAGCGTCTGCTGTGGGTTGTGGTTGTGCAAAGCGGTCCCCTGTTTATCAGAAACGGTGAGAGCAGAGTCCTCACCAGACAGCTTCCTTGGCATAGTTCCAACTGGGGTCCTGTCTGCTTCCCAACTCCTGTTGTTCTAGCAGCTTTCCAGAGCCTGGACTCTGCCGTTCTCCCACAGAACCTGCGAGTGACCCAACATCCCTCCAATTAATTCCCTTCCTTTGTGTGTGAGATCAGCCAGTTTCAAATAAGAACCTTGACGGAAGAAAGAACCTTGACTGAAAAATGATGCACTATGTCACATGAAGACCAAATGACCTCAGAGCTGCAGGATTGACTTTTTGCAGCAGCTGGAATACAGAAAAATCTAGTTTCCAGAGGATATTACTGGAACTCTGGGTTCAGGAGACCCTGCCCCTTGGTGATGAGTGCCATATTTACATTGCAAAACTTGATTTTGTTTGACCAAACAATACTACCCATCGCCTCAAGCTCTTCTTGCAATTTTGACTTATATTCCTTTTCACTGCTTAAAAAATGTAGTATGTAAGCATGTTTTGCTTTTTTGAGTCATTTATGAGAGCTATAAGCATAAGGATATTACAGTTGGCTTGCATTCGTGGAAGCAGTAGGATGGTAGTAATAGCTTAAATCAGTACACTACAGCAGGTCCAGCAGCGCCCAACCCATATGCCCTTAACATGCACCTCTGCACTCCTAAAGCTGCTGGCTCTGCATACCTGCCGCTCTCTGCCTGAGGGCTTCTGCTACGGGAGCCAGCTCGGCCTGAAAGCAGGGCAAGCCAGAAGTTCTGAAAAGTTAATGCTCCTGAAAGCAGCCCTCGGCAAACCATACAAGGGGTATTACTGGTGCATAAATACCTCAGCTCCATCAGTGCCCCCCTGGAATAAGTCAAAGGCACGTTTTGCACTGTCTTCCATCATTCCTCAGTGGGGATGAGCCCCCGGTGCCACTTGCTCAAAAACGCACCCCTTTCCTGTTCCCTTCCGACCCTCCTCCACCTCCCCACGCCCTTACTACTGCTTCCTGGGATCCTCTCCCAAATAAGCTGTTTGAGTGCACACCCTAGCCGCAGGGTCAGCTTCAGGGGGAGCCGTAGCCGAGACACCTGCACATCATCAACACTACATTCACCTGAATTTCACCTGTGCGAGGGACTGGCGGACACGGCATGCACTCACTCACACACGTATCATACAATGACACTGCTTTTCCAGCCCAGTCAGCTAAGGGTACAGGAAGTTACTGGAAGAGCAACTACTGCCCAGAGAAGGGGCAGAGCTAGCAACATCTGGCATCCTTTCTCTGAGTCCTAGAGCCCCTAAGGGGGGCCACAGCTGCTGAGGACACTGTGCACCCAGCATGGGGTTTTGCTTTGTTACTGTTGGTGTATCTTCAAGCTTGTATCACCATTCCAGAAGATCTTGCCCTGACAATCTATACACTGCTATTAACTCACATGTTGCAAACACCTAGCTCTCCTGAATGTTCCTGAATGGAACTCAGCATCACCAAAGGTCACAACCTCCTCTTGTAGGGTCGGGGGGGGGTGGAAATTGGGTCAGTGCCCAGGATCCCTAAACAACATCCCTGCCTGTAAGTCTCCAAGATCACAGGAAGCCCTTTCTCCCTAGTGATTTCTCCCATTTGGAAAACCCCGCAGCAGGTGGAGGAGAGGAGGAATGAGGCCACATGAGGGCAGCCTGAGTAGTGGGTGGCTCACTGCTTGGGGGGACGGGCTCAGAGTTCACATTAGCAGTCACACTGGGTGTAATGTCACATTAGCTCCATTCACTCTCTGTGCCGTTCCCCCTCCACCACTGCTTATCTGGGTCAAAGCATCAACCCACCTCACCCTGCAGCCTGCCTCAACTCCACTGCGGGCATGACTGAATCCAATCCTTGAGATAAACAAAACAACACACACACACACACACACACACACACACACTCACACAAACTTTGTTCCTGATAACCAACTGGATAAAGAGGTTCATGCAATGCCAAGACTCCAATTCAATATCTGAGAGACTGTGCTAGTTGGAAAGGCAGGGCTATCTTAAATTAAAGCATGTCCTTTGATTTTTCCCCTCAACAAAATACGAACGGTCGCTAAAACAAAACTGCCCAGGATGATTTAACAGCCTTCTTAAATCAGCTTTAAATTTATTCAAGTGTCTGGAGTGAGAACTGCAGGAAACTGGCTTCTGGACTCTTCCGAAGGACAAACAGGCTCCCAGGTTGGACACACTGCCCTGGTGGGTGCTGTCATTTCAGGAGCTATCATTTCTGATCAATGTCGTTTCTGCCGAGACAGCCCTGGTGCCAGGCCACTGCCAACACTGACGACTGATGTGACCTCAGCCCCTGGTCTGGAAAGTCCCTTGAGTCTCAGTTAGTCCAAGTGTCTCCTTTTACCAGTTGGAACAAGGACATTGCCAAAGTCACACAGGCAGCAAGTCGAAACCAGAGGTCTCCTCGCTCACAGGCTCTAAGGATCCTGGCTTCCAGCAGGATCTCTCGATTTTGACGCTATGACATTCAGGGCTGGAAGATTCTTTGTTGTGGGCCTTGTCTTGTGCATTGCAGGCTGGTCAGCAGCATCCCTTCCCTCCACCCGTTAGATGTCTATGGCCCCAGCTATGACAACCAAAACTGTCTCTAGACATTGCCAAGTATCACCCCCGGCTGAGAACTCCTGGCTTAGGGAAAAAATTGCAAACTGGTACCACAAGGGCTAAACTTGGCTCAGCTATGTTTTCCTCGTCCTATGTGATATTTGTTCAGATTTTAAAAATCTGGGAGATTTCACCTACAAATCTGGACTTCTGGCTTCTCTTGAACATTTGGAAGACTGGGCATACATTCTGTGAGCACACATTCTTGCGGGGCCAGGAGGTATTGAAATGGAGTTTGTCACTGTCCCCATCACTCTCTATTGTGTCCCACACCAGACATTTGATTGGTTTCACCACCTTCTTGGGCCCCACGTTAGTGTTGAAGTCTTCCCAAATCTGTTTGTAGTTTTATTTTCTCTTGAGCAAGCGTCTCAGCTCATCGAGGGCGGGTTATGTCATTTTCTCCTTTTGGTTCCTCTCTAGGGCCTAGCACCGAGCAAGACATTCAGAAATAGTTTTCCATTGATTTGTCTAGAGCAACATCTCCCAAAAGATATCCTGCAAATGCTAGTTATGGACTTCAAGGAAAAGGGGCTAGAAGTTGACCAAGTTTGGGTGAAGCTGCCTTCTGTATCCCCATTTGGAGATTCAAAGGTCACATAGTTACAAGGCTGTCTGTGCCAAAGAAAGCTCCTTGGCTGCACTTGACCTAGAGTGTCCTAGTCCCCTAGCCCTAATCACTATCCCAAGAAACTACCGTTTTATTGAACGTACTTCGGAAAAGTTTAGGTTAGAACTCTCAACTTTGGAAGTAAACACAGTTGTTGAAATTCTAAGTGCTGTGACAAGGTGGTCACAGAGTACTGACGCAGAGTGATTTTTCCAAGGAAGACATTCCTTTGGGTTACCTCGTTTAATTTCCCACACAAATTTATAAAGGAAGTATGATCAATATCCACATCTTACAGATTAGAAAACAAAGCAACAGAAAGATTAAGGAATTAGCCCATGGTTACATAGCCAGGAACAGTTCAAGCCAGGATTGAAACACCGCCTGTCCAACCCCACTTGCTATGCACTTATCCTCTCTCTCTACATTGTCCTGCCCCCTGCGACAATGGGCCATGCTGTTGCTATGTCTGTCTCCCTCTCAGGACATGTACCAGGCCTTAGTCATGAAGGAAACAAAAAGGGAATTATTGTCCGTTCACCTACTGCTATGTGTGGGAAATAATACTTGGAGGAGTTTCACATGGTATCTCAGGCAGTTTTTCCCACCATGCTTGAAAATTAGGGCTTCTGGTTCTTATTTAATTTGGGCAACTCTCTTAACCTCTTGGAGCCTAAAAGCTGCATAGCTAGTAAATGGAAAACTCGGATCTGAACAAGTTCTGGCAACAAGGTTATGTGCTCCTTCTACTTTGCTTGTTGCACAGCAGGAATACACCAATTGGATGGATGGATGGATGGATGGATGGACAGATGGATAAATGGATGGATGGATGGATGATGAATGGACATTATTTCTTGCCTACTTAGTTTGGGTAAAGCACCCCAATAAGTTTTTAAAGAGGAGGGGCATACTAAAAGGAGTAGGGTAGGATGCCTGCCCCTGAAAACCTTTTCTCCAGGGGCTGGAGTCTTCTAATTTCACAAAAGGAAAGGCAAATATGCCTTTCTTATATTGAGCATTTTCAATTTACATTGGGATCTTGTCACTTCACACAGTCATTACTCTGAGACAGCCCAACCAACTGGATATGGGCCAATAAAATAACAAAGGAAACAAAACTCTCTGGGAAATCAACTCTTATCCCCAAAACATCAGGGAAATAAGAGGCTGAGTTAGCTAGAGGGTTATTCCATCCTGATTTATAGTATGATGCTCTCCGCTTATAAGAAAAATGGTGCTGATGGGGTGGAGGACAGAATGCTCCTCCTTTCTGGTTTCTCTTGGACTCCATCTGAGGAGTAAATGCTTTGTTTACTTCTGAATCTGAATTTTACATCCCCATCCCTTTACCATTATTCACGGTGATCTATAGCAAAGTACTTTGGGGGAAAACACAGCTCTCTGCAAAATTTTAGAGAGGCAGACAGCATCACTATAATGATGGTTCATGCAAGAAATCAGCTTCAAACTAGGAGGAAAACCCTAGATAATATTCAGGGAAAGGGGTAAAAGAAATCACTTAGAAATTATCTTTTGGCAGGAACAAGGGCTCAAAAACATAAACTACTTGATTTAAATTCCTTACTCAGTCCTGGGTGGTATATTCTCCTTACTTAGCCGACCACATTAGCCAAATGATCCTAAACGATCGATAAGATCATCTCTCTATGGAGAAAAGGATAAGAATAGGTGAAATGTTTCTATTTCTAGTCATACATGATCAAATTCATAAAGAGGTAAAAGGTTTTCAGTGTCCTATGACTAGCATCTTTTGGTTACGGAATAAGAATTGGGTTTTCTTGTTAACTTCCATTATAAAACCACAATTCCTATGAAGAGAAAATTCCAAGAGGGTGGAAAACTGTCTTAAAGGAATTGATGAGGGAGCAGTGCTGGGTCGCAGGGGCTGGGAATCCTAGGACTGTGTTGTGCTCTCAGGAGGCATGGGAAGGCCTGGCCTCCATCCTCTACACGTTCTCCTCCAGTGGCATCTCAACAGCGCTGCTATACTTCCCAGTGTTCTCTCTCTTCTCTCCCATCAGTCGTAGAGCCCTGACTTTTACCTCGGACAACGTCACTTCAGTAAGGAAAAACTACATTTCCTCATTTCCTTTTCAACAGGATGTGGCCATGTGACTAGACTCTGGCCAATAAGAGGTAAGTAGATGGATGTGGAGGACTCCTGAAGTCTCCTTAAAAAGAAGGATGTGGGTCTTTCCCCCTCCCACTCATCTCTATCCTGCTACCTGGAACATGGGTGTGTGAGGACTGTAACTTGAACCGTGAGAATGAGGGCTGATCCTCATCTAGGTGAAGCACAGAGCTGGGAGGAACACTGATCCTTGGTGACCTTGTAGAGACACTATCTTATTTAAGCCACTTCTTGGTTGGTGTTCTTCGTAGCTGCATTTACTACTTTATCATCACTTTCACAGGGAAGCCTTCTCTGACCCTCTAGGCAGCACCTTATATCCCTTCTTTACACCACTGGTAAATGACTTAATTACTTATTTAATATTTTTGGTTTAATACTTGTAGCAGAGACCCTCTTGGAGCTCCTCCCTGCCACGTGCAGTGATCCATCTGCGTTACACTGAAGCACCTGTCACATTTTCAGGATAGCTTGGTCTAGCCACTGACTCCAGAACAGCCCCACACAGGGCAGACCGGAGGGGCAGATGGTTAGCGCCCCCCCACCAACAGCCCTAGACCAAGGACTGACAGGAGCTGGTAGGCACTCCATTTACCTTGCCTCCTGATCAGGGTGCCTTTGAGGTGTGCTCTACACCGTCATCTAGAGTCCTCCAGCAGGATTTAACCTGAGCCAATGACAGTGGGAACCCGCTGGATAACGCATCTTCTCTTTTTGGTCTCATTTCCACAGACCCCTATTTCCTGGAATCACCACTCAAATGAGTCATTTGCATTCAGAAATTTGAATGAAGAAAGGTTTGCTTCTGGGGAACCCAACCTCAACCAATATGTATCTCCCTGGGAGGAATGCTGCCCCGTAGGACCAGCATTCTGACACATCTAGAGTTAGCCGGCTATGACTGGTCCTACGAGATATAATTAGGAAGCTTACTCTACCACATTCAGGATGGGCTGCACACCTATCCAGTACTTCTCTGAAAATACTTCTGTGCCCATGGCAATCACGCTCCATTATCTTTTAAATTGCAACAACACAAACTATAGGAAATTACGGCACATGTCCTTCCTTATGAGCCCTTGGATTTTACTAAGAGTTTTCAATGGCCAGGATCTCCTACGTTTTTTCACCATTGACCTTCTAAATTTGTCTCCCTCCCCCAACCCATTCCATGGCATTTTGAAACTATAACAGCATATAAAACTATAGATTTTATAGCATAGTGGGTAAATATCCACATTTTAGACTCAAATGGCTCCCACTTTAAATCCTGTCTCTGCCACAGACTAAGTTGGTGACCTTGGGAAAGTTACTCAGTTTCTATTAAAACTTTTCTCCCATGTAGGATAGGAATAATAGTACCTATGGTACAGGGTTATTTCCTAGATTAAATAATATAATGTATGTATAATAAATGATCCTACTTGTATTGAGGAAAATACAAGAGAATAAATATCACTTTTTAAAAACATTTTTTTAAGAGAGAGAGAGAGAGAGAGAATGGGGAGGGGCAAAGGGAGAGAGGATCTCAAGTGGGCTTTATGGCCAGCGTGGAGCTGACTCAGGGCTCGATCCCACAACCCTGAAATCATGACCTGAACAGAAATCATGAGTCTGATGCTTAGCTAACTGAGCCACCCAGGCACCCCAAGAGAATAAATATTATTAAAGGATATAGCTGAAGACATTGACTGCTTGCCCCAGGTGACATATTTCTCTGGAAAGTTACTGAACCATTCCAAGTTATTTAGAAAACGACTATGATTGTTTCCCATACATCCTTACTCAAAGACCTCACCTCTGTTGGCCACTTCCTCAGATGGCCAGTACCTTGAGGGATTCCTAAATTGAGTCTACACTCCTCTCAAAGGCACACAGAGCTGTTCCGGGACCATAAAGAAGTCCATAGAGCTGAGCTGTAATACTGAGTTCCACCAGAGGCGGCCGCTGTTTGACACTGCCTTACAAGGTACGCTATTTCCCAACTGAAGCTCTAAGTGAGTGAATGCCCAAGAAAGCAATTTTACAAATTGAAAATAGATTTATTGTGTTTATTTGGAGAGGTGCCTTGCAGCATGGCTTTTGCCATATTCCACCAGAGAGGAGCAGGTTTGGGAATACTTAACAATTCACATAGTGGTATATAGGACTCAGAGGAAGGCTTTCCTCCCTGAGCAGCACAGACTGCGGTGTGTTTCCTCTTGGTTGTTGTGACAATCAGCTGCATACTAATTATAATCTGGGGTTTGTAAACAGCCAGAAGATTCCCTTGGAGGGAATAATTATATTTCCTTTAACATATAAGGCAAACACTTTTTCTTAAACATGCTATGTGCTGACTGCAAAGTAGATTTACTTTACTGATGCTAAAGGAAAACCCTCAGGATAAAGGCAAAGAATCTTGGTGGGACAGAGGTATTAGGAGGCCAGTAAATGAGCAGAGAACATAAACAATCCCATGGAGTATTGTCATTCAGGGCATGAACTGGCTTGGCCCGTTCAAATAAATATGCATGATGAGATGTTAAGAGCATTGATGTTAAGACTCAGTTTCCTCTTCTATAAAGTGGTATATTGCTTATCTAATAAAGTTATTCTGAGAATCTTACTATAAAACATACCTGAAGTGTCCAGAGCAGTAGATACCCCAAAACAGTAAATATACTATAGATGTCGTCAGCCACAAACCCATATCCCCTTCAAACTCACCATCCCCTCTACAAGACAATGGCTTCCTACTGAAAGCTTCCATAGTTCTGTGCTTGGGGATTCTCTCAGCCCAGGTGCATGGGGCAGGTTGGAAGTGCCAGGGAGTTAATACTTCCAGGAATAGCCCTTAGCCAATCATGCAGAAAATATAGTGGTAAATACCCATTTCCTTGCTCTTTGGGCAGGACAACTCTGAGGCTTATTCCACAAGGGTCTCCTGTGGATTTGAGTCCCATTCATCCCTCTGCTAACCTGCTTATTCATGCACCTTGGATTGGCTCCTCTGGCTTCCCGATCTCACTTTCCTCCTTCCTGATGAGAGCTTCCTGGGATGACCTCCAAAATAAACCACTGGCACTCAAAGTCTTGTTTCAGGATAGAATCCAGCTTAAACACTGTATCTCACAATGGAAACAGACTTCATAACTTGGACAGTTGGGTTCACAGTGACATGTTCACTATTCACTAACCAGCCTTGTCTACTCAGCTCCTATCTGGCCCCTCTTTCCCCCTACAGTCACTGCCTCAGTTAAGGCTCTTACTTATCTATTTATTTGTTTATGTCTGCACCACAGTCCCTAACTAATCTCCATGCTTCCATCTAACCCACCACCCACTGACCGCCGAAGTTATTATCCTAAAATAGAGTAATGCCATTCCCTGGTTCTTTTTTTTTTTTTTAAGACATCAGTGGCACCTATTGCCTCCATGATTATGTCTTAAATTTTATAACCATGGTATGTAAAACACCTCCAAAGCTGGTTCCAACTAATCATTCAGTCTAGTCTCCAGGGACTGCTAACCACAGCTGATGGCATACAGAACAAGACAGTGTCTTCTCCTCCCCCCGACCCCTTTCCATGTGTTTGAATGTGCTTGTGATCTTCCCTGTCTGAGGAACTTGGCTTATCATTCAAGGTCTAGTTCAAACCTCTTCACCTCCATGAGGACCTCTCCAACTCCATGAGCCAGTTCCCTCCTCTGGGCTCCCACAGTAGCACGTGGATTCACTGGCTCATTCATTCACTCAACAAAGGTTCTTCTGAGCATTTTCTAGGTACCAATCATGCGCTAAGCCTCAGGGAAACCATGCTGGATAAAAGCAGAAATCACTCTTGCCCACATGAAGATCACAGTTGGAAAAAGAAAACAGACATTAATTATCAGGTGATCATATAAAAGTTCATTACAAACGGCCATGAGAAGTTTACCATAAAGGATGCAGACCCAACCTGTGGATACAAGGAATGGGTGCTTAAGTTGAAAGTGAAATAGAAGATCACACCAGATGAAGGACGTGGCACATACATTCCAGGCACAGGTGGCGAGAGGGAACATAATACTATTTTTGAGGAATAGAGGAGAGGGGCAGGGAGAATGGAAGAAGAGGCACTTACACCATTCACTGTGTCATTTCTATTTGTTGGCTGTGTCCTCCCTGCCTCATGCTTGAGAATAAGCTCCTTAAAGGTAAGGACCATGTTGTCACTGAAAGTCCCATCCACCCCAGCACTTAGCACAATGCAAATAAGCCCAAGTAATGTACCCATTTTATGGATGACTGAGTTGAGGATCAGGAAAGGTTGAGTGAGTTGCTCAAGGTCCCAAAACTGGCAGTGGCTGCACAGGAAGTAGAATATACATCCATCACTCCCCCACTACAATCTTCCTTTAAATGGCCACAAGGCAATCTCCCTCCACCTGCGCCCTCCATGGGGGGCGGGGCGCCATCCAGGGACCTGAGCCCAAGGCAGATGCTTAACCCACTGAGCCATCCAGGCGCCCCTAAAAAGTCCAAGCTTTTCTATAAGCTCCATTTCAAAGGGCTCATAACAAAAACCAAAAAGCCAGTTACTGGTGTGTGTGTGTGTGTGTGTGTGTGTGTGTGTGTGTGTGTGTGTGTGTGTTGGTGTGGGAGTGTACATTGATCTTCCGGAGGTCAAAACAAAAAGAGGACCCTTTTTTGGTACAGAATCCTTTTCCGAAGCCTCTTTGATGGCCAGAAATGGTGCGGGTGGGGAGAATTAGCCATCATAAGAGGCTCCTGGTGATGCCTCGTAAAGAGCATCTGCACTGACCCCAAGGGTCTGGAGCGAAAAGACCCTGATTTAGACTCTTCAGGGGAGCAAGTGGGATTTCTCCTTTCCTGCTCCCTGAACCTCCTCCCCTTTCCAACCGGTACCGGCGATTTGGGAAACAGCCCCCTTTCCCGTCTACCCCGTCGGCCCACGCAGATCGGTGGGAGAGGAGGCAACCCAGGCTCCGGGAGGCATCCTTCAGGCCCAGACGTTTGTCTCTGTCCATTTCACGGCGCTAAGCCTGCGCCGTAAATAACAAAATACTGCGCCTACCGGAGAGGACACTGTGTCTTCTCTGCGTGTTTTATCCACGAGTCCTAGGCAAATCTGGGTTCTGTGGCTGCGATCAAGAGTCCGATTTGAGATTGGCTCTGGAACTGGAGTCAAGGCTCCGCTTGGGCAGGAAAGAGAGGCAGGGAGCGGGGGGGTGGGGG
>NC_048229.1:71924219-72028471 GCF_002007445.2 Ailuropoda melanoleuca
CTTTGCAGTGACCAACATCCTGTTAACCTAGCAGTAACGGCACAAGTAGGAAATACCAGCTCACAGTCCTCGAAAGAGGCACCAGATTTACAGCCTATCCCAGACTTCTCTAATCAAGACTGTTTTCCCTCTAGAAGCCTTAGTCAATCAGTAATTAATTTGAAATCCAAAGTTTCATTAAGTGTTATTGAGTTTCCTCACACTGATGTTTGTAGTACTGTATATATTTCTTTAAAATCACAAACCATTTTTCATACTGTCATTTGCATATTGTAGCAGAAAAGATTGCAGTTCTGGTGTAAATGATCCAGTTTTCTGGATATATTTACTTGGATGTCATAAACTTATTCTCCTCGTCTTCCACTTCATTGCTTTTCTGCTCTCCTCAAGTATTTTGAAATCATATTTAAAACATCATTACAGCCTCTGAATTCTGTCTAAAGTATAAATAAGTTTCAGCCGGTGACTGTTCTCAAAACAAACCAAGTAGTAGCCAGTCTTACTTAGATTTGGTCTTCTCTAGCTGTAGCACCCTGATACACCCTATGAAAATACGAACGTTTAGAGGATGGTAGGACCTGGGAGTGAAGTGGTATCAATATTACGGGGGGTCTGCATGAATACAGTTGCCAAAATGAAGAGAGGCAGTCTTAGCCAAAAATAATTTACTTAGTTTTGTTGTTGTTGTTGTAATTTTTGGAGGGCCCAGTGAGAGTGAAGACACGCCTTTTTAAGAGTTACTTTTGAAAACCAACATGCTGCCCCTTTCAAGTCCATGAGGTTGTTACCTTGGTCTCCTGCAGACAGGTTTACTGTAGCTGCTTCCTGTTTGTGTTTTAATTAAAAACAAAAAAAAATAAGATACTGCTTAAGAATCCAAATTTCTGGCTTCTCTTAAAACTACTCTAAGATGTGGCAAGAATTACCTGGGAGTGAGTAGCAGCTCAGGCAGGGAAGCTCTCCCTCCAGGCCCCGACTCCGCTGCTCCATGAGTGCTCTTCCTACCTGGTTCCACCCTCACTCCTGAGCCTCTTAAACTCCCTTTGTTTCATTCTTAGCAATTGTAATGTGCAAACTTTTTATTTAATCTTCTCGTGTAATATTTATTGCTTCTTGGCTGCCTCCCCCCAGTAGAATGTGTTCTCATGTAAAACAAATGTTTGCAAATAGCAGGCCCTATTTAATAAATATTTTTTGACAGAATAAGTGAATTGGAATTGTTACCTGGCTGACATCTGCACTTACAGCCTTTTCTGTCTTCTGCTAACTAAGATCCTGCTGGAAATACGCCCATGCAGGTCTGCAGACCCATCAAGCTATTCGGTGCCTGAGTACCTTGGTATGTGCTTGCAGTTCACCTTCGGAGCTCCGCCCTTCCATTGTTCAGACCCTGAGCTTTTTTCTGCTCCTTGAGCATTGTGCCCTGTGTGAAACTTCTCCCAGGACCCGCAAACTGACTGGAACCTGCCCCTTCATTAAACCTGACAGGTTCCTCCATGTCATGGTTTTACCAAAGAATGCCTGAACTCCTTGAGGAATAGGGATGTGACTGGTCATCTCTGTGACCCAGCTCCTGGTTTCCCTCCCACTGGTTCATAGGGGATGACTAAATGGCCTCCAAATGAATTCAGGTATCTCAGCTGCTGAATGGTCCTGACCATTGACCACCTTCTAGAAATTTCCACATGTTACAGTTGGGAAAGATGTGAGAAAAGAACTGAATTCCATTCCAAATCAGCTTTTGAATTTGTTTCCTCACTTCCTGTGCCTTGTGCCCAGGAATGTAAGATGCAAATTAAGAAAAGATAGAAGTAACTATTTCTCTAACATTCCAATTTCCTTTTGTTAGAGAAGAACACAGATCTGTGTTTTATCTCGGATGGTCACCTTTGCCTTAATCACGGCACTTTTTGGCAGAAGATCATGTGGAATTTATGTGAGGGCATAGAAAATCTTATACTATATCTTAAAAAAAAAGTTTAAGTGATTGTACCTTTTAGCCATATCTACCATTAATGTGAATGTATTATAAGCTGGTTAAAATATTCCATTAATGAAAAAGGTAGGCCTAGCTTATGGTAAATACACTACTAAGTGTTTATAGTACATTTCATATTTTACATGATTTCCTTTATAATTCTGCTTATCTTTTCATTCTAATTCCCTGAAGGACATATAAAGGAACCCCTAAAGAGAGTAATTACTGTTGTACTCTTTAACCAAGGCTCCTTTTGCAAAGAGAAATCTGAGCTGCTTTTTAAAGAAGGCCGTTTTTAAATAAAAATGCAAATAAGCTACTTTGTAACCACATTAATTACCCACCTAGCCTCTTATTACCATGTTTGTATTGTTTGCAAATACTATTTACAGTCGTGTGGAAATTAACATTACTGGTCCTGAGGAAAGATTGTAGTGGGGAGGTTGTGCTTTGGAACCAATTAGGGCGAACCTTGTCTGCACTGAGACTCTGGGGAAAAAACACAGCCTTGCAATGTCAAATAATAGCATTAGCTCTGACTGCATAGGCAGAGCGCTGTAATTATATTATTGGCCCTATTTTGCTTCTGCAATGAATTTCATTGCCTGCATTGTAAAATCAGCAGGCAGCAAAGTTTCTGCTAATGATTTAATGTACTCTCTGATCATTTTGGACAAAAGTCATGGCAAGATCCATGAGGCAATTTTATCACCCCCACTGACTGCTGCCTGGGTTGAGCATTTTAAGTGAGGGCAAAACATGATTCTGATCTCCTTGTTATCCTGGTGGAATACTCCCCACATGGAAGAGAAAATTACCCACGTTAATATATAAGTGTGAGTTGAGGGCCAGCCCTGTGCCAGGCATGGTACCAGGCAGTTGCCCTCCATTACTCTCATTCCTGAGTACCTCCGTGGTCAGTGATTTCATCTCCTTTTTCTAGAAAGGATACTGAAATCCTGCTTCAGTACAAACACACTGTGTGGATGACACCATGAATAGTGATTGAATTAGCCCCCTCTCACATCAGGTATAATATAAAGGATGCAGGCTTTTTTTTTTTTTTTTTTTTAATTCAGCTAACTAGTGACTGAGCTTTATATTTTGTGATGTTTTAAAAATTTTACGTCAAAATACCTTTTGGATTTAATGCTTTCCACGTGCTTTGAAGTTAGGTTGAATCAGAGTTTAATAAACATTACCGTGAAACATTGTCCCATCCTTTTAGGAAATGTCTGTGAATAAACTCGTTCTGTGGTGGAGAGCTATGTATTCGTCCAGCGTTCATGCAAGGAGAGAGGGGGAGAAGGGGAATTTTAAGTCTTCACTACATGCCATATGTTGGCAGGCATTATCTAATTTAATCCTCTTGGAACGCCACGGAATGGACATCAGTGTCCCCATCTGACAAATGAGGGAAAAGTCAGTGAGAGGAGGTGAGCAGCTTACCCAAGGCTGTACTGCTGAGTACTTGGCAGAAGTAGAATTTGAAAACAGAGCCCATGTGTTTTAACTAAACATAGCCAACTGACAAGGTCATAGACTCCTCCTTCCTTCCCCCATACTAGTTATTTTTCTTTAATTTCTTCCCTTCCCTTTTTTTTCTTTTTTAAAGTAAACAGCAAGTGTGTGGTAATTGTGGAACAGATGGCAGTTTTCACTCCTTTGCCTAAAACTGTAGTTTATTAACCAAAAAGTTACTGCTGTCCCCTTGCAGTGCTTGGTAAGCCATTCTGATTTCTGCAGGTGCTTACACTGTAGCCCTCCATCCCCAGGCTATCTCCTCCCTCCTGGGGAGGGTGCATTTGGGGGTCTCAGCCTGGGCTAACATGGTAGTGCAGCCACTTTGAGACTGATTGCTGCTTTTTTGCATTTTAATGCAGGGAATCTTCATTCAAAGAAGGTCTCCTCTCCAGAACCTGTGATCCAGGTTCATAGCAGAGGAACTAAACTAAAACCCAACAACAAACCACCACCCCCACGCCCCCCCCACCGCCCCCAGGGACACACAAGAAAGGTAGTATTCGCAACTATCAGAGGAAAAATCAAGGAGTTCTGAAGGGCTAACAATAGCAAGCAATAGCTCTTACCCTACCCTTCTCACCCTCTGCTTTCGTCCACTCATTCATTCATTCCTTCAGCAGTTACCTTAGAGAATGGACTCTGTGCCTGGTGCTTTTCTGGATGCTACCTTATAGGGTGAACAGAGGCAACCACATTCAACAGTCGCTGTTTTTGATGCTTCTCGGGGCTGCCTCCTATGTTTTAATGGACTGTGATTTCTTGATCTATTAATTTCAGGGACTTGCTAATGATTTTTGCTGTTAGGGATATGGATTCAGCTCACTTTTACTACCTTCAATGATTACATCTCCTTCCTCCCATTATGTTTGTAAGGTCAGATTTGTGTATTATGTATTTATATTGTACATTCTGTACATTATATACATGCGTGTGTACACATCTATGGGGTGTATATCTGTTTATGTGTGTATATGTATATAGATACATATGTTTGTGTGTGTTTTCTATCCTAGAACTGTTCTTGACTCTGTACCACATTAGGTGAACCTATTGGTGCTCCCTACCAATCCTTATACCTTTCCTTTTCCTCTTTACCCCCATCTTCTGCTATTTTATTTTATTTTATTTTATTTTATTTTATTTTATTTTATTTTATTTTACCTATTTTATTGTACTTCTATCATGGGTAATAACATTTACATTCCATTCTATAACCATAATTAAGTCTCCTGTGCATATCTGTGGATTGATTCTAAAAGATGAGAAACAATATATATTCACATCCTTATGGTTATATAAATATTTCTTACCCAAGGGCCAGTTAATGTGGCTCTATTATATCTCCTTTTCTAGGGATCCTGTGTCAAGATCCTTGGACAATGAACCTAATGTTCACATGGGTTCTCCTTCCATATGCTCTGCCTGTTGCTATCATAATGGCATGCCCTTGGTCCATTAGAACCATTAGGGGTGCAGATTCTGAGTCGGCTTAGTGCCAGCTCACCTGATATTTTTGAGCCTGAGGAGGTGATCGTTTGTTCAAATCTCTGACTCATGTACACCTGTCATGCACCCCTTGTTCTTCCCCTCCCTTTACCCTCCCCCAAGTTAATCTGGGAGTGTATCTTGCTTAGGCTCATTTCCAGACTCAAAGATCTCTCTTCTCTCTTGTTCAGATCAAGCAGCTGATGGCATGTATGTCTGTAGATTTCATCATAAACGAGTCACTGACAGACTAAGCAGCCTGTTGGATGGAATGATCAATGGTAGGAGGGAAACCACTAATATATGTAAGAAGAGCCTTTCCAAGTAGGAAAAATAATTATTTATGGACCTGTGAAAGAAGTGAATCGAGAAGTCTACCAATGACCCAGTAGCCACTGTACAACCTAATTTTCTTTTTAAGCCTATTGGGACAGCAAGGAAGAAAATAAATAATGCCTTTCTTAGTATCTCTTCTTTTGAGTGTCACCAGCAGATTTCTAAAGCTAGGCTTGGAGTCAGTGGTAGAACTGCAAAGATGGAACAGTGGTATCTGCCGATCATTGCCTTGGCCTCTGACTGTGTTCCCTCGACACACAGTAGGCATTTAAAAATTATGCTTGGCCTTCCAGTTTCCTCTTGTCCTGTTTCACTTGAGTCACTGCTAAATTAGCTGGGTTTGATTTCATTCCTTTCACCTGGCCGACACGTCTTTAATTGATTTTTCTACGTGGTTGCGGCATTTGTGCCTGCAACAGTAGCAAAGAGAGGATGGAAGGAAGGAAGAGAAAGAAAAAGTAAAGGAATAAAAACAAAGGCTTGGTCCAGGCACTTGGCTCTCTGAGCCTCAGTTTCCCCCTGTGTAAAATAGGGTAGTAGTATCTGCTTTGTCGGGTTCTTGTGAGAGCCCGAGGTGGTGCTGTTGAAGTTTTACCAGAGTGTCCATTATATCCTAGATTGTCACAAGCCTTTTGTCACTGTCATCCTTATTACTGTGTTCACATTCCAGGGGCACTTGGCTTCTTAGGTGACCACATGAGGTTTGCTCTCACTTGATGTTTATTCACAGTTAATCCATGTACTGGGAGATCCAACTTCACTGTTCAAAGCTCAGGGGAAGCTTTGTTATCTGTAAGGGCTGGATTAATTTTAGTGTGGTGGCCTTTGCCCAAGGTGAGCCTGCCTGTTTACACAGAGCGTCACTATGCTCTGTACGGGACCAGCTGTCTCTACTCTAGCGTGCCTTCTCTACGTGGGAGCGCTTTGCATGTGTGTACTCGTGACCCGCAGCGCTGGAGGGGAAAACAGGCATCACTCCCAAATTCAATTCAGGCTATTAAAAATTCATTCCATTTTTATTTGTGAGGAGGTCTGAGTGCACTGCGGACTGCAAACAGAAGAAAAGCTTACGATTAAAAGGCAAACATTTACCTCTGCCTTCCAAATGGAGACCATCATTCTTCACTCTTACTGAAGCAGTTAGAGGGAGGAGTGGTCTGAAAACAGTATGATTGTTTCCAATTTTTGATTATGCCCCTAAGTCTACCCTGCACAGTGGGGTCTATACTATTGGGAAACATCCTGATAAAACGTTTTATCATAAGGCGTAAAAATATGCCCACTAATCTGGCAGCATGTTTGCTTTTTTCTGCAACCACTGACGTAGGGAAGGAATTTCAACTAAGAACCAAAATGCCTGTCTATTAAGACAATTATTTTTCAAGAAGGAAAATTAATATAGCATCATTATGTGGGGAATGTGGGCAAGATTGAGGGCATAACAAAAATGTACCAAGCTTACAAGAATATCGAAAACTTGAGAAGGTCGTGATGAGAATGCACTAGTGATTTGAGCTTGATTATTTTAAGGCTGTACTCAAAGTCCAGACTGTTAATAGCTAAGAGATATGATGAGATGTTTGGCTAGGCCAAAGCAGTCTTTTATGTGAATAACAGGCTGGGAGAAAATATGAGAGAAAAGTAGACATTAATTGTTTCTTTCTCTCTCTCTTTTCCTCCCTTCCTTCTTTCCTTCCCTCCTTCCTTTTTAAAGATTTATTTATTTAATTTAGAGAGAGAGTGGCAGAGGCGAGCAGGAGGAGGGGTAGAGGAAGAGGGAGAGAGAATCCTTAAGCAGACTCCCCACTGAGCCCGGAGCCTGACCCAGGGCTCAGTCCCAGGACCCCGAGAGCATGACCTGACCCAAAATCAAGAGTTGGCTGCTCAACTGAGCCATCCAGGTCCCCCAACACTAGTAGTTTTCTAACACAATTTTTGGTTCCTTTGGAAATAGGGTCCTAATCTAGCCAGGTCTGCCAAGTGATGCATGTGGAATTATTTCCTTTTTTTTTTTTTAAAGATTTATTTATTTGTTTATTTGGGAGAGAGAAAGATTGAGAATGTATGAGTGAGTGGGGAGGGGGCAGAGGAAAAGGGAGAGGAAGAGAATCTCAGGAAGACTTCCCACTGAATGCCGACATGGGGCTTGATCCTAGGACCCTGAGATCATGACCTGAGCTGAAACCAAGAGTCAGATGCTCAACCGACCAAGCCATCCAGGAGCTCTGATGTGAAATTATTTCTAGTAATTATTAAGTTCATCTGTACCTCCTCTTCACCTCATTTGCTGGGCATTCTTTTCCATTTATTCTTCAACTTTTTCATTATTTCCACTTTTTAAGCTGTTCTCTCTTGGTCTTCTCTTTGATTTCCTACACCTTTGCTAGCCATCCTGGTTTGGCAGTCTGGCTGAAAACTTGGTAAGGGACCACTTTTGACTTGACTTGTGGGTTTCCCCCAAACCTGGTTGGCAGGCCAGACCAGGCATGTTTTGGGTACATTGATACCCCATCTTCCTTTCTAGCTTGGGCTCAGTGAGCTGGCTTAGAGGATTAGTTGGTCCTGGTGCCATCCTCCATGGCCATGTGCCATTGAGGCCTCTGGTATGAATGAGAAGGAATGAAGGATTGTTCTCCAGATCATGTTTCTTCCTCTCTTTCCTTCCTTTTCTAGGGATATAGCTGGTCACATTTCTTAAGCTCAATGGATCTGAGATTTGGCTGCCGTGAGGTTTAGATGTTGGAACATAGCTAAGTTTGTCAAGTCTTTAAGAACTAAATATCAAAGAAGTGATCTTGGTCTTGGTTATAACCATGAAATTCATTAAATTAGTCGTGGATCTGCTCAGATCAACTTTCTGGTTGGGGAACATTTTTATAATCATATATATTTTGACTTCAGTATTTTAAAAATAAAATTTCATAGGAAAAAATTTATTTGGAGTACCAGGAATTTATCCATTTGTCAATAAATATTTATATCTTGTGTAAAATGCCCCTCTGCCCCTTAAATCTCTATTCTGTATCACGTCCCCCTTTAAAAAAAAATGATAGTGCAACCTCTCATTATATTATTTGCTATTTATTGGTTTACTTGCTTTTTTGGTGTTTCGTTTTTGTATGGAAGCTCCATGAAGAAATTTGTGTTTACCTCTGAATTCCTGGAATAGTTTATTTTTTAAAAGTTTTTATTTATTAGAGAGAGAGAGAGAAAGAGAAAGCAAGTATGCATGAGTGGGGGGTGGTGGTGGGCAGAGAGAGAGGGAGAGGGAGAAGCAGACTCTCTGCTGTGCAGGGAACCACATGTGGGGCTCCATCCCAGGACACTGAGATCATGACCTGAGCTGAAGGAAGATCCTTAACCGGCTGAGCCACCCAGGCGCCCCCTGGAATAGTTTAGAACAGAAAATAAAACATGTCTCCAGGGTACCAGTGCATCACAGGCTGTCTGCCATGTGTAGGAGCAAGAAGAGTAGAATTAGGCCCATCAGCTTTGGTTTCTCATGGGAAAACAAAGCAAAGGAACCACATTCCTACCTCTAAACTCTCTTGAACTAGTGCCTTTGGAAAGAGGAGGCCAGTGGAGTCCATAAAGGCTGGATGGTGGAGAAGAAGGGGCCCTGGAGACAGGTGAGAAACCGTAGACTCTTGCACAGTCCACTTACCTTCAGTGTGCTTCCATTGGGCCTTCTGCAAAATCAAGATAGCCACTTTTTCCCTGCCCACCCTCCACTACAGTAGGATCCAGAGGAGATGATGGGAGAGTGCATTTGTAGAAGTGTGAAGCACTGGTTCATATTGTTGTGGGGTGAATGAATTTAAGGAAGAATATTGTTGGGTAGATTCAGTTGGAAGGGAGATGTATTTTAATGGAGAAGGGAAATTTGTCGAGTTGTATAATACATGTTTTGAATGTATTTGGATAGAAGCTTATAAAGGAAAAACAAAAATCTGTGTGTGTTTGGGGCGATATTCTATACTTATTTTCTTTTATTTATTTGAGAGAGAGCAAGTAAGCAAACACGAGCGGGGGGAGGGGCAGAGGGAGAAGGATAAGCAGACTCCCTGCTAAGCAGAGAACCCAAACTGGGGCTCAGTCCCAGGACCCTGGGATCGTCACCTGAGCCAAAGGCAGACACTTAACCGACCAAGACACCCAGGTGCCGCTATACTTATTTTCTTGGCAGAGATACAGCATATTCAGTAATCGAGTTAGGCAAACTTCTCTTAGTTGACAAGAAGACCACATCTCAGTCTATGAGGTGGGGGCATGATCAAGAGATTTCAGCTTTAATATGGACAGGTGAGAGAATAAAAATTGAAGGGAGAGGGGTAGGGGATAGCTAAGACACCAGGCTCAGTATTCATGAGGGCCTTGGGCATGCATGATGCAATCTTAGCATTTTCTCCACTGGTGTGGTAGTGATGAATTATTCACATTTTGCCCATTATCATGTTCACATGAAGGAAACCATGTCTGGAAGAAGCCATAAGCGTGGCTTTTCAGAGTGGGTGTGAGTTAGTGGTGATGGTGAAAGCTTGCTGCCTTGAATTTTCTCCAATTGTGAGGAGTTGGAAGGTAGCAAATTCATATCTGTGCTCTCCTTGGTCCTGACGGTGTTGCCATGGACATGGGTGTCTGCCACCACCTCAACTCCTGGACAAGAATGGTGAGAGCAGCTGGGGAAGGTGCTGTCAGCTGGGAAGCAGGACAGTCATGCTACCTGTAGGAAGAGCACTTCTTGCAGAGCTACTTCAACTGGCTTCCTATCTGGAGGGGACACAGATGTGAAAAGCCATTATTACCACCTGTGGACAGACCCTCTAGCTCTTGTATTCTTTCAGATCCTAATCACAACCAATGCAATGTCCGACTCATAGGTCAGGGTTGTCAATTTTCATTCCTCTTCTGTAATCATCTGAATTGTGGCAATGTGGATTGGGAAGGTAGAAAGACCCTTACAGATCACCTGCTTCCACACCTGGATACTGTGTGGGTGAGGAATATGCAGTGATAAGAGAAGAAACTTGCTCTAGATTGCACAGTAAGTCTGGGGTAAAAGAAAGCTACACCCTGCTTACTTCCTTGCTGTTAGTTAGGTAAATTTAGACCACTAATTTTCTATAATCATAGAACAGATGATTTTAAATTCTATATCATTGTCTTGTAGGAGTGAAAAATAAAAATCAAAAGTTACTTTGAATATCCAACCAGTTCATGAATAATTATTAATTAATGAACTCTTTTGTTACGGACGCTGTGCTAAGTGCTACAGAGGCAACGAAGCTAGTGCTTAAGCCAGCCCTGCCTGCCAGGAGTTCAAATCTGGAAGGCAGGAAACTTACTTGTAAAAGAACTCTATGATGAGGGAGACAGGATAAATGACATGAAAACTATGGAAGTTCAGAACACAGATGGGGCTTTTTCAGTGAAGGGAAGTTAGAGGGGGTGAGGGAAGGCTTTGTGGAAGAGTTGGGCCTGCAAGGATACCATGAAAAAGTGATGGGAGGTCGGCAAGTAATCAAATAAAAAATTACATGGAACAACAGACTAGGATGGAAAAGCTCTAACTATGCATCCGTCTGTCCACCTATCCATGCCCCAGCCATTCATTATTCCATCCATCTGTCCGTCCATCCATCTATCCATTGAATTGCTGGTAAGTTTAGTGGAAATAGGAAAGAGATGAGGTGAAATCTTTGTAAGGTCTAGAATATCAGGCTCCGGAGTTTGGAATTTTTATGCTAGGAAATGCGGAACATTACAGGGCTGTAAGTGGTGTGCCTGAGAGATCCGTCCAGCACCGTACCGGAGGTAAACGTTGTAAGCATAGATCTAGTGAGGATGCTGCAGTAAGAGACAGACAAGACTAGAGACAATGATCCGTGGAGCCTGACCAGTGATTGGATGTTGAGGCCAAAGTAGATAGGGCTGGAGAAGGTGACTCTGAAGTTTTGAATCTGTGTGGCTGATTAGGTGTATGTCCCTGCTAAGAAAGTGATATATGGACTTTTGAATTTAGAAACAGATGGATTCTTAAAAAAAATAAAAAATGAAAACAGACGGGTCTTTAGTTACATGAACAGTTTTTCTTTTTAATACAGGTGAGTTATTTGCATAGATTTCATTAAACAGCAGCTCTTGTTCATTGTTGTCAAGTCTGACAATCCCATAGTTCACTTTTCCCATGTCTGTGGCACATACCACTTTTGGTCATGCTACTCTTCTGCTGAGTGTGGTGATAGCCTCTGAACCCTTCTCATAGAATATTGCAGGCAAAAATTACCAGTAGTTTGAAGCCCATCTGCCACCTCTGTGCCAAAGAAGTTGTTTGGTTCCTGATGGAGACACTGAGACTAAAAATTTTAACATCCTAGGAGTAGCAGTGGAATGTCAATCCAAAATGAAGATCGGTAACTTCAGAAAGGTGTCTGTCATTGGAAAATATAATTTATTTTCTCTTTGCAGTCACCAGCAGCACAAAGTATTTTAGTTGTTGGAATAATGAAATAAAACAACAATTAGAAAGGAAGAAGGTGGGGGAAGATAAAGTACCCTGGTGTTTTAGGGCTTCTGATGTTAGGAGTACTAAATGTTGGTCCTATGCTGGTCTTTACCTTAAAGAAATGGGATGTGAGGCTGAGAGAGTTTACAGAGTAGACGCTGGTTGTACCTCCTCTTCAGGAGGACTGGGAAGCTGTCTAAATATTCTGACCTTCTGAGTTTCAGAATGTCCTCCTCTTTCTGTATTACTTCTGGCCAAAGACTGAGGATGATTCTTGGTTAAGTCTTCATGTGGATGTAATGAATAGTCCGAGAGCCACTGTTGAGCGCCTGCTGTATTCCTAGACCTCACTCACCCTCAAAAGTATGTTTTGTAGTCCAAGAGCCACTGTTGAGCGCCTGCTGTATTCCTAGACCTCACTCACCCTCAAAAGTATGTTTTATAGTCCGAGAGCCACTGTTGAGAGCCTGCTGTATTCCTAGACCTCCCTCACCCTCAAAGGTATGTTTTGGGGATACTACAAGTATTACCATTTCTTTAGATGAGTAAGGCAAGATTCTGAGTGTTTAAGGAATATTTCCAAGGTCACACAACTAAGAAATGGCAGAGCAGGTTTTCAGAGCCTTGAGTGTTTTTTGTGTTGCAAAGCTAAGATAATGATCCTAGCTAGTAGTACCTCCCACTTCCAGCCATCGTACTTTGAATTTTTTGTATGGGTTACCGAGAGTTTAATCTTTTTAATATCTCTCTGAGATAGATTCCTTATGATCTTCAAGTTGCATTCAAGGAAGCTGAGGTATGGAAGGATTAAGTAATTTTCCCAGGCCATAGGGTTAACAAATGAGGGACTTGATATTAATTCTACGTTGCCTACTGATAATGTCTATTTCATATTTATGTCACTTAACTATTTTGTGAGCATTTTTCTATGTCATTAAATGTTCTTAAAACATGGTGCTCTTAAATATCCACATGGATATGTTCTATTCCATAGACAAACCATAATTTATTGAATTATTTTTTTAAAGATTTTGTTTATTTTGAGAGGGGGAGAAAGACAGAGGGAGAGAGAGAGAGAGCACACCAGTGAGGGGGAAGAGCAGAGTGAGAGGGAGAAGCAGGCTAGCAGGCTATCTGCTGAGCAGGGAGCCCTACGGATGTGGGGCTTGATCCCAGGACGCTGAGATCATGCCCTGAGCTAAAGGCAGACACTTAACTAACTGAGCCATCCAGGTGCCCCCATAATTTATTTAATTATTTATTCATGTTAGATATTTATGTTATCTTCCCATTTTTAATTACAATGCTTCGATGGCCATTCTTCTACATAAATCATTACATATTTGGTTACTTCCGTGGGATAGAGTCTTAGAATTTGTTTGTTTAAAGGGTATCCATAGTTTTTATATTCCTGTTACGTATTGCCAAATACTTTCCAGAATTGGATCAAGTAGCTTTTTCACCAGCATTACCTAAGAAGGTTTGTATCGTTACAGCCTTGTCAACACAAATTATTATCCTCTTACCTTTATTTATTTTGATCTTAGCTATTTTAACAGATTTAAAGTAGAATCTTATTTTATTTTTTATTTTTAAAAGATTTATTTATTATTTATTTGAAAGAGAGCAAGCGTGTGCAAGAGTGGGGGCTGGGTCAGAGGAAGAGAGTCTTCAAGCGGAATCCCTGCTGAGGATGGAGCTGGACTTGGGGCTGATCCCATGACCCATGAGATTATGACCTGAGCCAAAACTAAGAGTCAGATGCTTAACCGACTGTACTGCCCAGTTGCTTCTGTAGAATCGTATTTTAATTTGTACTTCTTTAATTGGGAAGCTGAAAAATTTTTCCTTTCTTTCCTTTCTTTTCTGCCTTGCCTTTCTTTTCCCTCCCCTTTTCTCTTCTCTTCTCTTCTCTTCTCTTCTCTTCTCTTCTCTTCTCTTCTCTTCTCTTCTCTTCTCTTCTCTTCTCCTTTATTGAGTGATGAAATTGCCCCCAAACTGATTGTGATAATGTTTGCACAATTCAGTAAATATACTAAAAACCATTGAGTTGTACATTTTGAGTGGGAAAATTGCATGGTATATGAATTATCTCTCAATAAAGATGTAATTTTATTGGGGGGGGGAAGACCCTTCAAGCAGTGATTTCCAAAATGATGTATGGTCTAGCTTCCTGAAATGTTGTTATGGATATATGACAATGCCTCTATTCTTTCTAAAGTGAATAAATGTTGATTATAAATGCTTATCTGACTATAACATCATAGTAGAGCATCCGTATGACTGGTGTGAGAATATCTTCTGTGTACTATGTGTAGTCCTCATGTATTAGTTCATTTGTTCATACATCTGTTCGTTCACCCATCTACCATATATTGGTCAAGTGTCTGCAGTGCCATCAATGTGCCAGGTGCTGTGCTGGGTACTAGAGATATGGAGGGAGATGGGGGTGTGGTGAAGCACGCTGGAAGGGTACCTGTAGTTGTTACTTCTGCCGCATGACAGATTATCCCAGAAGTTACCCTCACGGTCAACATGTATTGTCTCACAGAGTTTCTGTGGGTCAGGAATTGGGGAGTGGCTTATCCTAGGTGGTTCTGGTACAGTGTCTCTCATGAAGTTGCCATCAAGATGTCATCTGAAGGGGCGTCTGGGCAATGTAGTCCGTTAAGCATCTGACTTGTTGGTTTCAGCTCAGGCTGTGATCTCAGGGTCATGAGATTGAGCCCCACATTGGGCTCTGTGCTCAGTGCGGAGTCTGATTCAGTTGCTCTCTCACTCTCCCTCTGTTCCCCTCCCCATGCTTGCTCGCACGCTCTCTCTCTCTCTCTCTCTCTCTCAAATAAATAAATAAATAAATAAATAAACAAACAAACCAATCAGTCCGTTAAAAAAGAAAAGGTGTCATCTGAAGATTTGACTGGGGCTGGAGGATCCATGTCCCATATGGTACACCCACATGGCTCTTTGCTAGAGACCACAGAGACCTCTGCATAGGGCTGCTGGGGGAGAGTCCTAAAAATTCTTCCATAGCAAATGATCCAGGAATGAGAGAGTGAGGTAGAAACCATAGTTCTGTTTCTATAGTACAGTTCATTAGAAGTGGATCACCTCATCCAGTCCACACTGAAGAGAGCGGAGTTAGACTCTACCTCCTAGGGGGAGGATTGTCAAAGAATTTGTAGACCTATTCGAACACCACCATAATATCTAACTCAGTTGGTCAGTGGGAGGAGGAGTCAGAAGAGACATGGTCAAAGAGGTGAGTTTCGAAGAATTAGTAGGAGTTAGCAAAGAGAAGAGAAGCAAAAAAAGGGCATTGCAGTCTGAGAGCGTCCTGTGGGCAGAGGTCTAGAGACTGAAGGTGCAGAAGCAGATTTGGGAAGACCGTGGCTCTTCAGGAGAGCTGGGATATAGGCAGACCGTGGCGGTGTGGCGGGCGAGCAAGGTAAATAGGAAAGGTAGGGCATATCACAAAGAGCCTTGATAGCTTGCCGGGGGTGTGAGTTTTATAATGAGGGTGAGGTGTACAGCGGTCAGTAGTTACTCAAGCTTTGTCCTTGCTCCAGTGAGCATTCGGGAAGTCGGTTCTGGCAGCCTTTGGAGCCTAGCCTGCTGAGGTTGGTGCAGGAGTCTCGCACTTACCACAGGAGGAGATGAGGGAGGCTGGGGAGGCAAGGGCAGTGGGGATGGAGAGGGAGGCTGACTTGGAGAGAGTGAAGGAGCTGACGCTGAGGTGGGCAGTGGGATGGCTGAAGGGGGAAGGGAAGAGATTCAACTGTTTCCAGGTGGTGCTTAGGTTGTCGCGGCATTTGCTGAAAGCCAGAGTGCAGGAGGAGGAGGAACGAGTGAGTGTGGGGCCTGTGGAGCTGGAGGCCCCTGTAGAGAAGCACATGGAGCATTGGGCCCGGGGATGGAGGCAGGGGTGTGCAGGAGGCTGCAGGCTGCTTCCCCTGTTCACTGTTTCCCAGCCTCAGATTCTGGGAGAGGATGTTGCCTTAGGAAAGTGAAGTCAGGCCCTTTTAAGACAGGCTGCCTCAACTCCTGTGGTGATATGAGTAACTCTGCCTTCTTTCTTACCCTGTGGAGGGATCCCTCTAATTCCAGCCAGCAAGGACAGGTCGGGCAGGGAACCAGGAGCATCGTCTGACTTGCCAAGGTGGTCTGTGACCTGAAGAATTTCATTTTTTTTTTTTTTTTTTTTTTTGCCAGGGGCTGTGATGGAACAGAGGCTGGGAACAGGCCTTTCACAAAGTCACTGCTTTTACCCTAACCCAGACTCTTAAAGCAGGTGGAAAACATGCACTCAAACACACACTCCCACCAGCTTGCGTTTCTGAACCTGGGAATCTTGTGGGCACATATGAGTGATTCCTTCAGGAATATGCATTAACTGGGGGTCAAGGGGAGAGATTATCTTCATCCCAGACATTTTTCCTTTTACCTTTTTAAAAAATCGTACTATTTCCTTTCAGCATTTTCCATGCAGGAAAATACCATTCTGAACAACAATGATGTCTGATTATTTGAATTTTTTAAAAAATGTATTATACATTTTTGGGGTTCTGATTTTTGCATTAAAAAATTATGTCTCTTTCCAGCCACGTTCTTCCGATTGGCTTCAACTCCTATCAATGTTTTATTCCCCCTTGGAGCTAAGACTAAGCTTATTTTAATGGATGTATCCTGTGATAAGCCAGGTGATGGCCACTTAATTTTGTATGCGTACTGCTCTGATTACCAAAACCTTGTCTTTGGTAACAATGTAAGAGATGAGCAAGATAGAAATAACATTTGAGTAATTCTTTGCCCTTCTGTCTCTGGATTTGGAAATAAATGCTCCTGAATTTATACGTTCTTGGTCCTTTAGGAACCATAAAAACATACCCTTACATATATATGAAATGGCAAGAAACTGCATATTTATTAAGAATCATGACCCTTAGGACTAGACAAGTCAAATTAAATCTCATAAAAATTTGTTATGGAAAATGAATACGTGGCACTATTTTTTCTTGTAGGGTCTACTTATTAACTTTGTCATGTTTAATATGTTGCAGTTGCAAACAAAGGCATAAATGTATAGTTCATTCCTAATTAATTTATGTAATTGGGTTTTATAAATTTAGGTGTTTAGGAAGCTGTTCATAACACACCCCATTTGCTGTGTACTGTAGCCAATAAAAGCATAATAGAAAGAAATATAGTTTGAAGCTCACTTCAGTGGTAAATATAGATTAGTTGTAAGTGATATCTTTGTAACGTTTATTTTAAATTTTGCAATGCTGCAGATTTTCTGAACATACCAATTAATGTTCTTATTTGAAATAATGACTAGTTAATTACTATAAATTCTAAGTGCTCTATCTCTGACAATTAAAAAGTCTCTTACAGCTTTTGTGTAGTTCCCTCTAAATTATATAAGCAGTACAGTATTGGGGAAAGAAGAATAATAAGGGAAGGAGGATGTTTAAAATATGGGTAGTTTTGTCATTTCCTGTTTTCAGCAAGTTCTTTGTGAGTTCTTTTGTGTGTGTGTATACATACAAGCACATACATATGCATATTTATGTGTGATTTCTATTTCATGCTCATAGGCACTGAATGAGCTGAAAAATCTGAAATGTATTTTGAATTTTCAAAGTAGGTTATAAATTATAACATGAAGGGATAAAACCAGTAAATTTTAAATAAGTTGTTTGTTGTTGTGATGTGACTACGACATTACCCAGCTTGGTGACAAACATTCTCCTGTAGCCTAAATAAGACCAACTGGGATGATTTGATCAGAAAAAGACTGGGGTTTTAGCCGGTCTCCCCTGATACTTCATTCACTTGTAGAGGGAGGGCCCTGTTCTTTCCCCAACCAGTTCAGAGACTGTGCGAAATCCAGTCACTGCTGCTCTGCTGCTACCCACGGCATTAAGCGTTGTCAGGTCTGTTTTTATGAATATGTTTAGACAGAAGAAACTGTCTCTGGTCCAAAGTGAAACAGCTGCCTCTTTGTGACCAAAGCAAGCACATGGAGCTGTTTGAACACTGCCTCATATACCTTTGAGAAATCACTGGATTCGCAGCATCCTTTGTAAATATAATACCTTCCATCCAGGGAGAGAGTATGTGTTGCAGGGTCAATTGGGAGCACCTTTTGTACATTCTATTTTGTGCCTTATAAGTTAAAGGAGAATGTTTGATTTGTTTATGAAAGTATGGGCTTGGTGAGATTAAAAGAAACCTTGAATAATCATGTGTAAATATAAATACTGTATGTGGATAAGTGTTATGAATCACATTTATGATGAAATATGTATGTCTTTCCAAGGGTAAGACCTTCATAATTCATTTATAAGTTACATTCCTTACCTTACATGTAAGTAACAGAATAGTAATTTTCTTTGTTCCTTCTGAAGAATTGTCACACAGGGAAGGGGGAAAAAAAAAAGGATAAACTTTTCTCCAACAGCAGAATGCCATTCAGGGATAACTGGAAAAAAGCATTAGGGGAAAGCCAAGAAAAAAAAAATAGTAGGTTCTGGTGATGTTGGAAAAATGACGTGTGAGTAGAAGTGCCAGACGCTGAGCTTCATCTCTTCTGTCATGTTATGACAGAAATCATTACAAGTGTGATAGGTTTATTTATAAAGACTTGCTTCAATATTCAAAGTACATCTATTCTAGCATTCCTCATTTTGAGCCAGGCTGTGGATCAAGATGAAAGAAAAATTAAATTGTATATTGAAGAGCCGTTAATTGAGCTGTGCTGTATTTAACAGGGAAGCATCAGCTTCAGGCAGTCGATACCTAGGAGGATTTTTAATGTAGTGCATCATGAGACTGGCGGTTTGCTTTGGAGAATGCAAACAGGGCTAATGACAGAGCCCTGCAAACTTGGGTTACCACCGCTGGTCTCTTTGGAAGGCAAGTGTTAATGTAACCGCAGACGAACTCCTGTGTGCACACGTTCATAATGGAACTAACATACTGCAGCTTCCAGCCGGAGGACTAACGACACACCATTTAGTCACCAAAGCCTGTTTCCTAAGGAATCATTTTGGGGCTTGTTTAAAGTTTCTAATGTAAGGCCTTCTATAATACTAGATTTTCTCCCTCTACCTTAATCAATGTAAATTCAATTGCGTTTCGGAGGGTGGCTGCGTACTATTTCATCATCTCTAATATCCATTTAAAAATGTTAGGTCTACCCAGTTATAATTCTCAGAAGTAGCCTATCAGTGGCTTTAATATGTTATCTCCATTCTCTGAGGCAGTGTTAATTTCCTTTTGTAGTTAATCTATCCTACCACCAAATTTAGTATATTTATAGTTAAAGATTCTGTTAAGAGCTAAGTGATTTAAGTACATCTGGGATAAAGTGGCCTTGGCGTTAACTATGAAACAAATTTTCTTTATTTCATTCTCTTCACTGATAAATCCATAGTAACTGGAGGCATTTCTAGAATTGTGGGCAATTTGACCCTCTAAAGTTTGATTAAAGATACTTCAGATATTCCTCCTGAGAGGCTGGAGAGCTGGAGGCCGTTTATTTTTGGTTCTGATTCTGGCCCTGGCCCAGCTATGTGGCACAGGATGGGTCGCCCTGGGCTCAGTTATGGTGCTGCCGATCTCCTGTGAGTCAGGGGTGGGTGTTACTTCTCAGGAAGCTGGTGGTGGAACCAGCTGGGTCTTCTCATGGCCGTCGCATGGGACTCACACATCATAAGGAGTCCACAGACTTGGCTTTGAAGGGCATTTTCCATCCGTCCATCCATTCATTCACTCATCAGATATGTATTGTGTGCCAAGCATGGGTTTTGTTAGGGTTTTGGGGGAAGGCTTCATTGGTGGGGTGACACTGGGGCAGAGCGAGACAGGTATGGAGTGCCCGAGAGAGCCCTGTAGATGGGACATCATATGTGTGAACTGCTTAATAAAGTCCCTGCATCTGGAGGCGCCCGTGGATGTTGGCAGTCGCTGTTGCCACTGCCACTGCTGGTGCATTGTCAAGACCTATGTTACGAAGCAAAAGAGTTGCACCTTGAGAATTTAGAAAAACAGGCAGCTAGACCATGTGCCTACAGTTAAAGCACCAATTCCATTGCCAACTGTTAGGGCCTGAATGTTTGTGTCCCCTCTGGATTCATATGCTGAAGCCTGAGCCCCTGTGTGATGATATGGGGAGGTGGGGCCTTTGGGAGGTGATTATGGTTCTATGAGGTCATGAGAGGGAGTCCCTTCTGATGTGAATGGTGCTCTTAGAAGAAGAGTAAGAGAGATCTTGCTCTCTGTGGGCATTCATTGGGAAAGGCCTCTGAGCACAGAGTGAGGTGGTTGTCTGCAAGCCTAGAAGAGGGCTCTCACCAGAAATGGATCTGCTGACACCTTGATCTTGGACCTCCAACCTCCAGAACTGTGAGAAATACATGTGTGTTACTTAAGCCATCCCGTCTGTGGTGTTTCGTTGTAGCAGCCTGAACAGAGAAGACACCAACACTGTGGAAAAGAGGTTCCAGAAGGAGGGGTTCAGGGTGAGTGTGGATAATGTGGAACAGCTGATGGGGGAAACAGGAACAAAATTTTCAGTATGGCTATGATTGGAGAGGATCTTCTGGCAGGAAAAATAATATAAAAAAATACCAAAAGGGGGAAAAAAAAAAAAAAGCATGAGGGATGGGTTTGGTGGAATGGGAGGAAAATGAGCCTGGCATTGGAAGAACCTTCTTCAAATCTGGGCTCTGCCATTTCAGCCCTCTGAGCTTTACTTTGCCGTGGACATGAGAAATCATGCATATTAGGTCTCTGGCCCATCATAGTATATGTATAGTATATACATATACATATATACATATACAATATATAGTAGCTATATTTATTTGATCATATTCTATTATTTTTGGGTGTTTGGAAAGGATGTGTGAGAGTAGCTAGCCAGGTGAGCACCCTGCTTGGGATGCAGGGCTATGAACTGTGCATCCCAGCAAGGTGCTCAGCAGAGATATCAGCCTTATTCCAGAGAGCAGCATCTGCCCTCAGCAACAGTGTGGCTGAGAATATTTCAGCTTTCTGCTGCTTTGGCCACCAGATGCTGTTACAGAAGGAGTAGGAACAGAAGATGCTTCTCTGAAGGCAGAGATTGATCAATCTAGGTTGATGGGATAGCCTCCAAGGGAACGATGCTAAGGCATTCAGAAAGGATTCAGGCCCCAAGAATCACGGTGATTTCCCGGGGAATAGAGGAATTATCCCTTCTTTGACCACATGTGTGCCTCATGTTGGATTCTAGAAAACCTTGGAAGGACTAATAGGCTGGTTGTGCCTGGATTTGTGTTTTGTAACTGAAATGTTGGTGACTCCACCTGTAACCCTTTCAAGACCAGGTGGGGAGAAAACCAAGGTCTCTTTTTTTGCTCTGTGAATCTGGGTTAGGTCCAAGGAAGAGGGTGTGCTGGTGTGCTGCAGAGAGAGGCAGGAACCACAAATGATGTGGGACTTAGGATGGACATCACAACCTAGGCGACCTGCCCAACCCACCCTTGGTAGCTCATGAGTGGTCCCATACTGCTGGGAGGCAGAAGGAAAGACAGCTTTGTGACGAGGAGGTAGAATATAAAGACAGGACTTGAACTGGTTTATAATGGCTTTTACCAGTCAGGATGCATTAGGTTTTGCTGCAGTAACAAACATCCCCAGATCACCATGACTCAGTAAACAGTTTATTTCTCACTCATGAGAAATGGGAAGGGGGGGTGTTCTGCTCAGTAAAGTCACTGACCTTGGCCCCGTCTCCTACACATGCCTCTGTTATTTGCAGAATAGAGAAGGGGACATGGCAGATCAGTGCCTGGCCTTTAAGGTTTCCACCCAGAAGTGTTACTTCCCCCACAGTTCATTGGCCCAAACAAGTCCACAGCCATGCCTAACTTTGAAAGGACAGGGAAGTGCAAGCCTACTGTGCGCCCCAAAGAACTGAAGAACAGAAAGAAGGACAGCTGTGAGCAGTTTTAATAATTGCCACCATGGCAGTGGACATGGCATCTATTTTTAACGTGGGTTAGAAAATAATTGGTCAGATATTGCAGGACTTTTTTTTTTTTTTGCTAGAGGATGGAAAAGCGCTTACAGATTTAAAAAGACCTGGCATAGCACCTGTGTTTTAAACAGAAGGAAAAGATGACATCGGGGACCAGTGACACAGAGATTTCACTTCTGTGCCATGACAAATACCAGGGATGTAATTGCAAAATGAAGCTCCAAGTGTCTTACCCAGGGAACTGGGTAACAACCTGCTTGGCTTCATAAAGAAGGAATAATATCCAATTAGACTAAGCGTATTCGGTGCCTGAGTGACAAGCTCTGGAGACCTCAGGGCCTCTGGGGCCCCCAGGGCGGTTTCAGGAGGCTGTCTGAGACCTGTCCGGGGTGTGAGGGGACGGGCCCCGCCGCACAGCAGGAGCTGATCAACATGTCACGCTCTGCCATGTGCCTCCCTGGTACGGCTGCCTTGGCTCTTCGGAGCACTGAAATGAGGTCCAACCTATGTTCTGGAGCAGAAGTACCTTGTCTCCTGGCCACCTGTGCTGTGACTGTACATGTGGGCTCATGGCTGGTGCCATACTGGTCCCACATTTCATACTGACCTCCCGGGCCCTCAGGTCTCAGGATCCCCGTCCCTGCCACAGGCTCATCCCTCAGAGTCACTGCTCTTCCTCTTGCCAGGAGTATCAGTACTTTGGTCAGACTGAAGGGTCCAAGTCCAAGCCCATCCAGTTCCTACCTCCGTGACCTTTGGCCAAGGGCTGAACCTCTTTGAACTTTAGTTTCCTCATCTGTAAACCATGGTTTATAATTTTTCCCACCAGTTAGGGTTTGTGCGAGAGTTGGATGACAAGCCCTATAAGTCACCAAGTGCAGTGTCTGGCACTTAGCATTGCTGTCATTAGTGTATCTCTCTATTTGAGTCTGACCTCCCCTGAAGCCTTTCTGGTCCTCACCTCCCTGGGAGGGCACCTTCCTCTGAATAACAGCGTTTCTCCCATACTGCCCAGTGCTTTCCTTTCCTATCATTCACGTCTGCAGTCCCTGCTGGGGTTGCTAAGCCTGTGGAGTGCCAGGCTAGGTCTTGGTGTCTTTGTAACTGTAATGCCCAGCTGGCCTTTATGTAATTTGACCCTCAGTTGGTTTCATAGTTTGGTTTTATGTGTTTGTTAATGAGCCACCTTATCTTCGTGAAAGTGGGTTGAATGTCAATAGTCAGTGAATATTCTTTTCAGTTTACACATTCGGAGCTTGGCAGGAATCTGTGCCTTGGCTTGGGATGTTTTAGTCCCATTGGTGTGACAGTGTTTGGTACTTAATTATATTCAAACAGCTTTATGGAGACCTGTATGAGAATGGGGTTAAATTAAGAGCATTGTCCTTGTTATTTAAGCCAATATGGACTCAAATCCACCAATTTGAGTCAATGAAAGTTTCAGTATTAGACACAGGGTATTGTAGGGGAATATCGTTGAAAGGGAGACTGCATTGTATTTCTGTCTTTGCTACAGAACTGTACTCTTTGGCAAATCACTTAAGTCCCATGGATCTTTTTCTTTCTCGTTTCAAACACTTACTATGTTGTCAGGTGCTGAGTTGAGCACTGTATGCAGAGTGTCCTATCTTTTTACACCCTAATGACCAGCATTGAGGTGTTAGGACTATTATTATTACTATTTACAACAAGGCAGACTGAGGCTTAGGTTAACTGGCTCAAGATAGGACAGCTAGTAAGAGGCATAACACAGACAGGAGCATGTGGCTAGCCATTGCCCTCATCCAGGAGGCACCCTGTCTGCCTTGGCAGGTGATTTATGTGGGCCATTCCATCTTAAGAGATTTCTGATTCAGGTCTGTTAAGTATGAGCAGCTGAAAAGCACAAATCATAAGGAAATCATGATAAAATTAATGCTGATAAAAATATAAAACTTCTTTTTTGTCTTTGTTACCCCTAAAGTCTGGCTTAATTAAGCAGATCAGCACTTGGCTGGGCCATTTGCAAATCAGACAACCAGTGGGTTGACTGAGAAGTTATGCTCGTTGTATCCAAGTGTATTAGTTTCCTCTTGCTGATGTTACAAATGGCTACAAATATAGTGGTTAAACAACATACAGTTCTTATCTCACAGGTCTGTAGGATAGAAATCAGATGCAGGTGTCGGCTGAGTTTCTTTCTGGAGGCTTCAGGGGAGGTCTTGTTCCCTGCCTTTAACGCGACCGCACTCCTTGGCACTGGCCCTGCTCTCAGAGCTAGCAACATTGCCTATCTCTGCTTTTCTTTTGCAGCCAGTCTTTTGCTAGTTCCCTTCTCCTGCCTCCATCTTCTGCCTTTGAGGACCCTTGTGATTACCTTGGGACCCTCTGGGTAACCCAACGCAATCTCCCTGTTTTAAGTTCAGCTGATTAGCAATCTCATTTCACCTGCAACCTGAATTCCTCTTTGCCATGTGACCTAAATGTGTTCACAGGTTCCGGGGATTAGGACCTGGGCACCTTCGAGAGAGGGAGTGGCATTGTTCTGTCTCTTACACAATGTTAGCACATTGTCCTACGTACACAGTAATAAAATTCAGCACTTCCTTCCTGTTTCTAACTTCCTGCCCCGCCTCTTGGGATGTATGCAGTGGTTCAGACAGTATCTGAAGTGGGGATAATTGGTTGGTCCTGCTTTCTGGGTGGTAGGTACAGCCATATATAGGTACAACCTTGGTGAAAAAAAAAATAGGAAAGATACAAGAAGAGCATAGAGGGCAAGGAGGAAATCACCTTTGTTTGAGCAGTAGAAAACAAAAGGGTCCCAAATCATTGCCCAGGCTAATGTACTATTAAAGCTAGAGCACTGCTGTTTGTAAATCCCTGCTGTGTTGCATGATCCACCTGATGAGATCAGAGCCTCACCAGACTATGCTTCCAGGTTCTGAGCTTCTGACCTTAATAGACACCAAAAATCTTACCAGGGGCTCAGAAGAGAAATCTCTTATTGAAAGTTATTAAGTGCCAGGTGTCACACAAAGTGTTTTGCACATGCTTGTGAAGTTCAACATAAGATTCATCCATTTACTCAGCAAACAGTTATTTCACCTACTGGGAAAGGGTGTTTAATATATAGGGGTACAGGGATAAATAATTCTGTATGCTGTGGCGGCCGTGGAGACTCGTCTTCTGCAGAGGTCAGGTTCTGAAGTCAGCATGTAAGCAGGAAATAGAGTGCAGTCAAATGACCCTCAAAGATCCTTCCAGATTGCATGCCCTTGGCAACTCAGAGCCAGTTTGGAAACTCATATGCCAGTTTCTTAGAATACTTAGCCCCAGTGTCCTCTTCCTTGGAAGGCAGAGGCCTACCCCTATCCAACATCTCAATTTTTTGTGGACTCTGCCCCTCCTTGTCTTCTCTTTGCTCAGTGCCCTTGTCATTAAGAGGCTGGTTGTTGGTGGATGTCATGGTTGGATGTACAGGGTAGGAAGCAATCTTTTATTGAATTCTGTGGTCAAACAATATGAAGGCCACTCTCCTTCCTCTCAGGAAAACAAAACGTAACAATGAAGTTACTACCTTTATGACTGTCACAGTGAGGTTTTAAGGTTTCCTCTAGATTTTTGATAGAGGTGTGACTTCATGCACAGGGCATTTCCTGGCTCAGAATGTCCTTAGCCATGCCATGCAGAAGCACATCCAAGTTTATGTGCTATCTATAGACAGTGATTTTTATTCATTAGAGTTTTTGAGTCTAATTGTTTTTAAACTGCCACTTTTGTTTGTTAAAGATACAGATGTCTGGCCAGAGAGGAAAGCCAGGTGAATTTATTGTTGCAATTAGATGCTTCACAATTTGAAAACTTATCACTTAAATTGGTTAAGTGTCACTTTTATGCAACTTGATGTTTAGAAATCCTTGGAGCCCAGAACTAAACTCATATGCAATTTAACAAGATCCTGGTGAGATAAAGGAAGTCACACTTGACGAGACACTGAGACAAACTGGATGGAATTTTCCACTTCCCTCCTGCATGGTCGAATAGGTGAAGGGAGACAGACCACAAATTGATTTTTGTGTAACTTCTAAATTAAGTGGGGCAGAGTTTAAAAAGAAAAAGTCACTGGATTTGAGGTTGCCCTGTGTTTGATTGCTCCAAGGAAGTTAATACGTTAATATGAATCTAGATGCACACTGTGTTTCACTCCTCATGTTAATTTGTGCTGCCTGCTAATCTCTGGGCAACCAAGAACAAGTCCTCGGTTATATGTTTCTTATTTATGGGCATTAAACAATATCTTTAAAATGTAAAATAAAGCCAACAAAATGCACAGCCTGATAACAACAACAAATCTAATCTAAAGTGACATGGGGGTCTCTCCCAGACGTTTTTCTCTTTAATATAACATGACTTTAAATTGATGCAGCCCCACAGTGATTGAAAAACTCTCAGAGCTTGTCTCTTATGATTACATTTCTGATCTGTACAACTTAATTTTTTAACTCGGTGAGTCTCAGTTTTGCGAATGAACAGTTTTCTTTTGCTTCCTCTCTTGCTTTGTTTGGTGAGAGAGTTTATTTGGCAACCAGGGAACTGGAGCTCTGTCACCTTGGGAAACGGTGGGAAATCCTCCAGCGACAGAGACCATGAACAAGCACCATATAAGTCTCTTGCTCTTCTTTTCTTTCTTTTCTCCTCTCCCTTCCCTTTCTTTTCTCTTGACTGTGGTGATGGTTGCATAACTCTGTGAATACACGAAAACCCACAGAATTGTACCATTTAAATGGGTGAATTGCACTGTATATGAGCTATATCTCAATAAAGCAGTAATATATTTTTAAAAAAATGTCTCAGGGATTGTCAATATGATTACTCTATAAATTGTGTTTTGATAAATTCAAAAGTAATTCAAAACAGATTATCCTTCTATGGTATGTAAGGTAATGCCCAGTGATTGCTAATGCATGTTATTCAGGGCACTCACTCAAATTCTTTATCCAATCAATGGTGTCTGGAATGTTTTGGGATTTTGTTTGATGCTTTCTTGGGTTTGGGGTTCCATTTCTTGGGCCTTATATGATACGGGTGAATTTTTTTATGATTCAAAAGCTGGTTATAGCATGGATGCTTCCATTTAAGCAAAATAATGACATTAACTTGTATCATACTGATTTCATACAGTCAAGCACAGAGTTCTCTCCCTTCCTCCATAATTTGAGTTTCAAAGCTGACTTTGTTTATTCAGTTTGGGTAATTAGTAGAGTGAATAACAATTATCTAAAAAATGTTCCTTTTGGTCATAACTGTATGACTGAAATGACTTTTGCTAAGTAATCCCCGAAGGTCTTCTCACTGTTTTTTTGCCTTCTCCACAGTCTCCAGTGATATTTTCAGATTATAAAGATAAAATCAAAGTTTTCTGTTCCATTTTGCCCCTCCCCCCTTTTTTAAACTTAGCTGTCTTAGCTTGGGTATTTAATCCTTCACAGAGCTATTGATAATTGTAAATTTTTATTTGAAATATGCTTAATGTTTTCTTATGTAAGACAAAAAAATGAAGGATAAGAAAACCATTAACACTTTCTTTGACATAAAAAGCAATTTACAGGTGGTGGAGCGACTCAGACCAAAAAGAGTAAAAGACCTCAACAGCAATTCTGAGCTACCCAGTGATGCCGAGGTGCCCACAGCTACAGGGTGGGGACCTTGTTTTTCTAAAGAAACATGCTCATCATTTCTTCCCTTCACGTGGCATTTGCTCCAGTAATTTCTTTTTGGAAAAATCAAGATACAAAATATCCACCAAGAAGCTTCAGTTTGTTACTTGAAGCAAGAAACCTTTATTCAAAAATTTTAACCATTAGATCTGTGTATGTTTAGATTCTCTTATTTCTTTTTCTCTTCTCCAAATGTACCGTATATCTTTAAGTAGGTGAATCCTGGAGTAGGTTTTATTATATATCACACCACAGAGTTAAGCTTCGTTCATTTGGATTTTAAAAATCTCCAGAGCTTTGAGAATGACTTTGAAACACTCTTTACTGTTGGAGCTTAAAGAAAATAAATCTCTAATGTCCTCTGTATTAATTCACCTGCTTGGAAAGTTAGAGATTAAAGGGTTTACTGGGATTTTTATATTTTCTATAATTTCTATTTGTATTGGAGTAAACTGTTCTTTGTATGGAGTGGTTCAGCTTTCTAAAACAGAAAGAGTCCATTATTGAGAAAAGAATAAGGAAAAAAAATGCAGTATAAACACATAAAAATTCTTACAGTTTTGTGTTTATGTGTGTTAGACATAAAGGAGTTAGTAAATTAATTAAGTGTACTTTGAAGAAAGCAATCTCCTATTTCCATTAATGGTGCACTCCGTGAGCAGAGACTTCATGAGTATTCCTTTGAAAAGTCTTCTTTTTCTTCAGAAGGCATTTTTAGCAAAGTGAAGGAAGAAAAAGAGAAGTGGATAAGAATATGAATCACAATATTGAGGCAGGACCAGCATGCTATATAGCCTTTCTCAGATTCTGATATCTAGAACCGATGTTGCTAATTAATGACCCAAGAGCTAACTCTGTTTGATGAAATGCAAGTCATAATACACACACTGAGTTTGACTGATGTGTGGTTATTACCATCTATTCATGTGTAATCCTGTATTTGGAACATTTGTAATTTGTTTTTGACACATTTCTCTCTGATTTCATACACTCATGCATATAGGTCTCACCTTCCTCCCAAACCTTATTTCCAGATTCTACTTTGTTTATTCTGTTTGGGTAATTTATAGGCCACTACTTATTTTCCTTAATACATAGTCTCTTCCTTGAATGCTCTCTCCGTCTCCCAAACCAACAATATAAGAACTAAGCCACAGGACTGGAACTTAAAACTTGTGCCAAGAAAGGAAAGTGAAGGCCTTTCAGCCCCTAAATGCCCTGTGGAGTTCACGTGGAATGCCCGCCTTTTGCAGTGATGGGTGGAGAGTGTTTGAAATTCACTGGAAATCACTGTGTGACTGGGAACAGTGGCGTTTTTTTGCTTGCTCACTAAGATGGCCACAAGAAAAGAAGCTGGTCCACTTCCAGGGGGCAAAGCAGGGTGAAGCTGGTTCATGAGAAGTTAAGGGGAGGCCAGTTGTTGTTTCCAGTTCGTTTCCAGCATGTGTCTCAGGGCCAAAGGCCCAGCTGTGCCTCATTAGGAGCAGGAGTTTGGCTATTGCACCTCTTAATGAAATAGGAAAGGAAAGAAGGAAGGATGGAAAGGAGGGAGGGAGGAAGGGAGGGAGGAAGAAAAGAAGGAAGGAAGGAAAGATGGGAGGGAAGAAAAGAAAAAAAGAAGAGAGAAGAGAAAAAGCCCAGCCAGCTAAATGGCAACACAACTTGGGACAGCCTGTGTCCACAATCTTTCATGTCACATAATGAGCGTGCCACCTGCTAGCTGTGGGGAGAAAAATGACATGGTATGCAGCAGTCAACTTTTTCCTGAAGAAAGAGAGGGAAAAGTATATCTTTGAGCCAAGACACTGGTGGCACCTGTTAACTTCAGGCGCGGTGCAAGTGTCAGCCCTGGAGAGCGACTCCCAGTGAACAGTGCTCTTTACCATTTAATCAACTTCGTCGTATTTATAGCCCTGGCGAGGTTGGCCCATTGTTACAAGATGAAATTGTGATGTTCAGCAGTTTATACCTTGGGAGCTGGAAGCGTTTCTCCATGGTGAATTTGTAATATTAATTGGCCATGTCAGTTCATGACAAATGTAGTGACATCTATTTCAAGTATTTCAGTTTTATGGTGCTGAAAAAGTGACACACGCTTGAGATAAGTAATCTCACAAAAGATCTTCATGCTCACTCCGTAGTGCTTCCAGAACACGCTCTCAGAGGAGACGCAAATAGGCCCTGGGTTGGGGGGGGCTGTCCCCTTCCTTTTGCTCAAGGCTGAGAAGGAACCTGAGGAGGGAGGAGAGCGATGCCCTCCCTGTCATCCATCGTTCAATCTCATGAGGCGCTGGCATGGACTCTCTTGTCAAGGCTCTGTGCTTGAGAGGATCACTTATTTGATCTGCGTATCTGCTGCTTAGAGGCTGTGGCCATTGGTAACAAGAAAACAAGTGCCGTTCTCTCTGTGCGCGGTCTGTCCCCTTATCACTCTGGGGTATTTGGCAATGTGTGGGGACGTTTTGGTTGTCACATCTCCCGGAGGGAATGAGTTGTTATTGGCATCTGGTGAGTTCAGGCCAGGAATGCTGCTAAGCGTCCTACCATGCACAGGACAGGCCCCAGGAAAGAATTGCCCAGGCCCCATACATCAATAGTGGCAACGCTGAGAAACCCTGTGCTTGTGTGGAACATGCCCTTTTGTGCTTTTCATCCTTGGCTGGTCCTCAAGAGATTGATGTGGCCCATGTGAGGAGTGCTGAAGTTCCTACCCCATGGAAGGTGGGGCAGGGAGAGTGAGGGATGATGCATCAAGGTGAGGGCAGGCCGGCCATGAAATGATGCCACAGAAGACAAGGACGTGGTCAGAGCAGCCTGGCAATGCAGAGCAGGCGTCTTGGGGCACAAAAGGAGGGAGCCATCCCTGCAGCTGGGCTGGGCTTCTTGAAGGAGAGGGTGTTTGAGTTCAGTTGCACAGATATGGCAGAAAGGTGTTTCAGCCCAACTAGCTGGACACATTTATCAAATAGAATTGAGCAACTTTTTTCCACATGGTTGGTATGACAATAGAGTTTCCAAAACAACAAGAACGAAATAGACATATATGTATCTAGAGAGAGTATATCCTTGTAATGGTGTTATCAGCCTTCTCTGTATGTCTTAGATATGGAAGGTGTTATTATTCCTGTTTTATAGATGGGGAAACAGGGGCCCAAACAGATTGATTGTTGAAGCTGCTATGAGCTGTCAGTGGAAAGGAAGGGACCAGAGGCTGCAACTGCATTATTTTTCCTTCTCTATTAAGTGGAACAACTTACTATTTTTGGTGGTTATTTCACATGTGTAGTTTCCGATATCACAAACGTACATTGCTTGTAAAAAGTTTAAAAATACAGTGGGGTCAAAAAAAGAAAATAGAACTGTCCTAGAAACTGCCCTTTTCCACCTAACACTGTTTCTGTGCTGTTAAATCCTTCGGCAGCATCGTTTTTAATAGCTGCTTAATGCCCTAATGTATGGGTGGATTATCATTTACTTAACGGGTCCCCTATTGTTGGACATACAGGTTATTTACAGTTTTTCTCGATTGCAAATGGAATTGCAGTGAGTGTCTTTGTAGCACACACCAGGGAGTGATTGCTAGGTATGCCTGGAAGGGCTGGTTCTAAGAGGAAGGTGGGGTTTGAGATAACTTGCTAAATTGTCTTCTGCAGAGACTGAGAGATTACTTGCTTGTATTTTCACTAAGTATCGTTTTTGAAAGCCAGATTGAACCTTGGCTTGCTTTTGCTGTGCATTTCCTCAAATTAGGGAAGCTAAGCTTTTTTTTTTTTTTTTTTAAATACATGTACGTAACAAAGTCTTCTTTTGAAATGGTCTGTTCATGTCCATTGATTTCTGTCACTGTGCCTTTATGTCTGTGAAGTGATAAGAACTTCTTATGTGTTCAGGTCAGGATAGTAACCCTTTGTTATGTGTGTCAAAGATTTTTCCTCATGATCTCTGCTTTTTTTTTTTTTTCCTGTCTTAGAATTTTATTCTTAATTTTAATGTTGCCAAATTGATCAGCGTGTTTGCTATGGTCTCTGCTTTTTGTTGTTATGCTTTAAAAATCCTTCTCCACTGTAACATTTTATTCACTTATCTGTCTTATTGGCTAAACACTCCTGTGTTTGACCTTGAAATCATTAAAGTCATTGGTGGTTTTTTTTCTTTTCTTTTCTTTTTTTTTTTTGCCATGAGAAATGGGGTAAGGATCTGGTTTCTTTTCCCCAGATGATTAGTCAGTTGTCCCAACACCAGTTATTGGAAAAATTTATTCATTCCCCAGGAAATACACCTGGGCTGATTAAGAAAGCTATACTTTAGTGCAATTATTCCATGTTACCTCATAAAATATTAGGTGGTTGTGTAAAAATCCTGTAATCCTTTTTTTTGTGGGTATATTTTCTTTTTTAGCTTCCAACTAGCACAATTTCTTTGGATTATATAGTATTTTCCATTTTTAAAAAATAATTTGACTCACTTTGATATTACATCTAAATGTTTAATTGTCTTTTTCCCACCCAAGGTTTTAAGAAATAGTTCTGTAACTGCCACCCCTTTAACCGCGACTTCTGCATCTAAAAAACAAAGTAAAAACTTGGCATTTTGGCTCCCTTTGAGAATGAAGGCATATACTCCTTAGTTACCTATTCCTCAGCAACATCTGGACATCCTCAAGACATTAGTGGAATAAATGGTGGGCGAGGGATATTCTTAGGCTCTCAGATATGAGCCCCACGGGTTAAAATGCTCTAATTCCACCCACACTGGAATTTGCGTTTCGGTTTAATTTGGTTTGGAAAAGGCAGCAAGCCTGGCACTTCCCAAGCCGTCTAAGAGAAGGGTCCCTAATAGTTGAAGTCTCCAGATGTTATGTTTAAAATTGCCGTGTCCTCAGGGATACAGATCATGCCAGAGAAACCTTAGTGATGATTTTTTCCTTGGCATTGCCTCGAACGTACTAGAATGGAAATGCTTCAGAACTTTATTTTGTATTCTGTGACGTTTTCTTGTGTAGCTCAGGCCTCACTGCTGTGCTGCCACTCTTCTAGACAATACTAGCAACCAGTGTGTTTCATTTATTGTCACACCGAATAGGTGATAAAAGACAAGGCATGGCCGTGTTGTGGTTCCTGCTGATGGGTGCTTATCAAAGGTGCACGTTCAGTGTGTCGTATGAGGACACACATATCCACTGACCAGGCCAGTCTGCTGAGAGCTGTTTCCAGACATGAGGATTTCATACAGACAGATTCGTATCACTTCCATTATATGCACCCCTTGCCTTCTTAAGTGTTTAAAGAGAATTTACTTTGGACGCTGAGAGGTATTTATGTCAGCATCTCTGTACCCTTCTGACTCTACCTCTTCAGTTCACAGTGCAAGTGGTTTGCCTTTTTGTTAGCGGCCTCGATGCTGTGAAATCTGTTTCATCTCTGTTTGCAGTCAGAGTGGGCTCTTAATATTACTATGGAATTATTTTATTTGTGGAAACTTCTTTTCCATTGTTCATTTTTAATCCCAGATAGAGAAACAACCAAGTTTACCTTTTGTGGAGTATATATTTTAACATTATTCAGTTCTTCATAATTGAGTAAGAATAACTTCCCAAGGAAATTTGAGGGAGTATTATCATCTAAACTCAGGCTTCCCTTAGGAAGTTTGGGGAGCTGATATGTGTTACCTGGCCACTTCCACCTATATGCCGTAATTCTGTCCTGCTACCTTTTTATTTATTTGCCCATTGGGATAGGTGGTGACCAATGGGAGATAGAATATTTCTTTGAAAATACCTATCATCCCTCTAATGAAAGTGGCTGCTATCTTGTGTATTATCACTTCTGGGAAGTGTTTTCTTTGATATGTGTGATGAAATGTGTGTGTCCCCTAGACCCCAGTATATGCCTCTTGTTTACGGGCCTAGAAGATGTTCCTCTTCAGAGAAAGAGGAATAAAGTCAGAAGTTACTTAGGTAGAAAAACAAAGGTGAAATCAGGTTTCTAGTTAGCCGGAATGTAGCCATGGGTAGAATTTTAGGCTTATTTATATTCTATTTCACCACAAGATGTCACCAGGACACCATACCAACATGGCCTATGGATCATCTCTCTGGCCAGTAGAGTTACGGTGATCAAATAGCATCAGCTTAGGGCCTTGGGGAGAGTGGGCTGGGAAAGAATCCCATTCTAGGGAGCTGGAGGCCATCACAAATACCTTGATGCTTCTTCCCGCTCCGGAGACCCATCTCTTCCAGCCTTTCACTGGGGACCGAGCGTTGGTAGCATGACAGGAGAAGGTCATCATGAAGTCCAAGGTGTTCTCTTGCCCCTGCAACTTTGTCTTCCGTGGTTGGGAAAGAGGCATCTCTGAGGAGGAAGGACCAGATGCATTATCATTTCCCGCCTCTCAATTGGCATCTGATGCATGACTAGGAATCACAGTCTGTTAGATGAAATGGGATTTCAGATGACTTAAATACAGACATTTTAGGCTTTTTGAAATTGGAGCTTTTGGGTGAATGGCATTATTTGACAAATGTAACATTGAGATTTTATCTTTTGTCATTTCAGTGTAAGCTGTCAAATCATTCATTTAGTACTCCCTTCTCCCGTTTGGAGTTGTGGAAAGGCTCCGCCAGGGTGGGGCTCTTGTGACTTTTCCTTCCAATTCAAGTGTTAATCCCAACTTTAAGTATTTTGAGTCCTTTGTGGTGCTTATATAGAAAGTCAGATCTAACAGCACTCTCCTTGGTCACCTGATGCCTACTCATTTTTATTCTTAAACCTTAGATTATTTGTCATCCTGAATTATGCCAGGACTGGTTTGAGCTAAGAATCTTGTCATTTGACTCAATAAAATAATGCCAGCATGTCTCTTGCGTCTAGTGCTGTCTGTAGGATCCATTCAACATGTGATAGTATGTCTGCTTAACTGTCCTACTGGTTGAGTTTAACATCCCAATAAGGGCGAATTTTAATTCTCTGTTGCAAAAACAAAGCTAGGGATCATAGTGTGGATACTGAGCAAAACTCCATAAATATTTTTTTGAAGAAATAAAGAATCAGGACTGAAACCTTGAATTCTTGATTCTTGATCAAATTACTTCTCTTTTCAACTCAAGTTAAAATTTTCCTTTTTTTAAACTCAGGAAGAGACCTTCACTTATTTCGGTACCATTTTATGATTTAATGTATACCTTGCCCTTTAGAAGTTTAGTTTCTTCTGCAATAATTAAAAAAAAAATAATGACGTGGACTGTTTGTGACCTTGTGTGTATTTATAGGATCTGGAGTGATTAGCGTGAGGAAGAAGTAATTTCTGTTTCTGGAGTTTCTGTAGGTCTCAGATTCCCAGCCCATACTTTTTGTTTTTGGGTTAGGCAGGCTGTTTCAGTGTCCGTAGCTCATTTAGGCCATAAACATGCAGACCACGTGGAATTCCATTAATGAAACCTTACCAGGGTACCCTCATCAGGATCACCCTTCCTCCTGAGTTCTAGTCGCTGATGACTTATTCTTCTCCCGGGAGCACCATTTCAGATGTTTCTTTCCTTGTCTACAGTTGAGTATCTCCTGATCCATCCAATATATGCTGCTGAGGAAGGTTTGGGGAAATATTTGAATTACAGAGTGACAGATAGTGGGAGTGTCTGTGGTCATGTCTGAGGTGCTGTAATGAATTTACAAGAGACTGGGTCCAGGAGTTTAGCTGCATCCACAGTGTCTTGAGTGGAAATCCACACAAACTTAATGTATGCGAGCATTTGACAGATACATTCTTTGACCAGGCTGTGTTCATGGCAGTTAGGAATTTTAAGTATGGGAGATTATGAAAAGATAAACCAAAATTGCATTTGAATAATATCGATGACGACATCTGCCTGGTAATATACCATTCTTACTGCGTCTTAAGTGACCTTAGTTGGTTGATGAAACTTTCCAAAGAGAATATTGTCAACTGCTGAGTAGCTGTTGTCAAAGCCGTGGATAATTTGCAAAGATTTCAAATGGAAAAAGTTGTTTTCTCTGGCTAGGAAGCATGGTCTCAGATCTACTTCTAAGGTTCGGTGTGAAAAGGAATATAAACTCACTTTAAGCAGGGGAAACACGATCGGGAAAATAAATCAGTAAGGGGCATATTCTAGGGGGCTGATGGAGGAGAGGGGTGGATCAGGATATGTGTTCCCGAACCAATGATTATATATTTTCCACCCATTTTGGTTATCCATGCCACTCCTTATCTTCTTAGTGCAGAAAATGGAAAGTTAGTTCAGTATTCTTAAGAACCTCCAATGACTGCATTTAGGCAGCGGATTTAACAAATATCATTATCTCTTATTTAAGCTCTGACTATGGTGCACAGGTCTGTTGGTGTGACTCATCATTGGTGTTTCTGGGTTTTATCAGAAACACCTAGAGAGCGAGAGACAAGAGTATGAACTGACAACATTGATGATTCTGGCAGCCTAACCGTATCCACCTATGCTCTTTGTTTGATTTTCCTTCAGACTTAGGTTTTTTTTTTTTGTTATTTTGTGTGTGTGTGTGTGTGTGTGTTTTTCTTCTTACGTTTTTTTAAGAGAATGGATAGGGGAGAGGGGCTTCCTCTTGCAGTTTTCCTTTCAAATCAAACTCTTTCCAAGCCTTTTGTAAAACTTTTAGGCATTTTGCTCACTGGTTGAGCAAGAGTTACACATGAGATGTGGCTTAGACATTTTCACTGTGTCCATAAAGAAAATGTATATTACTATGCGTTGCACATTTGCCACTTAGAATTTCTGAATACAAATTAATCAACTTACAGCTGTGAATAACAATAAAACACAAGATAATGTACCTGCAGAAACGAGGGCATTTGAAATCCGTTCTCAGGTGGCCCTCAAAAATAGCCAGGCAGAAGTGCTGCTCGGTGTTTTCCATAATTGCGCGGCTTTGCCTTTCCTTAGTTAATCCGTTTAATAAACTCCCCTGCAGAATCTAAATGCTTAAATTTAGTTTCTTTTTTGTCTTTATGGTGTTTATCATTGTTAACGTGGCATCAGAGTAGCTCAACTTTTGCATCATGATAAATTCATAACCCAGGAGAAGGCAGAAAACATAATTATTATCAATTGCCTCTCTCCTGGAATTGCCATTGCCTGAGTGGAGCAGTGTGTGTACCTAAGGAGTAGCTGATTCAGAGAAATACAGGGTTGGAATGGAGCCCATCTTGATGGCGTTGCCATTGTTTAGAAGTTCTTCCCATTGGACTTGTCTTCAAGTTTGCCCATACGGTAAATTCTGCAAGGCATGCCAATATTTTAAGAGGCCGAAAGTTTGATTTTTTTTTTTTTCCTACACAGTATGGAATCCAGTGTATTCATTCAGTCATTCAGTAAGTCTTAATTGAGTGCCTGCTGTGGGTTATGGCACACCTGTGAATGAGGTGAAGCCTCTGTGATGTTCTATTAGGGGATATAAAATTTGCACAGGTTGTGACATATCAGATGATGGAAAGTGAAAATAAGTATACTTTTTTTTTTTTTTTTAAAGGAGTGCGATATTTCACCCACAGCCTCAAAAATCACTTTTCTGAAGCCCACCAGTAGGAAAACTTAGCTACTGAAGAATTTCGGTTCTTCACTAGGGAGAAACAGTGCCAGCCAGGTTGACTGCAGTCAGAATCGGACGTGTTTGTCTACTCATTAACTTACAGCAGTAAGGATGGGTAAAGAGAGTAGCTATGGGGTCTCATTATCTGAAACTGGTAACTATGCCTGACATTGTGCACTTAACTCCACTTCCATCCCTTGCTTGGTCGCAACTGTTCAGACACTCCCTCTCCCTGGCAGCCTTGAGTTTGTTTGTGCTAGCTTCAGTTAGGGGTTCACAGCTAGCGATTTGCAGAGGTTTATAGAAGTGAACCTTGGTAGATAAGGATCTCATGACAGGGGAGCTCACTGTTGGGCAGAAGTTCTTGTTCTGATGGATTTGGGGTCATGATAAAACCGACTTTTGAAATCTGAGAATCTTGGAGATTCTCTCAAGGGGCTGATTTTTTTTTTTTTTTTTAATGAGAGAAATAAAATTGTTTTAAATTTGGATTTACTTTTTCCTAAGGAAGGCTTTTTTGAAGATTCAGTGAGATCTATGAAAATCCTTTGAAAATGTAAACTGTTTCTCAGGATTCTTACTCTCCTTTATCTACAGATTCAGGAGGAGTGAGTATCTTTGTTTGTTTCTAAAGGACTTGTCCTCAGTCAGTGCTAGTGTCTTTCCAGAGATTTGTGGAAGGACGGCCAAGAAAGAAATACTCATTAGTTTTGGCTGAAAGTGGTCACTTCAGCTGAAACCAGTTCAAGTTCAAAATCAGACACCGGAGTTAGGTTTTTCTCGTGTTTCCACATATCTGAAATGTTCTTGAGACATTGTTAATGGCCAGCATGCTTAGCTGACGTTTCATTGTTGTACTGATTTATTCACCTCTGTTCAAGATACATCTTCCCGTATCATAACAGCTGGATGGAGGGTGTTTTTAATATGCTGTCGTGGTCTGTACCAGACAACGTGTGGCTTCTCTCTCCATGAATGGATTCCATGATAGACGACCCATTTCAACTTAACCAAAATTTAAAATATTTTCCTTTGACGATTCAGTTTTCCCTCCAGGATATACCTCAGTCTCCCCTAAATCTGCCAACGTTTTCTTCTTTCCTTGGGCTCTAGCTGATTCCTTCTGTCGGTGAAAGGCATCCCCCATGCTGGGCCCTGGGGGCACCTAGGTAATGAGTACTCCTCCTGGTCTTCCCACAGATGCTGTGGTCCCTAACATTCTAAACCCACAAAAAGGAGGATGGGTCACAAGACCAGCTTTTTGATTACAGTAGGGGGAACTTAACTGATTTTAGTCCTGAACATCGGGTGGGGGTGGTTTCATATTCGTTTTTTTATATCTAGATTTTATAATGAAGTCAGCATGCACACAGCTATTCCGCTTTTTAAAAAAAGCCCTTTGCGAATGCTAATTAATATGCAGCCGTTGTACATTTGAAGTATAATGTTCAAAATGCCCTAACCCCCGAATTCTCTGGTTTGGGTTATTATGTTTTCATGAGCATTAATTTTGATAGAGGCCTTTTAAAATCAATTGTGCCCTGTAATTATAAATCTGCTTTATGGTATTTGTGATATATCACAGGAGTATACTTGAGGGTCATGAGAAGTTCACGTGTGCAGGGCTGGGCCCCACGCCTTTCACCCAGGCACTGGCTCAAGCAGCCGTGTTTTTGTACATCTCTGCAGGGTTTACACATTATTCAATAGCTGGATTCCTATTGCACTGTGCCCTTTGAATTTTGAAGCATTGAAAAAGAGCAGTCTAGAACTCCAGTATTTGGGAAGTCCTGGACTTGGTAAGGTATTTGTGAATTTGAAGAACTAGGAAACCATCACCTCGAAATGCTAATAATTTTCCCAAGAGTCACTCCAGTTTTTATTTTGCATTGACCACAATTCACTTTCTGTTCGATTGATTTGGGAAAAACAAAAACAAAAAGCAAACAGAAAAATCCAAGTCGTTTTATATATATATTATACATATATATATAATATATATATATTTTTTTAAGATTTTGTTTATTTAAGAGACAGAGCAGGAGTGGGGAGACTGATGTATATTTTAAAAATAGAAGTTAAATGATAAAAACCCACAAGTCTTATCACCTAAGGGATTTAAAAATCTAACTTAAAAAAAACTTGATTAAGTTGATATATCAGGATCTTCGATAAATATTTCCCCCTTTTTAAAAAAAAATTTTTTTAAACTAGGGCATTAGGATAGAAACCAAACTTCCAATTTCCTGGTGGGTGGCCTTGAAAACTCACAAACTGTAGTGGGTCCTTCCATCAAAAGAAGGGGGAGAGGAAAAGAGACCCCCTCCTCTTACCTGTTGGCTTTAAAGTGAGAAAAAATACACACACACACACACACACACACATAATGGAGGAAAATGTCATGAATAATTAAGAATTTATTTTAAATTATTATGAAATACTCATTGGTGGGGGAAAGGGTCATGTCATGCCTCCTTTCCTTAAATAGCTCAATACTTCAGAATGTGTCTCAGTCATGGTCTGTGTTATTCAGTTTGTTCCACATTTTGTTTTTGGGGAGGATGCATCACTACATAAACTTCTGGTATAGCAAAACAAGCCTGCCTGGCTGGCTCTTCTGATCTCCTGGGGGCCCGGAGAGGAGGAGGTGTGTGCCAGATGCTCTTGGTTAAGGATAAGGAGGGCAGTCCCTGCCTTTAGATGGGAGAAGCCTCCAGACCAGCCTGCGGTGTCACAGGGGCTCCTGACCTTGTCTCCAGTGCTCTGGGTGGCCCACCAGTACCGCCCAGCTCATGTCTTGCAGCCTCTGCTTCCGCCTCTCACGCCTTTTTGCTTCTACCTCCTACTCTCATCTGTCTTCTTCAAACCCTCGAAGGCAGTGAATCTCATTGGTTCTGTGTAGTTCCCATTGTGCCTTTTGGAGAAAGCACTCAAGCCAGGGTGGCCTGGCTACTCTCACATCACGGGTGCTCCCATTGTGCAGACAGCATGCTCGTGGTGATGGGGGGAAGGAGATCCTGGAGCCACCCATCTCCAAGGACTATCCAGGCACGCAGTCTCGTCGGGAGTCTGTGAGTGCAGGTGTTTCCCCCAGCAGAGGGCTGTTTGTAGGTTCCCACAGGGAATAAGAACATGGACTTTCTCTCTGAAGGGCTGGACGGTAGATAATGTCAGCTTTGTGGGCTATACAGTCTCTGTCACAGCTATAGTTGGCCCATGAACTGCATGGGCTTGAACAGTGTGTGTCCACTTATACATTGACTTTTTTATAGTACAGTATTGTAAATGTATTTTCTCTTCCTTATGGTTTATTAATAACATTTTCTTCTCTCTAGCTTACTTTATTGTAAGAAGACGATACATGATGCCTATAACATACAAAATATGTGTTAATCGAATGTTTATATTATCATTGAGGCTTCTGGTCAACAGTAGGCTATTAGTAGTTAAGTTTGGGGGAGTCAAAAGTTATAGGTGGATTTTCAGCTGTATGGGGGATGGCACCTCTGACCCCCACATTGTTGAAGGGTCAACTATACTCACTGTGCTGTTGGAGCATGAAAGTAGCCACAGACAATACGTAGGTGAATGGCTGTGTTCCAATAAAACTTTATTCACAGATACAGGCAGTAGGCCAGATTTGGCCCAGGGGCCATAGTTGTGTACTAGACTCTAGTGTATAGAGCACAGGTTTTGAGCCTCAGATCTGACACCTGCTAACCTTGTGACATGGGCAAGTTGATCAAAATCCTATGCCTCAGTTTTCTGTTCTGTTGTATGGGGTAGCATATCTTTTTAGCATGGTCATTAAAAATGTTTGATTAAATGATGTACGCAATAAGCTCATCAGAGTAAGACCTCAACAAAGGCTCTTTTGTTCAGGACCTCTTTATGCACACTTAAGAAGGAAGGTGGGAGGTGGTTCTGGATCTGAGGCCACTGGAGAATAAATAGGTGTTCCTGTGAAGCTTTTGATTTTTCAGGTCGTCTGCTGGCCTTTATTTTTCGCCAGACACGTTCAGAGCTTTAAAGGTCATTTTGTGGTTTTTTCCTTTCCATGTCCGGTAACACTTTCTCCATTGCCATTTTAAACACTGGATTTGCCTGGAAGTAGTTTACTAGCATGTGCTTTCTCTGTAATTATTTCCAACCCTTTTTGAGGCTGGACTGAACGCTTTAATTCAGGGTTTGTCTAATCTGTTACTCTGTGTTCTTGGCAGAGGTAGGATAGGAGAAGAGTATACCCCAAAACCAATGTATCACAAAGTGTGTCCAGACTTGGTAATTAACATGTGCTCAACTTCACCGTGGGCATCAAAGGGGGTCCTCGAGTCTGGGAATGGAGTGACTGTCCCCTGATGGTGATGTCTGTGTCCCCGCCTGGCTTAGTAATAAGCTCACGGTAAGCCTTCAGGGGCTCCTAGGACGGTGCCAAGTCCGGTTGATTTATGTTCATCAGGCATTTTGTAAATAGCATTCACATTAATCGGGCACCCATAGAACACGATGGAAGTACGTTTATAGCCCACCTGCCGTACCATGATCCCAAGAGAGCAAAAACATTGCATTTGGCTTGTTTATATATATATATAATTTTTTGGAAGGGTGTGTTTGTTGAAGGAAAGTAATTTTGCCAAGTTATGGCTCATATCGTATTTGGTATTTGGGTTTTAAAAAATTAAGTAGGAAGCAGTTTTCTCCAGAATGACTTCTTAAGTCAGAGGTGAGGGATGTCTTGTTATGGGAGCTGCTAGGCTTGTATCGCTCTGATCCAGTCAAGGGATTTCACTTGGTCCCTTTGTGGGGGAGGGCCCCCAGTGGGGCTCACTCTGGGACTGGCACCTGTTTGACCAGGAGTGACCTAGAGCAGGGGGCACAAACCGCTGCCTGCAGTGGGCCAGATACAGCCTGTACGTGTTTGGGTACGGCCTGCAAGCTAAGAATAGTTTTACTCTTTCTCATTTATTTTTAAACTATTGATAAAAAAAAATCAGGAGAATATTACTTCATAACACATGAAAATTATATGGAATTCACGTTTCAAGTGCCCATAAGTAAAATTTTAAATTTCATCACTAAAATTAGGCAGAGATCTGTCATCTCTCTCGTTGTGTAAGTTCCTCCGTACTATCCTTGGTTTTGCCTCTTGACCCACAAAGCCTAAAATATTTACTGTCTGGACCTCTATATATGCATATAGATTTTTTTTTTTTTTTTTTGCTACCCCCTGATATAGAGCAGTGATTTGCAGTCTGTTTTGTAGCTTTCAAAATCTTTCATCAAACTAAACCCTGCAGGGGAAGCCTGCTTTACAAAACAGGTACATGGCAGAGCTGTTTGGAGCAGGGTGGTGGTCTGAGCCTTGCTGGGTGTCAGACTCGAGTTATACCTTCCTTCTTGGGGATTAGGCTGCCTTCATTAAGAAAGTGCCTACATTCAGGCTTATAAAGACCCGTCTGCTGTCCCCTTTTTGCTATTCTAAAATCCAAAAAGCTCTGAAGAACAATTTTTTTGTTGGGGGGGTAAATTTACAGCAAACTCTTTTGGTGGCAAAACCTGACTTTAGCTGATTTCATGTCCTTATTTTTCTACTCTGCTGTGAATAATCCTATTTTCACTACAGAAATAGAAATGTGTTTGTTACAAGACGTTACTCTAAACCCTGCTGGGGTGTTGCATGACCCACAGTCTCTGCATCCAGTTACCTTCGTCACATGGACAAATTCTCAATTACGGAAGCACGCCACATGGGCTGGGCCTCTGTTGCGCCTTTGCCACCAAGGCCTACAGATTTGCATTGTTTCCCTCCATCGTGGACTCCCCTTTGCCCACTGGACAGCAGGATGGCCTCTCTGAGCTGGCCACATACCCGCTGTGGATTCGCAGCTGCCACGTGTGGTTGTCTCAGCTGCCTAGGGTGTGTGGTGCAGTACGCTCTCCCATCTCATGGTCTAAGCCATTGTGAGATCTTCTGTGGGTGCTGGGGAAGTGGGGGCCAGAGAAAGGGGGTTCCTGTCCCCCTGTGGAGTGAAGAGCCTTGTTCAGGTTGAGACTGATGAAGAACTGGGCCCACAGGTAACAATTTGTTTTTCTGCTCATGGGGCCAGTGAACAGTGTCGAGGGTCCTATAGGCCTCCCACCCCAGGTCCTGAGATTGACCTGTGTTCCTCTGCCCTTTCTTTTCTACTTATGACTTTAGGGATTCGGCTCTTCTGGCTTTTGGAGGCTCCTTCTCTTTTTCCCTTAAGAACTCGCCCCAGGATGGGACAAGGCACCTACTTGTCCACGTTCTCAACATCCGTGATGGCAAGACTGCCCTCTGGTTCTAAGCCTCATGGGGAGAAAGGAGGAAGGGAAAGCTGATGTGGGCAAGGTGCAGAGTTCTAGTGGAGAGGGGCGGCTAGAGTCCCCAGAACCTCAGAACGTGGCCTTGTTTGGAAAGAGTGTCTTTGCAGGTGTCATTAGTTAGGGATCTCAGGAGGGAATTGTCCTGAATGTAGACTGTTGTCCTTGAGAAGAGCAGAGGACACAGGCATGGAGAAGAGGCTGTGGAAGGTGGAGGCAGAGGTTTGGAAGGACACCAAAGATTGCCGGCAGCCACCCCTGGCTGGCAGAGAGGCATGGCCTGGTTTCCCCCTCAGAGCCTCCAGAAGGAACCGACCTTGCCAACACCATGATTTTGGACTTCTGGCCTCCTGAAGTGGGAGAGAGTACATTTCTGTTGCTTTAAGCCACCCTGTTTGTCATGATCTGTTATGGCAGCCCCAGGGAACACCTCGTTTCCCCAAGGAAGTTCATGCGGTCTTTGTTCTTGATCGGCACCCTCCGGAAGTCTGAGCAGCCTCCTGCTCTCAACACTGTTGTCCCGGAGCAGAGAGCTCATGATCTTCCCTTGTTTATTCATAAGTAAATATTTACTGAGCCCCTACCAGGGACAGGCTGGAAGGGGCATTGCAGGTACAGGATCTATAAGTGCCCTCAAGAAGCTCCTGAGTTCATTAGGAAGACAGTGGAGTTCTAATGAGACCATGTGGCCACTCTCCAGAACTTGCACTTGGAGCTATGGGTCAGGGAGACACAGGATTACGGTCAGGCCACACACCCGTTTGTCTCAAGCTGGAAACTTGCAGTTTAGGATCTATTGACCCAAGTGGCACCTGTCTTGATGGGTATGTTCTTGGCCAGGTCAGCTATTCCTGCTTACCACTGCTGCCTCATGGCCCATGCTCACTACGTTCCCCCTGCCACCAGCATTTTGGGGGGCCAGCAGTGTCTCCAGTGGACTGATGATGACGCTGTGACCTGCAGTTATTCCAATGAGACTGCCAGTGCTGTTTACCAAACTGTTTCGGTAGATTGGGTGAGCTTTCTGTGCTAAGCACTTAGCACAGTTTCTGGCACCTTGTAAGCGCTTGATAAATGTCAGTTGCTAATATCGTTGTGGTAGTGTTTTTTTCTGTCCCCTTCCCTGCCTCCTCTCTTTCTTCTCTTCCACTCTCCTTCATCATCATGAGGGTCCATGGGCCTTACCATTGTCACATACCTGATCATGATTACTGTCGCTGTTATTATTACTATTAATGAGGATTACGACATTGTTGCTCAGAGTCGCGACACTTCTTCAAGGGCGCAGGCTGTCATCCTCACCTTTGGATCCGTTAAACAAGCGGCCGCAAGCCGTCTTCTCCAGCAGGGTCACTCAGAGCCCTCTCCATCCTGGGGCTCTTGGAGGCAGACAGATGCCATGGATAAACCACAAGCAGGCGTTTGGGTGAATTCCCCGTAGCCACACTTGGTTTGGGGCTGAGAAATAGAGTTCCTGTCACTGTTGACTGAAAAATACAGCCCTCTGAATAGAGTTGTGGTGCAGAAGCTGCTAGCCGGCTGCCCCACAGACTTGAAGAATTGTGACGTTGGCCTAACATAATTTTGGTAACTCTGCTTCTGCCTCGGGTAGAAATAATTCAGATTTCACTCTACATTTTCTGTAATTGGCTATAACAGCCACTTTGTAATACCTGTATTTTATGAGACATAATTCTGGATATTGTTTCTGCAGCGTTTTGAAAAGACAAACCTGAGAGAGCCGGCCATTTAATTTGAGCCATTTTAAAGTTATTTGTAAAATGATATGCTGTCTTTTTTGACCCAGTTACTTTATAAAGCTACAGTCTTTGGCAAACATGAACACAACTTCTCTGTGTGTGGGCTAAATAAATATTCGGGCAACACTGATTGAGCGCTGCCTTGGGTAAATAATTCTCTTTCCACACATTTCCTAGTTTATAATGAGAAGTTTTCTTCGTGGTCTGACCAAATGTAACATTCCATTGAAAATGAGACATAAATCCTTGAGTGAGGGAGACGTGGAGCCAGGGTTCGAGGAGGTTCATGAAAGAGTGGTGGCAGGTAGGGTGACATCCTGAGTGCCACCCCCTCTCTTCCTTGACTCTTCTCCTCTTCTCTGGTCTTTGGGCCCCTTGGCAGTGGGGACACAGGAGACAGTGGAAGCAGAAACAATCTTCGGGAGGGGTAAGTGAAATCGAATTCCTACACTGCCCTCTCCCCAACTGAAACGCCCCCCCCCAACCCCAGGTCCCTCCTTTCAGTGCGACCAAGTGATTCTCTACTGCCTTGTGAATTTTAGGAGCCCTTGTTCTTGACTCCACCTACACTGTTTGATTTCCTGTGTCGATCGCCCCTCAGAAAGTACCTCATTTTGGCTGAGCAAGCAGTGGAAGGTCTCCAAGGAGGTTGGGACATCTCCCGCTCTGGCTGTCAGTCCTGGCTCTCCCGGTTTCCGCCCACGCAGTGGTGGGCAAGTAACTTCACCTCTCTAAACCTTGGTGTTCTCATGGGTGACAGGGAGATAAGAGCAGCATCTTCCCTGTGGGGATTCAATAAAATCATCCTCGAAGGTTATAGGAGAAAGTGCGCATCAGGTGCTGGCGTGTAAGTGGCCGGTTAGTAGGGGGTCACAGAGGATGAGAAATTGCCACGGAAGGCACATTTCATTTATTGTCTCATTTAAACCTCCTTACAATCTATTATTCCTCCTGTTGAAGGTGAGGAAATGGGGACTCTAGGAGGTTTGGCGGGGGCACTACGTGAGAACCAGGATTGCTCCTCCAGCCCTGCTTCGGGTTAGACGCCACACTGCCCTCTCCCCCGATCTTCCTTTTCCTGCTCCCCTTCCAGTCCCGTGGCCTCTGTCTGGCAGTGGTTCTGCCGTCTCTGGGCAGAGTAAAGGGCGATGATCAAAGTCAGCAGGAAATTCTGGAAAAAAACTGGTTGTTCGTGAGGGGCCCTCATGCCTCTGTCAGGGCTGGACACTCTGCTGCGGGCTCAGAGCAGAGGAGGCGCGGCCATTTGGAGACACAGGTGACCCTGCAGTGAGGCAGGTGCTACCAAGGCACACAGGCCTTGTGTCATCCACGCTCACCGGAGCAAAAGAAGCATTTTTTTCCTCTTGGACTTCTCTTTTTCTTTTCTTTTCTTTTTTTTTTTTTTTTAGATTTTATTTATTTATTTGACAGAGAGACAGCCAGCGAGAGAGGGAACACAAGCAGGGGGAGTGGGAGAGGAAGAAGCAGGCTCCCAGCGGAAGAGCCCGATGTGGGGCTCGATGCCAGAACTTCGGGATCACGCCCTGAGCCAAAAGCAGACACTTAACGACTGAGCCACTCAGGCACCCCGGACTTTTATTTTTCTTAAAATTAGTGACTTCCCATATAAAGTAAGAACATGCTTATTAAAAAAGTGGAACGTAGGGGTGCCTGGGTGGCTCAGTCAAGCGGGCAATTATTGATTTCAGATTGGGTCATGATCTTGGGGGTCCTGGGATCGAGCCCCTGCATCAGGCTCTGCACTCAGCAGGGGAGTCTGCTTCTCCCTCTCTCTCTGACCCTCCCCTGCTCATGCTTTCTCCCACACGCTCTCTCTAAAATAAGTAAATAAGTGGAAAGTACACAAATGTTGAAGAGAGAGAGAGAAATAAAAGTCACTCAGTATATTCACCGCTAGCATTTTGGCACATATTCTTGAGCACTTGAGAATGTACAGGTTGTTCTGTTACATTTTGTTTGGTTGTAACTACAGCCTATACACTTACGATGGCTTCCCTTAACAGGTTAATCTAAAATCAGTTCTGCTACCTGAATCCAAGTACCAACCCAGAGACAAAGTTTCTTGCTTGGTGCTTAAACGTGTTATACAGATAGTGCTCTGTAGGTGATAGTTTCTTTTTTGACTTAAGATTTCAGTCCTTCCTGTTTTTCTAGATTGTCCTAAGAAGCGATTTGAACGGCTTCATGACAGTCAGCCAACTAGATGAACTGTGATTTTCAGTGTGTCGCTCCCCTGCTAACCCAAGTTTTAGGTTGTTACTTACTCTGTGTCAGTTAGTTAAAAGGCCACGAACATCTTTGGTTGTAAAGTACTCCCCAGGTAAGACTATTTCTATGGGATTGATTTGCCAGAAGTGGAGTTTCTAGGTCAAAGGTGCAAACACTGACAACTCCTGCTACAGATTAACTTGGGCCAGAAACCCACCACATAACAGAGTATCTTGGGCGAGGACAGGAGTAAGTGGGTCTTTTGATTTACATTGTTCAGATAAGGACTTACCCTAGGTGGGCCAAAATGACCAGCTTATTTTATTGTAAAGTCAAGTGAATTTTATGCTTCACGTCTGTGCATGTCTTCAAAGACAAGTGGGAACTGGGTGGGTATTTGTCATCCCATACAATGCCAGGACATGGAGCCAGTCCCGAGGCTTCTGAAAAGGAGTTCCAAATTTGGATGCCTCTGAAGTTCCTCCCTGCAGTATAGCGCGGACAATACTCTTCTTCCACAATGGCTGAGTCTCAAGGGTCAGGATGCTGAAGATGCTCCCAGGTCACAATTAACCTTCTTCAAAATGAGAAGGCAGAAAGGCTGGTAAAAGGCTCCCTGTGCTCCAAAAAGGAGAACAAAAGTGCAAAATCCTAACACTCTTAAACCTCTGCTCTTTTCCGTTCCTTATTAAGAACGAATCCGAAGAGGAGGACACCGGATTGCAAACGGATCATTTTCCCTGAACTGAAAGAGTCTACACTTTTGCCACAAGTCCTACAAATCTGCCCGCCCTGATTTTTTTTTTTTTTTTGGCACATGACCTCCCCCAGTTCCTTCTTGATCACGGCTCATTCGGAGCATCTGTGCATTCTTCTTAAGCTCCTAGCGAAGACTGGATTTTCATTCTGTTGCCACTGAGACATTGTGTTTGTACAGTAAGACCACTTTATAGAACAGTTCGTTATTACATGGAATTAAATAAAACCCAGTTAAATCATGTGCCTGAAACCAAGCAGCGGCATGTGGCGAAAGCCTCTGGTGTAACCTGGTTCTCACCATGCTAACTGGCCCTCACACATAGACTAACATTCCATAGGCCTCCCACCTTTCCCCCCCTCTGTATAACAATACCCTGTTTTTGAAAGTACTTGTTCTGCTAATTTATTCTTTAAACAAGAGAAGGAAAAAGTATTGGTCCCCTCATAAAACAGTTAACCGGAAGCCCGAGGCATCTTTTAGTGCAGGTTTTTGGCTGATGCTTGGAATGGCTCCATCAATCACCGCTATTCATGTATAGCTGGTTTTTATGTCAGTTAAACCATCTTCCATCAAGTTGGTGAAGCAGAGTCAGGGAACAAGATGAATTGCGAAGCGTCTTCTGCGGTGTGGAAGGGGCTTTGCTTTTAAATGCCGATGTTGATTTCTTAATATTTTCAGCTTCCTCTTCCAAAGCCCGTTCCCCTCTGACCATGGCTCAGGAGTCTGTTCTTTTAACCTTGTTCAGGGGGCGGTCGAGGGGGGAGTGCTGGCTGCCAGTCTGGAAGTGCCAGCGATGGATCAGCTGATGAGGGGGATTCATGATCTGTCCTGGGCTCCCGAGCAAGGGCAATAAAACCTAGGACCCCAGGAGTGATCTTTATAGCCCCGGGACGGTGCGATGACGTGTTTCCAGTCGGCCCATGGCAGCAGTGTCCATCTGTGCTGGTGGAGTATTGTGCAGGGTGATGGTGGTGGTGGTGGGGGGAGATGTGTTGTTACTTCACACAAGACAGAGTGGCACGGTTTTTCTTGAAAGATGTATTTTGTATATCTCAGTGTCAGTCAGTTTACATGTTTTGTGCCCAGAAGTCAACAGCATTTCTGTCTTTTCCCAGATCCCTTTAATTAGGTTCAGTCCTTCAGAGAGTATTTGTTGAGTGAATGCAGTGTGCAAAGCTGTGGGGTGCCAACGGGTTGTGGTGGTGGTGGTGGGGTGATGGATGAGGGCCCCCAGCAGGGAGGGGTATGTTTTCTCTGACAGTGTTTAGAATTGCTGACTGTGGTGATGATAAAAAGCATTTGGACTTTGGTCAGTTTTATTACTGCTTTGAAATTCCCTATAGAGAATGCACCCCTTTATTGCTTACACCCTGAGTGGAGCTATCTCCCCATTGGCCACTATCCCCTTTTCCTGCTGTGTGTGCAAGTTACCACTAGAGACCCTGGATGTGGTCCCAGTCCTGAAGGAGGTTGTGGTTTAACAGGGGAGGCGATGCATACATGGTGGGGTGGGGGGTAACAGCGCCAGCTGGACCCACGTTCCCACTGCAGTCTCCTCAGGTCTGTTAGGTCTGCACAGTCCCTCCTTCTGCATTGCCCTCCGGGGGGGGTCCCTGTGAACCCCCTGCTTAAAACTCATGCACACAGGTCCCCTCTGCCTCTTTACCCCCACCCGAGGGCATTGGTTGGGTTGGTTCCTGGATCACCCCACTGTTTTAGGGCTGCTCTTTGGTCCTCACTGCATCCACCTGGATTCCTACTGTTCCTTTACCTCCTGCACACGCAGGGGACATAAGACCATGGAAAATGTTTTTATGTAAACTTAGGTGAACCAAAATGATTTTAACAACATTTGGGACTTGATTATTTCTACTGGTAGGGCCCCTCTCTTCCCAAGAATTGGAAACCACAAATCAGCATGCAGATTTTCGAAGGTGAACATTTCATAAACATTTTACAGCAGAGATGCGATGGCTATGGGTGGGGATTGGGAGCCTGAATGGGGAGAGAGGGCACCGGAAGGGGAAAATGGGAGAAAGGGAGCGAATGAGATAACCAAAGGGAATTCAGAAAGTAATAAACTCCTACAGTAATCAGAGGGCTGAGGCCAGGTCCCTAAGGAGCAGCTGTACACAGAGTGATTCAAACCCACTCCAGGCCTGTGTTCTGAATCATTGCCTTCACCTGGAGAAGCGACCTGGCCTTGGGCGAACCACCCCCACTCCCTGGCTCTGTGACCTTGGTAATTTACTGCCACTCTCTCTCCAAGATCAGTTTCCTCATTTGTAAAACAGCAGTAACCTCTAACTCATAGGGCCATGAGGGGATTAAATGAGAAATCACACTCTGAGCATTGAGCACATTGTCTGTCTGGCACGTTAGGGAGAGTTCCAGAAATGCCAGTGTCATGGTTAAGAGCTTGGTTCTGGAGCTTGATGGCCTGAGTTTGATTCCAATACCTCTCTCTTCTAGCTGTGTAACTCTGGGCACATGGCTTAATTTCTTTTGTGCTTTTCCCCCTTCCTGTGTAATACAGGGATAATGATGGACGTTTTGTTGGCAAGGTGAACTGAGATAGTCCCTATAACGTGCCTGGGAGTTGGTGGTGCCTAGCAGATACAAGTTATTAGTATTGGAAAGATTGCTTACTGGGTGTCTGTGCTGCACCAGGCAGGGTGGCAGAGCAGAAATGACCCATCGAGGCAGCCGAGGCACAGACGTTTGGAGTGACTCTGCCCAAGGTCTCTCAGCCCTGGTTCCTGCCATCTCATGTGGCTGTGCCAGATGTTTGAAGGAGGGGGAAACCCACTTTTGTTCCTTGCCCGGCTTCCTTCCTAGGTCTCATTTCATGGTGCCTCATTGCAGTAGGTGTGCACGGGGCCTGGCACAGAGGAGGTGCTCTATAAATGTGAGTTCACGTTCTCCCTTAGGGAAACCTCCTCTCCCTTATCTTCCCTTTGCTTTGGTCAATTCATAGGCATCAGCTTTTGCCCTTTCTGCAGATTTTTCCATTGCAGTTAGCTGCTCATTTCCAAGCAATGACCATTTGACTTCGTACATATGTTAGCCCCTCTCCCTATGCCTCCTCTCCTTTCTTTTTTTTAAAGATATTTTTATTTGAGAGAGAGAGAGCGAGCACATGAGTGCGCAAGCATAAGCGGGGAGAGGGATAGAGCAAGAGGGAGAGAGAGAATCTCCAGCAGCCTCCCTGCTGAACACAGAGCTTGATGCAGGGCTAACCAGCTGTGCCACCCAGGCTCCCCTCCTTCCTTTTTCTTCTGCTTGAGTAGCAACAATGATAGAGAAGGAACCAGAAGGTTTCTATCAGGTCAACCTCTATTGCTCCAAAACTATTCAGCTAACCTCATTCTAAAAGCTGTCTGAAATATATTTACTTGTATCCAAAATGATACAAAAACATTACCACCAAACCCAGTACCTTTGGAACACATGGTGCCCTGGGCCACTTCCGTGCTCTTAGCTTGTCCAACAAATGACTGGCACGGTGCAGACGTGGGCATCAGGTAATTTTGTTGTTAAAGCAAGTACTCATACCCATCCCCCTGCAGGGTTAAGTGAAGGAGAAGTTGGAAATTAATGGCCAAATGAAGGTTTTAGGTTATGTGTGGATTTCATTTATCCATGCTCTGTCTTACCCCCATTAGCATGGTTAATTAAGGGTTGTCAATACATCTTTCCTGGAGTATTTGATTATTTTTTCAGCAGGGAAGATTAGAATGAAGTCTTCAGATCTGGCAAGTGTCATGGGACTTGTAGAGTAAATTGCAGGTTAAGCCCTCATTTTGATCTCTGGGACCAGAGCAAGCACCGTTTCATTGACATGTCATCAGCTATGATCTAAGGGAGCACACACAGGTGCCCTTTGGGGACAGAGGGGCGTCTTGCTCTTGTCTCCCCTATCGAAAGGGTTTATTGCACAGTGAGTGTGTGCTGCTGAACAAACAGCAGACTGGGGTTAGAGTTGACTGGAGGTAGCTCTGAAAGCCTTTTGATCTATGCTTTATTTAAAAAAGAATATACATTTATATATGTGTGTGTGTTTGTGTATGTATATGCACACACATTTTCATACACATATTTCTGTCTAGGTGGAGGTGTGGGTGTGTATGTATGTGTGTGTGTGAACTAATAACACACAGGAGTTGAAGTTACCAGTTAGGCCTGCTAACCCCTTGATTTATGATTTATTAAAAAGTATATGTGTATATATACATACACACATATCTCCACCTTGCTAATCTCCCTTTTTGCCTCCCAGATAAGTATGCTAGCAAACACTTCCTGCAAATGGCAAATGGCTCTACCCTTTAGGTATTTCTTCTAGCATTTGTGTTGACAGTGGCCTTTAATTTTCCTTCTACTTTAGTGCTCTCAAGTTCTAGAATAAATCTTACCAGCAATTAATTATACCTTGAGATTTTCAGGAAAGGAAGGCTAGTTTTTATTATTTTACCCACTAAATATACCTCTAGATAACACAATACGTATTTACAATGACAAGTTTTATTTTATTTATAGGGTTATAACAAATAATCAAAAACAACCTAAAAAGGGCCACTTAGACCAACATCCTTGTTTCTCCTTCTGCTTCATCAATGAATTATGCATGCATTACAAATGGCAATGAGGAGCAAAGGTCGGTTTAGAACAACACAGATTGGAAAATTACACCATTTGTTTAAACAACATTTATTATTGATTATTCAGCATAGGGGCTGGTAGAAACGCAAATAGTGGCAGTAATATCATCTATTTACGTAGGCCCTTTATAAATGTTGGACCCTACTCTCTGTTTAGATCAGAATAATTGTTCAAATTTTCCAGCTCTATTTTGCAAGAGAGCAAAGACAAATTTGGCATCTACTTTCTTGAGTCCTTGAATCCCCACGAGATCCCTGTTACTCTCTGTATTTCGCAGAAGAGGGAAAATTGAGGTTCAGATGGGTTAAGTAATTTGCTTAAGGTCACACTCCTAAGGTCATACATAGTCTTTCTAACACAAAGCATTGTTAGTGTGTCAGAGACCAGTGATTCATTAATGAAAGTAATGGTAGTCATCATCATCATAATCATGTCTATTACAAATTAACTCTTATTTTGCCAGACCCTGTCCTGACTATTGTGTATGTGTTTTGTCTTCCAGTCTTTGCACGAATGCTGTGAACAAATGTTATTGTAGTTGATGAGCCTTTGGGCACTAAGGAGTTAAGTACTATGCTCAAGATCCCAGGGTTAGTAAGTGGCCGAGCTGGGATCATGCAAGACACCATTATGTCCTAGTTTCATAATTTTTGTGCTTTCCGTAGAGTATCTCCTTCTCCTGACTCGTGGTACCCGTGATTTCATGAACACATGTGAGCAGTTTTTGGGTCAGTGGTTGGTTCAAGTTAGTCTAATATAGATTTCCTAAGAGCCAGGGAAATACGATATTTCCCCTCATAAACATAAAACTTCATTTTAGTTTTAAATAATCATAGAATAGAATGAACAACATTACTTTCACTAAAATGGAATTTAAGAAATAAAACCCAAGAGACTAATTGTAGGAGTTATGTAATAGTGACCCAGGAATGAGAAAGATAAGATGGTAAAATTCGGAATGTGTTTTCACTGTGCGCAGAGTGCCAGGGAGGGCCAGAAGCTGACTCTCCAGCTCTGCCCTCACCGTCTTCCAGAACGACTCAACAGGCATTTCCCATTATAGAACAGATCCTGGGCAAGAACGAAAGTCATCCAGCCATGTACTCAGGACATCTGGTCTACTCTCTTCACTTAGCCGGGGTTGCTTGTGAGAGATTTCTGTGTGATGGTCTTTTTCTTCTTTGGTTTAATATTCCGTAAAGAATTATCTAGAACATTTTAAAAAATCCATTTTATCTTCTTGCACAGAAACTTGCCACTTCTACTCTATCACTCAGACTTTTGTTTCAGGCAGCTCTCCAATTTCCCCCTCTCCTGCCCTGTTGGAAAGCATCGGGAACAGTCTGTGACTTGTGCCCCTCCTTTCTCAGTTCTAATCGGGATTGAAAACTCTCCATGTGTCTGTGGACAGGACCACACCTTGTCCTGTCCATTTCGGCGGGCCACTGGAGGAACCTCCGATGAGGTGCCACTTTGCAAGGGCAGCTCAGGGTGAGTTTCCAGCACGGTCACTGACGTGTTTCAGATGCCACCCACAGCCTCTCTTTTCATGTTCCTTGCCTTTACAGTAAGCACTCACGTTGTTATTTTTATAAGTCTTTTCCAGGGCCTCTGATTTTCTAGCCTGTTTCACATTTGCCATAACCAATAAGGGTGTAACTGTCTTGGCACGTTCAGTCCACCCCAGCCCCTGCCATACCTTCGTGTTTCTGGCACCCTATCTTTATGAGCCCATAGAAAAGTCCCCAGGTTTCCTTACTTCCAAAACAGTGGGCAGGGGCAGCTACCTTTTGGAAGTGGGAAAAAGAAACTTTAACAAATAAACTTGGAGGATCTAAAAACTTGGAAGTCACTAAGAAACTGTATGGCGGAAAGTGAAAGATACTGATTCTTTCAGATAAATTAGCTTTTGTGATTACCTCTCTCTTTGCTACTTGAGTGGAGGGAAGAGAGGTAGAGGCCATAGTCCTGTGTGGGGGCACACTTACTCTTTTAATGTATTTTTGGGAGAGGCAGGCATGAAGGAGCAGCAAATTCTTCCTGTACCTGCACACCCTACTTAGGAAAATGCACATCCTTGAGATGCTGGAGACCCAGCCAAGAATCACATGTCCCAGAACAGTGGGTAATAGTATCCACAGTTTCTTGAACATACATGAGAGCCAGACATTTTGCTAGTCCCTATAAATCCATAATCGTATTTATTCCTCAAAATGTCTCTGAGGTTTTATTATTCCCATTTTATAGATGAAGAAATTAAAGCTCAGAAAAGTTGGTAACATTCAAGGATGTGAGCACAGTTCTTCTGACTCCCACTCCCAGGGCCTGTCCACCACACCACGAGACTCCACGCCTGCCCTATGCCCAGTGAACAAGAGTCCGAAACTTCCATTGCACTTGGCCTCCAGCACTGGTTTCCAAGCCTGCAGGTCCTCACCACCCCACTGTATCCTCTCAGATTCTGCTTTCCTACCTCTGCTGTCCAAGAACTTGGACTCTTTTCTTTAAAAAAAAAAAAAAAATATTTATTTGAGAGGGGGGTGAGGGGCAGAGGGAAAGAGAATCTTAAATACATTCCCCACTAAGCAGGGAGCCCGACGCAGGGCTCACTCCCCAGGACGCTGAGATCATGACCTCAGCCGAAGTCAGATGCTTAACCAACTGAGCCACCCAGGTGCCCCCAAGAACTTGACTCTTAAAAGTCATTGCTGAGAAAGGAACTTTTTGCTCTAGTGAACCTAGCAGCTCGATCCAGGAGAAAAGTACACTGGATTCAGGGTCAGAAAACACAGCTTTGTGATCCCTACCTCCAAACAACTAATGTCTTTCAGCCTCAGTTTTATCATTTGCTAAATGGGAAGAACAGTGTCTACCCAAAAAAATGTTTCCAGGATTGAATGAAATTCGTATCTCAATTTGCATTCAGTTAGTGTTTGTTGAATGAATGAATGATTGATGATTTCATTCTTAATAGGGATAGAAAACAGAGCAGGATACTAGTGAGTGATAGACTGGCCCAGATGTCCCTGTCTGCAATCTTGTAGGTGTTATCTGTGATTGTATACCAATGCAAGACACCATTCACATTGTAGTCTATGTAAATGGTGACCCATTGAATTGTTCAGTCTGCAAACTGAACAATGATACATGCAGCCCTGGTCTCCTGGGTTTTGATTATAAGAATCAAATCTAGATACATTTGCTTCAGGTGAGGCCAAGGAAATCTTCACTTCCTGGCACTTTTGGCTTTGGACTTGAGTTCATGTCCATTTCTTTACAATCCAAAGGAATGCCAGCCCCGTGAACTTCTTAAACACACACAGGGGCTCCTGGCCTGGAGTCTTCATCTAGTTGCTAGATTGTTTAAAGAAGGATTTTTGTGATTCTTCTAGGCTGACACACTGGCTGTCATCTGTTGTTTTTCTAATCTCCCAGTAAACATTTGAAAAGTGAAGGTTTAGGCGTGTGTGTTTCTCTTACGTTGCAAGAGTAAATAAAGGCATCAGATTTTATGAGTTTTCTCCCACATCTGCTCAGATGCGGCTGCAGGTCTGTAGAATGATTGAAATATTTGCAACCTGTAGAGCAGCAGGGTATTTATATGGCAGCAGGCAGTATTGATGGATTTGGGGAATGCCCTCTGACAGTTACAGGCTCCTGTGAGGCATTGCAGGCTCCTCGGAGCCAGAGATGGAAGGGGGGATTGAGTGACAAGACTCTTCCTGTATGTCTCCAACCATATAAATCATGGGCAGAATCTCACTCCTGCAGGGAGCCCAGTGGGAGGCACTGCTGTTTACTTTCGCTAGCCCCCTGCAACCACACAATTAAAATTAAGGAACAGAACAAAGTCGGGCCAGAGAGGTTTCCTCTCGCCCCCCCCCATTCCTTGTTTATTGGGAGACTCTGTAATTAGATCACAGCTTCTTCATTCTTTTGGAAAGATTTAGAACAGTTATCACACATGCTCTGATGCTTGGAGTGGAAAAGTGATTTGACAGCTTTCAGAACTCTTGGGGTTCTAAGATGTAGTTTCTGGTTCTTTCAACCCCTCACCAGCTGTGCGACCTGGGACAAATAACCATTCCGTGCCATAGGATTTTTTTCTTCCTTGAAACAGGAACTGAATATATTTCCATTGATTTTTTATTGGCCTAAAAAATCAGAGACATTGTATACAGAATGTCCCAGACTTTGTTTCCTAGAAAAAGAATCATATATAAAATCAAGGCCATATTGTATAATAATTCTGCTATAGGAAAGACTTAATTGTGTAAGTTTTGAGTCCTGACTTGCCCATTTATTAACATACTCTCCATATAATTAAAAATATTTTATTTCAAAGGCATGGCTTGTGACATTTAAGATGTTTCAGACACTAACCAATAATCCATCGACTTCACTAATGAGGTTTGAAGGAAATTCGAAGAAGTATGTATTAGTCACTTTTACAAAAGGGTAACAAGTCTCATCACAGCATTAATAATGGTAAGGAACAATTCCACTATTAATTTAAAGTACCAGTAAATTCTACCATATATTGCTAGCTCTTCATTTTCTGGGATTACAAAAGGATTACAAAATAGGCTAAATAATCTAAATATAGTTTTGCTGGGAGATTTAATAATGACACGTACTTTTTGGGTATTAACATATCACAAATGGTGTGAAACCAGATGCCTGCAGAGTTGATCTTGCTCTTCAGAGAGCTGGATTACCCCTCAGGTTCCACAGCCTGCTGTGTGTTCCTGGCCTCTTGGCCAGGGCCCTGCTTTGGAGAGCAAAGCAAACCCTCTTTGGGGCTTGTCACACCCGTGGCATTCTTAGGAACTTCCTCGAAGGTGAGTGATGCAGCCCAGTTGTTCTTCGTTTCAGTTTGGCAGTTAGTGCTAGAGAAGAAAATACATTTTTTATGTGTTCATACGGCAGTTAAAGAGTATTCCAGTTTCCACCCACCCTCTCCCCTCCACGCCCCCAAAATGGCATGTTCCTTAGCCAAGGCCCACATGGCTTTTCTTTGCTTTAAGTGCTCCTCATATTATCATGACCTTAAAGTTTACAGGGTAAAGGAAACATTTATGGAACAGTTAAGACCAGTTAGAACATAACGACTTGCCTCATTATCACACTCTACAAATCTCCACTTTACAGAGTTCACTTCCTTGTCTCCTTTAAACTTGTGTTTGGCCTGCAAGTACTGGTGTTCACAGATGGAAACACAGGGAACTGCTCATTCCATACCTCAAACGTGCCAAAAAAAAGAATCTTTAAGAACTCATAAAGTAATTTAGCACCACATTAATAAAAGAAGCACAATTCTGAATCATTTTTGTAAAGGACGTATTTGAGTTAGTAATAGGATTTTTTTTACCTGTCTGTTCAGATATTTCATCTGCTCAATAAATAAACAGCTCCAGCAAATCAACAAGCTAAAATTAAAAAAAGAAATAGTAGTAGGACAATTGGAAAAAGCCTAAAATGACATTTGAATGACCGATAAATATTTGGAAAACATTCAGGTTTATTAGCAAGGAAGAAACAACTTGAAATAGAAATTGCTTTCAACTTTTATACATGTCAGATTAACATTGGTGAAACTGTTAACACTATTGAAGCAGCACAAAATGGGTTTTCTCACACACGGTGGGCAAGAAGTATTATTGCTCATCTTCGTTCTCAGGTTTAATCTGGAGGTACCTATCAAAGGTTTGAAATCTTTTTCACCTAGGATTTTCATAGTAGAAAAATATTTTAAAGGAATATTTAAAGATACACCCACAAACTTGTGTACGGTGACGTTTATGCCCAGAATATTTATACAATGAAAAACAAAAGAACCACTTAAAATATTTAACAGTTGCATTAAATTATGATGATCCAAAGCAGAAAATACTATGCTGTCCAGAAAAATGTCAACTAAAGCAAATGTAAGAAGTTAAAAATTTCAAATTATGGTTATATACTTACATATTGTTTCTCTTTAAAAATATCTAACGAAAACTAAAGATTATCAGCATTTTTATTGATTCATAAAATACTTTTTTCAAACAATGACTATAAGATGACATAAATTATTTAAAGTTTAATTTAAAAAAATTAAATCACATCACTTATTTTTATAAAGGTAAAAAAAAATTGAAATTCTAGCGTGGACTGTGTCTATCTAGTGGCCAGTGAAGGGAACTGATACCATACTTTACGCATCTTACATAGAGTCCTGCAAATATACACACTGAAGAGTAATAGGGATGCCTTAATATTAGCTGCTACCTGTACTCTTGAATATCTGCCAATCTGTAAGGACCTCTCATATCACGAATTAGAACACAAGAAAACTGATACTCTGGACTCCTGGGTCACAATACTTTATTATACAAGAATCTTTCCAATTCAGGCTATCCGAGAGAAAGGATTTGACAAGTTAATTAATTTGTCTTTTCTGTTATCTAAAAGCTTGTAAGACTCAAATACTCTTGATACCCAGAAGCGTGTTCTATTCTTGAACTTGGGAGCAGCTCACCACAACCACAGGGGCGTTCAGATACAGTGGTCTTTTGTTTCAAAGGTGGAGGGTAGGAGAGATGTGGAGCAGTGATTTTCTGGGGCCTGACCAGTGGCAGTCACCAGAGTGCATGTTTAGGGTGACATGTTACGCTCCACAAACGTTCAGCAGCAGATCTCAAGTAACAGAGGCACCAGTGCGTTTTCCGGTAAACGTATTTCATCGCTAATTGATAGATTCTGGTGCTTTCTAAAGGTTGGGGCCTAGGACAGGTGTTCATCTCCCGTAGATCTCAGGGCAATACTGCATTCAGACACCCATCCAGCCAAACATGGCCCTCAGCCTTGCTAGGCACAGTTCTAGGCACAGGGAATGTAGCAGTGATGTAACAAAGACCCCCTGTTGTGGAGCTTGTGTCTCAAGGCAGGTGAATTTTAGGAGGGGGATTAGTGACTTCTTTGGCTTATTTATTTATTTATTTATTTTTTGGTTTTTATTTTTTAATAGGGTTTTTTTTTTTTATAAGAAATTGTCCATTTGGGGAAACAGGATTTTAATAAGATTTATCTAATAGTGTTATGTGGAGTCATTACTCAATTGATTATGTGGATAACATATGAATTAAATAATTTGAAAGCTTGCACTTTAACCGTATCAGTTTTAGACCAATTGGAGAACACTTTTTTTTTTTAGTAATACTGGACCCTCCTTTTTCCTCCTATGATGAGTGTCTTGTTAAATGGCGATAAAAGAAAAATTTAGTTTTCACACAAAAGCTTTGTCAGTAGGTTGCATCAATTACACTGGGCTCACCAATTTTATTCCAGTTTCTATTTATCCACTTATAAATGGGCCAACTGATTTTGCTCAGTTATTTCAAAGATAATGTTTGCAAAATGTACCAATGTTCCTAATTTGAGAGTCTTACAACCTTAAATTTCATGGAGACAGCTGACCTCTTTTTTGACCCAGATAGTACTGGGTCCTGATAGACAACATGCACATAAACAAATGAATATTTAGCTTAATGACTCCATGTATTATGTTAAAATTAGCAAGTCTGGCATTTTTGGTGAGTTGACAAGGATAAGAAATTGGGAAAATTTAATTTTACTAGCACCCTGATTAAAATTGGGAGGTTTCCTAGGAGCATTTAATACTTTCTTTTGTATCCCGCTGTGGTTGTACTTACCACTGCTTTATTTCCTTTAGAGTAAAACTATTTCAAAAGAAAAGTGATAAAGACATATTATTCATAGCGATTGCTGTCCATTGCTATATCCGTATGTAGTTTAGGTATTATAGGGCATATATCATGTGCGATTCATAAAAATTATCCTCTCAAAGTGATCATTTAGGATTTTATATCTGGGTTGACTTGATGCTACAGTCATGGAAACAGATTAGCTACCATTTTCTGTGTTCTGGATCAGAAATCCCGCATCCCTCACTGGGACTTGTTGGGGAAGTATGACTTGTTTCTATCCAAATTGTGTTTTATTTCCATGATGATTGAATTTCCATGATGACTAAAATGACCGTAATGTGTATGTTTTCCTTAAATAGCTATTAGAAGTCTACCTGGCAGATAATGCCTTCTAAAATAAGCTGGTGATGTTATTAATACCTAATCAATGAGCATTAGGAAGCAGGAACTGTCAATCATCTGAGTATACATGGTAATATACTCCAAGTCCTATTGACTGAACTGTGGCCTTCCACACATTTTGTCTTATCAGTGGCTCCGCCTTGGCTGATCACCTTGGATTTATTCAGTGGGAACATCTTTCATTTGCTATCGGTCTGTGTAATGTGTAGCTCAGAGAGGGATGAGTCTCAGTAAGGCAGAATCCTACAGTTTTTAATGGTGAGTACTCACCCTGGGTACTAATATCTTGTCTACAGTGCCTAATAGAGTTCTTCACCGTAAGGCAACAAAAGGACCAACTGGGTCCCCCGTTTTGGAACGTAGTCCTGCTGCAGTTAATCATGAATGTTCGTAGCTACCATAAATGATATGCAGTGGGTTCTCTTAAGTTTTAGCTTCTCTTATTGAAGAAAGCAGATGAGTCCCTTATTGTGACTAAGAATACAGCTCCTCATTAGGGTCTTGTCTGGGATTCCTTGTCTGGCTCATTCTATTTTATCTTTTTCAAGAGCCCCATGAATTCCTTCTTCCACACCATTTATGCTTTTTCATGTCTATGGCATAGGGGCTGCATTAGACTGGGGCTGGTCTTTCTTAGCATTCTGCATATACTGTGGCGCCTTTGAGATTAGTCAGAGTCTTTGAGATTAGTCATCTTGCCTTGATGACACTGGACCATTTGTTTCCAAGGAGACATAATTAAAAATGAAACTCACTTGAAACGTCAGGTTGGATCATAGGACTTAACCAAGCTTCTTTCCTTTTCTTTTTCTCTTTTTAATGCAGAAAGTTCCCAAGAACATATTCTGGAAATAGCTTCTGGTTGTGAAAAAATACGGAGTCTAAAAAAATATTGCCAAAAATGGGAAATCTTTAATACAGATTTCGGGGCTCTTGAGCAATCCGTGGATTGTGGAGATAACAGTTCTTCATTTCTGAGATAACATGGCTATATTTTATTAGGAATTCCTGACATGTGAATGGTGTGATAGTGAACCCTCACCTGGTGGGTCGTAAGTCAACCTTGACCCTGACCTGAGTGACTCGATGATGATGGACGATGGTCATAATATCCACTTATTCTGTGTCTGTTGGGTGCTGATGCTGTGTGAGTTGTTCACAGATTCTCACTTCATTCTAGCATTCCTATGAGATGGGTAGGATTGTCTCAGTTTTCCAGGAGAGGAAATTAAGGATCAGAAAAGTTACAGCTGCCTAAAATTTGAAGTGAGGTTTGTACTTAGAATCATTTCTTGGGAGTCAGAATGTACTGGGAAGGTGGTGGCCACTCTTCAGCGGCCCCACCTCATCACCAGTGTGTCCAGATGGTATTAACAGAAGTGGCATACTTTTGCCCTTTTGCCATCTTTTGGGCCTGCTTTTGGCCCATCACTCTACCTGAGTAGTTCCTTTCTGGTTTTCCTGAGCATGGCCTGTTGATCTCCTGGATCCCAGGTAGCAAAAGTGACTGTGGAGAGCCTAACCTTTAAGGGTTATGCGCAAGGACTGCTCAGTTAGAAAGTTCCTGGCTACCTCCTCTGTCGCAGGAGTCTTTATCCCGTGGCTGGCCTGCTTGGCATACCCCAGGGGAGCTCTTTTCCGATGCTCGGGTCTCTGCCTGTAGGCCGTCCACATTGTCAGGTTTGCTCCACTGAGTTTCTTGTGCCCTTGACAGCTGGACCCCTAGCCTCCCTTTTCAAGTCTAGCTTATGTAATGTTGTTATCTCTGCATACCGCCCTGTCAATAAAGTCTCCCAGGGGACTTAGCACCCAGTGATGGGTGGCTGACGGGGGAGAGAAGAGTGCTTTATGTTGACAAGATGTCATCATAACTATATGAAAGGAACAGAATGACAGGAAAGTCACCCAAATTCTATTCCCCTTTTGCAGTGATTCTGTCCCCTTAGTTTTGCCTTTGCTTTGAGTTACACTGGGTATATGTTTTTACATACGTGATTGCAATCATTGGACCTCCTGACTGTAGAAAAGCTCTGTGATTGAAACTACATGCTAGGGAATGAGGGACACTGTGGAATCCCCTGTTCTCAGATCTCAGTCTAAGGCCACAGTGGCAATACCACAGTTTCTAGAACATTGCCGTCACATTTTCAGCTTTTCAACAATGTAATGCGGGGTCTGGTAGACCCACAGTTGTAATTCTTTATGTTTTTCTCCACCAATTCTGTTAATTTGCATTCAGAATTTGCCTGTGTAAGTTATATTTTAGATCAATAATGCAAATTGGAAGGCCCAGTAGAGCCCAAGGCCTCATCATATCTGAGTAGGCCTTTAAGAAATTGAGAAATAGGGAGTATACATACTCCCTCCTCCCTTGTCCCCCATAAACAGTACCAGTTGTTTATATGTGAGCTTGGAAGTGCTTTTAATTGGTGTTGGAGCATTTGTCTTCATTCAACAAATATATTTTGAGCATCTATTAGGTACAGAGTATCCTGCCTGGCCCTGTTGGGTGACTCAGGGCTATAGAAGTCTGCTTTTAATTCTCTAGGCACCTTCAGTGTATTTGAGGAGATCTCCTTGCTTACTTATTTATTCAGTAGATTTTATTCAGGACAAACTATATGGCAACCCCTAGCCTGTTGGCTGGGGATTCACAGATGATAATAGAGACAGATTCTGTCACTCAGTTGGCTGTCTTTGGGTGTCAACCATGCCCTAAAGATGCTTACTATCTGGAAGATAAGGCATAAATTCCCCTTAACAAAAGGTTCGTACCATGAAAATGTTAAGAGAAGGCCAAAGGGGAAGGGACAGGGAATCGGGAAATCAAAGACATCCCCTGCATTAGACGGTCTGTGATGAATAGCTCCTGGGATTACTAAGTCTTGGGCTGTCGACAACACTCCAGTCTGGGATGCAGGGAGGTGACAGGCTGAGAGAAAAGTTGTTTGTAGATGGCCTCACTCTGATGGTCATAAATGTGGGAGTTGATGCCATTCTGGTAGTATCCTGAAAGCTATTTGCATCATTCTGTGAGGGCTTTTGAAGAACTATCAGATAACCACCACAAAAAATAACATGTAGCTTGGCTGGACCTGGAGGCTTGACGATGCAAGCTTTCATCCCTCTCCATCCCTTGACTCTGCTTTCTTCATGTTGGGCTTCCTTGGGCAGCCATTTTCTACACCGTAGCAAGCCAGCAGTTAGGGGCTTGCACCCTGTTCTCTCAGCCCCCTCAGATAATTGCGATTCTCTGTCCCCTGTGGATCCAGTCAGTGTCCTGGCCTTCACTCACGTCTGGCCAACCCAAGTCACATGCCGTCTCTGAACCCATCATGGTGGCCACTTCTGATTGGTCCAGCCTGGTCATGTGTTCACCTCTTGATTTGGGAGGTGGGGTCAGGCCTCCCAAGAAGTGCATGGGGAGGAAGAGGGTTGCCCTGAGATGGTTGGAGGAGCTGTTGTCAGAAGAAGGGGGGCATAGGTACGCAGAACACAGAACAGGTAAAAACAACAGATGTCCATTACAGCCCTGCAGTAATTAAATGCCTCCTAATGAATCCTGTTGGCTCCAGCCAATTTGTTACCTAAGGTGAGGTTTTTATGGCTGTGCAGAGACTTGGTGTTAGGCGCTTGAAACAGAGAGAAAAAGAGAAAGGAGCACTGGCCGATTTTGTTCCACTTGAATGTAGATCGTGATTTTCAGTTTTGTAATTACTGATGAGAAAGCCTGAGCCAGGACCCCCCCCCCCCCCCCCCCCCCGGCNTTATCTGCCACTTATCTGGAGTAAGTAGAAAGGATGTCAGTTTCCCCCTGCCCACCCATCTCCAATAAGGCCAACTCTCAGGCTCTGGAAACCTCTCCCCTGGGATGGACATGCAAGCTTGCTCCCTACCCTGGCAGCGTGGAAACAGCCTTGCTATATTTCATCCTTTAAAACTCCAGCCTGCTTGCCATCTCACGATTTTTCCCTTAATGCAGCAGAGAAGTGTGTGTTTGGCTGTGATACCTTTTTGCTGTGGAGCGGTGAAATACAGATTTTTCTCTGGATGGCTTGTTTCTGGCCATCTGCCCTAAGTGTAACTGTGAATGCTGTAACAGAGGTCACTTCTTGGGTCTTGATCATTCTGAAGTGACATTTGGCATTAATTTACTCTTCACCACAGAGGGCCCCAGGGACCCACTTGGGATAAGGTGAGTTATAGCCCACAAGGCACCTATTCTCCTAGTGACCGGTCTCAAAGGCTATTTCAGACCACCGCATCAGGGTGTTGAGAGATGAGTTAAGAAGTTTTATTCTTATGTGTTTGGAGAAATTATGCCACCCTGCACCATACTTAGGAGATGACAGCCTTCTCTGTTTTCTCCCAAATTATCCCCATTTTTTTAGGATAGGAGGAGGAACTCCTGTGGGTCTGTTTAGGAGTGAGACTAACTGGGGCTTTGGAACACATGCAGGGATGCTCTCAGCCGGGGGCAAGGATCACGTTTGTGGTGCTCTGCCTTGAAAGCATATGGAGTTAGCTCTGGCTATTCCTCTTCCCCTCTTGTCATTAATTGCTGCTTTTATTCGTACATCCAGGATCCCAAGGGAGCATAATTGCTGACATATTCCTCAAAACAGTGAGAGTTCTTTGGCATCCATATAGTATCCATCGTTGTGTTCTCCCATACCTGAGCCTCCTTGCAGCATTGCAGATGGGTGACGTGGAAGAATCGATTGACCACAGAACAACAACCCAGTGTCTTGACTCATCCTTCACTGGGCCAGCCCCATCCATGGTGTAAAGTTAGGTTGCTTCTGTATTTGGAAAACTTGACACTGGAATGGCAGCTCCACGGGGGCAGAAAGTCTGGTCTGCTTTTTTTCACAGTGGCCTCCCCAGCTCCTAAGATAGTTCCTGGCATTAAATAGGGACTCGATAAGTGCTTTGTTGAGTGAATGGGTACCCAAACAAATTGTCCTGTGCCCAATACGATGCTGGGCCCCCTTTATGTGTAGTTTTATTTCTCAAACCAAATGATATGGTAGACGTTGTCATCCCCATTTTGCAGATGTGGAAACTGAGGCAGAGAGGTGTTAAGGAACTTGCCCAAGGTTATAGAACTCAGCCCCAGGCCTGTCTGATGTCTAAATAAGCACATCTCACTGCATTGTATTGCTGTTAATGGAAGGGTCCTACAAACAGTGGCTCGTGGGCCAAATCTGGCCTGCCATGTGTTTTTGTACAGCCTGCAAGCTAAGAATGGTGTTAACATTTTTATATATTTGAGGGGAAAAAAAACAAAAGAAGAATAATGTTTTATGACATTTGAAAATTATATGAAAATCAAATTTCAGTGTTTGTAAATAAAGTTTTATTAGAACACAGCCCCATACTCCTTTGTTCATATGTTACCTGTGGCTGTCTTTGCACCATGATGGCAGAATTAAGTGGTTGGGGCAGAGACCATGTGGCCCATAAAGCTCCTAACATATCTACTATCTGGCTCTTTGCAGAAAGTTTGGTGGCCCCTCCTGTGGCTTCCCACATCTGCCTTTGTTCCCTTTCCTGTTGCTTTTCTGTGAAGGCATGCTAGCGTAGCAGTCACCAGAAGGCTGTTGGAGCTAGACCATGAATCCACTCCTCACTGTGCACTGACTAGTTGCAGGAACTTGGGTGAGTTCCTTGATTTGTCTCTTTTCCAGATTACTTCTCAGTCACGTGGAAGTACCACAGTACCCACAGCCTTGGGTTGTGTGAGGATTCACTGTAGGAAGATTAAATGTAGCTAGACACATTGCTTTGAGCATCACTTGGCACATAATACGTGCTGGATGAACGCAAGTTATTATTGCCCTTCATCCATCCGTTTCTCACTCTCTCTCCCTTCGCCCCCCCCCCTCATGCACACACATGTGATTTTGTATCTTATGTTTATCTAAGCCAGAAGAGAGCATACTACTTAGTTGTTCTGCCTCACTTAAGTGTGGAGTGGTTAATGTAGCCACGCGGAAATTAATTGCTTGTTTTGTTGTTATATAATTAAGAACTTAATTAAAAATGGATAACTCTAACTTTTCACTTCATTTTCTCCGTTTACACAATCTGGATATTTTATTTTGTAGCCCATTAAAATTTGAATGTGAGTGTTAAGTGTCAGTAACTTTGATGAGTCTTCCTGAAGGCAGTAGGAGGGGAATGCATTATCTCTGCCTAGCTGGGGGCACCATTTGTAGGGCCCTGTGAGTACTGAGCCCCCGAAGAATGCACAGTCCCTGGCAGTGAAACCCAGCCGTGTGAGTCAAGCCCATGAAGAAGAGGAGCAGAGCAGCTGGCCGTATTCTCTTCCAGAGACTGATCCTGGGAGGTCCTTATCCTACTCACCTGAGCTGCTTCAAATCCCTGTGCACTCAGGAAAAGTGTTCTGGGATTTTCATCTGTAAATTCTGCCTTTCCCATGGTTGGGCTGAGGTTGGAATACCACACAAAAGCTCCAACTCACAAATGACTTTATATAATGAAGCAAAGGAAAATGTGGTATTCCTTAAAAAAAAAAATGCTCTCAAGTGGAACAGACTTGAGACTTTATAAATTTGAATTCCTTTGCAGTCGATTCCCTGTCATGTGTTTCACTGTTATCAGCCTGGTTCACCATGATGGCCCAGCGTGGCTTATTCTGCTCAGAAGTAGCCATACTGAGATCCTGCTGCATGCTCTCACTGTTGTTCTTGCAATAGTTTTACAGTCAGAGATTATGAAGAGCGTGGCTCAAAGCCACATGGCGAGCAAGCCATTGGAGCCAGCATTTCCTTCCAGGTCTAGCTGATTCCCAAACTGTATACTCCTAGCCCACCATTTCCTAGGACTGGTTGGTTGATTACAAGGGTGGAAGGGGGGATGGAAAGAAAGATAGATCAGCCCTTGAGAAGTTTCCCCAAAGGAGGCTGGTGGAAATGAATTAAGAGAAGAAGTAGCTTGCCTATTTTATGATTTTCTTTGGTATTATTTTTTCAATTATTAAAGAAATGCATGCTTATTTGAACAGTTTTTAAAAATTATAGAGCTGTGTAAAGGGGAACTTAAACTCCCCTTTTTTACTTTTTTTTTTAAGTACATATATAGTGGTGACATAAATACAATCTTTACTTCTCCCTCTGATCCACCCCCTTCCTGGCAACCATAGTTAATAGCTGATGTATTCTTGTACCTCTTTATTCATGTTAAAATGTGCATTACGCATGCAGAAGATTTTATTCTCTTTCTCTAAAGTAAGTGGATGCATACTTCACCATCCCTAGATAGTATACATGGTCTACCTTCCAGCCTGTAAATATAGCTTTAACTTATTCTTTTTAATAGCTGCATAATATTCCGTAACCTAGACCAGCAGGTCATAGTCAGCTAAAAGGACATGTGTCCAAATGGAATTAAGAGCTTTGTGCATATTTTCTTGATTTTGATTAAGGAGTTTTCTTAATAGTTATCTCCAACATGACTTTATGCAGCACGGCATATCATAGGTGGAAATTTTTATGTCACAGGTGGGCCTAATTATCCTTGATTAATGTACTGGAAAACCTGATAGAACAGACTCGGAAAGGGACACTAAAGAAAAGCCGGATCATATGTTATTCCCAGCCCTGTAAGCAGCCGCTGCGCACACAGCAGGCGCTCTGATTTGACTCTGCCGATGCTTAACACAGTGAGTTATGAGACAGGGAGAAATCTAGACTTTAGCCACTGATTTAACAAACTGGTGACTCGGGGATCAGCACTCTGGCGTTGCCATCCTCATCAAAGGCTATATCTTTATCTAAAATTTATTAGCCAGCTTCAGACCTGTTTGCCAGCTCACTAATGGAAGCCTTTTGAATCAATTTGCTCCTATAATTTAAACAGCATTTCAGTGTATGTTGTTGAAGCAAAAAGGAGTTGCAGCTCCTAGCCAGTAGAATTAATTATTTATTATCCTTTTCATAAATACTTTCCTAGACCAACATAACTGAAAAATGCTTAGGCTGTTTAAAGCGCACGCACGCGCGCGCGCACACACACACACACACACACACACAGTGTTTTCCAATGGCTAATTTGAAAAATGTCACTGTATTAGTTTTCATTACGTCTGTCAGGAAACATTTATATCTACATGTAAGAATTTTTTTTTCCCCTTTCACCAGATATTTTTTTTTGTGGACTATGCATTTAATTCACATTTACAAATTGGTTTCTGTTTTTAACTAAAGGCACCTTTTCAGCAAAAATGATGTGTATGATATCACAGATCTGTTAGTCTCAGTGTGGCATGAGCCTTGAAATTGCCAACTTCCTTTTTATGAGCACTTTTTTAAAAGTAGGAATTTGCTTGATTAGTTCAAAGACAGGATCTTTAGGTTTAGGTCATGTTTAACTTTTGCTTTTTCTTTTGCATTGTTCCGAGATGGTATCCACCTGGTCTCTCCTGTTTTGTTTTGTTTTTTTTTCCCTTAGATTTTATGTATGTATGTATGTATTTACTTATTTAGAGAGCATGAGCAGGGGGAGGGGCAGAGAGAGAGGGAGAGAGAGCATCTCAAGCCGACCCCACGCTCGGCGCAGAACCTGATGCGGGGCTTCATCTCATGACCTCAAGATAGTGACCTGAGCCGAAATCAAGAGTCAGATGCTCAACTGACTGAGCTACCCAGGCACCCGTGGTCTCTCCTGGTTTTGCACATTTTGGAATATGCAAGGGATTTCAAGGAGTTCTGTAGAGCAAAGAACATGGGAAGATAGTGATAGTGTTTCCAAGAGGAACGTAGGGGAGGGTTGTTTACTATCCATTATGATAAAGCTAATGTCTTCGTCCAGGACAGAGTTTAGGTTGATTTGCTTGATAAAATATTTGGATTCCTTGGCTCACTGTTTTTTAGCTGTGACTCAGACCCACTAAGGGTACAGCATCCACCTAGGCTGTTATGCATCACCCTGTGGGACTGGGGGCAGAGGTGGCTGGAGCTGATGTTCGCATGAACTTTGCACTGTTTGCAGTGTTGTAAGCAACAAGTACTTTGTATCTGACCCTGGAGTCTCGCGTATTCTACTAGCTCTCACAAAACTTGGCAGCTAGCTCCTTACCTTACCTGTAGGGTGAAATCTTAGACCCTTCACATTTTGAAAATTACAGAGTCAGTAGCAGAGATGATAAAGAGCTAGGCCTGAACAAACTCTGTCCTGCTTGCTAATAAATCCAGCCCATATTTTCGTGTTTTTTTGTGACCCATAAAAAATAAAAAAAACAAAGACTATGTGACAGAGACCATATATGTTCCCCAAACTAAAATCTTTACTAAGGTATTTACTAGCCTTTTGCAGGAAATATTTGCTGACCCCTGATACAGAGAAAGCTATTAGTACGTTATCTAATACATAGTAGGTACAGCATTAATAACAGCAAACACTAAAATACTGTTAATTATAGGCACTTTACACACACAAGTGCCCTTCACTCTCACAGCTGTTCCGTAAGGTATGTGCTACCATTACCTTCATACAGGTCAGTACAAGAGTGCCTTTATTATCGTCAGAAAAGGAGACACTGAGAGACTGGTTAACTTATGCAGTGTCACAGAGCTGGTAAATAGAGCGAATTCTTTAGAGCCCATGCTGCCAGGCTGTGAAGCCCATGTTCTTGACACTCTGTTTCCTCACTATGATGGATACTCAAAACATGGAGTTCTTACTATGAGGTGCCATCCCAGGCCCTTTTATCCCTCTGCGGTGGGCTTCCGTTTGGCAGGTGAAGAAATGGAAACTCTGTGAGCTTCAGGCCTTACCCAAAATTTTGTTGAGACTCACACCCAAGTCTGTCTGGCCCCAAAGCTGATACTCTTTTTACAGCTTATTCTATGGCAAACGCAGCCATTATTTTGGCCCAGTTTCAAAGTGACTAGCAGTAATACTTCATAGCTTTTAAAAATTAACATTTCATGTTGGTTATAAATCATTTCCTTTATGTTGATGGGCCTGTGTATTTTTTTGGACATTTGTCTGGTCTTTAGATACTTTGGCCCCTTTAGGGATAATGTATCTGCTAAAATGGGGCATAAAAGCCAACCAAAGAGGAATCTTACAGTGCTCCATACTCCTTGATCCATCATGAAAGAGCCAGAAATGAAAAGGTAGAATATCTTTTCCTTCGAGATTTAAACAGATTCACTTTCAAATTCCTTGTTTTTGTTTGGGTGACACAGTTGGTCTGAAAGGCCCCATCATCTTACAGTTTTACCAGTCTTTAGTGGTTTCAACTTTTTTGTTGTTTGTTTAACCTGGGGTAATCTTGAAACAAAAGATGATTTTTATTTTATTTCATAGAACTCTGGAAGTACACCAATATTAGGCCAATTACTTTAAATCCCATTTTCTAGGTAACTGAGAACAGGTCTGTGGATGCTGTTCTATGTCATTTTGACTTCTGTTTAAAAAAAATACTTTTGATGATTTTATGCATTGTCTCATCCCAGATGGTCTTCTCGTCCACCTGACTTTCAAATCTGTTTTAGTCTTGAGAATTTTGCTTAGGTTGAAGGAATGAGTGCATGTATCGTGTCAGAGGAAATTACAAGCCCATGTAAACTCACTTTTGCTTCTAGAGTCTTGTTCATTGAAACCACAAATTGATGAAGTTTCACATTGTTATATCCTAGAAACATGCCCATATTTATGTCTGTATTTATCCTGGGTTGCTTTTGCATTTGAATATTAAAGGAAGTCTTGAAAGACCCTGGGAGCCAATCATGGGATTTTACAGTTCTTAATTCTTCAAAATCTAGATGTAGGCAGAGAGCCCACGTACTAAGTGATTCAATTAAATGTCCCTTTTTCTTGTTTTCTTTCTAGGGTGATGGGAGTTCAGTGTTTGTTTGCCCCAGTGAGGAGGAGGCTTTGGGATGAGTGGGTTATCTCTTGTCCTCAGATTTACCTTTACTTCTTGGTCATTATGGAACTTACTCTTTCAGTGAGTGAAAATAGTCATGTCTGAAGGCTCTGCCTGGAGAGAAAAGAGCAGGGTAGAGTAGGGAAGTGGCTTAGGGTCATCCAGCCTTAACCATATCTACCAGGTTAATCATAGGAGGACTGGTAACGCATTTTGTGAGCACACAATCCAAAGAGCTTGGGGAGTTTTATTACTCCACTGCTTTTGTCTGGCATAATTTTTTTTCTCGGGGATTATATAATTAACATTGTGCATATCTGGGTCAGTTAGAGTGAGGTTCTCATCCAGGGTGTGCATAGCTTCCCAGCCAGGAGACCATAAGTGAGTCAGTCAAACTTTTGGAGTCACAGGTAGGTTATCTGTTAAAGGAGGTATTCCAATTTCTTTATTTCTACATAACAAATTATCTCCAGACTTTGAATCTTAAAGCAATAAGCATTTTGTTTTGTCTGGCGATTTCTGTGAATTAGGAATTTAGGTAGGGCTCGGCTGGATGAATCTTGTATTCCTTGTGGCATCGATGGAAGTCACTCGCTGGTGCTTTGTTGGTGGATGAGTTGGACTGCCGTTCATCTGGTCTAGAGTGGTCACTCATATGTGTGGCACCTTCACAGGGTTAATTAGGATGCTGGGCTCAACTGGGCCTCTTGCCTAGTGCACCTACACATGGCCCCTGCAACATGGCAGTCTTAGTGGAGGCAGATTTCTTAGGTTGTGGCTCAGAGCTTCCAGAAAAAACACTCTAAAGGACATTTGGAAGCTGTTAGTATCTTAAGGCCTGGGCCTAGAGATTGGCATGAGGTTGCTTCTGTGGTCACAGCATTCACAAAGCCCACTCGATTGACGGGGAAAAGACACACACCACTTTCTGAGGTAGAAGTGCCAAAGAATTGCGGCCATCTTTAATTCTTCACAATGGGTAATAATAGCACCTCTGTGGCAGCAGAATAAGTGCAAACGTCCTGAAGATGAAATGAGGCGGTCATGGAAAGCACCAATTACCTGAAATGGGAGGTGAGAAATGTCCCCGACTTGCAGTTGTTCATAATAGCAACTGCAGTAATGTTGCTAAAGTACAGTTAGGATAATGCTGTTTTTCTTCACTACACTATATACAATTAGAAGGGTTGGACCAGTGAGAAATAGGCGGCATGATTTATAGTTGTCCACTTCCACAAGGTGATGTCCTCAGCAGCAGGTACATTGAAGGGTTGAGTGTTTGTCATCAGGGCTCCAGCTCAAATTCAGAGGCACTCAGTACATGGTCATTGACTGTAGGCGTTTTCTCCTTGGTAATCTCTTCCATCCACCTCTCCTTCATCGCCGCTCTGATTCTGGGCCTTTTGTCTCACTTCTGTCAGTGACAGAATGTCGAGTTGTCTCTCCACCTCCCAGTATCCCCTCTGAAATCCATTCTTCTCATGCTGACCTTTGCCTTCCTATAGTAGAGGTCTGGTTGCATCCATATGGGAAAAAAAAAAACAAAAAAACCAAAACACCATTAATGAGGTCCCTTTGGGTAACAGTCAAGTGCAAACTTTCTGGCCTCTAATTCTTCCCTGAATTGGTCCCAGCTGTCTTCTCCTACTTTATTCCTCTTACAACCGCCCCTCCCAAGTTTTTCCGGAGCGAGCAGTGTTTAAAGGTGGTATAGAATTCAGAATAACCCACTTGTGCATTGTCCAGTGCTGCCCAGAAGTGTGTTTCCAAGTGAGCCTGTCCTCCACTGGGCCAGACAGAGAATAGCGTGTTTTTGGAGAATTCATTCATTCAGTAAACATTTACTGCATTCATAGAAGACGCAGAAGGAATTTAGAGCACAATTGTGAAATTATCGAACCTGCCTTGCAGGCGTCCATTCTGGCAGCCGTGTGGGAACGAGGGTAGAGAGGTGTGCTGGGGGATGATTCAGGTCACCCAGGCAAGAAGTCGCCAGTTTCTGAACAAATGTGGTTGATGTGAGTCCAGGGTGGAGGAGACAGGTTTGAGAGGTAGGAGGGGGTGAAATCAGCACTGTTGGGTCAACAACTGTAACGGGGTGATAGGTGAGGCCTGTGGAGAAGAAAGGACAAAGGCTAGTCTCTTGTGGACCGTGGGATGCATGGTGGAACCATCCCTGATATGGGATATGGGAGAAGGAGTGGATGTGGTGGGGACAAGAGAAGTCCATTGTAGCTGTGTGGAATTCAGGGACCCTGTGGGGCATCCAAGTGAAAGTGACCGATTGGCATTTAGATTTAGATCTGGCTCTCAGGGGCATGGGCGGGATGGAGTTTGGCCTGGCATGATCATATTGGAAGACTGGGCCTGGAGAACCCCACATTTGACTGAGGCGATCTGCTTGACTTGAAAATTGCTTAGTTATTTTCAAATTATAAGCAAATCCCTTCCAAACACCCCCCCCTAACTCTCCCACTCTACCCCGTATTTCAGCTGAACTGGAGTCAAATCCCGGCCTCCCTGAGGATGTCATGCTTCTGTTCCTTTCCTACTGTTCCTTCTGCTGGGAACAGACTCCCTGTTTGTATCCCTCCACCTACCATCCTCCTGTCTTTTCAAGTCTAACTCCTACCCGCACTTTGAAACCATTATGTTTCAGGATTGCACCTGCTTAGGGTTACCATGGCCCCTTCCTACTCTCCGAACACTTTTTCTGTCTTTGGTGCATTTATCACTTTAAAAAGTGTATTATAGTATTTTTCTGAACTCATCTTGATTCCCCCTTCTGGTTTATAAACTCTCTTAAAGTCAGATTTCATATTGGCTCCCCCTCTTTTTGCAAATTTCGTAACTTATTTTGTTCATGTCAGTTAATAACTCATCTGGCATGTAGTTCACTTCTTCCTTGACCTGTCCCTTTTCTGCGTTCCTGTGCCCTGTAGGATTTTGGCAGAAGCAGATCTTGTTTCATCAGGTATTTAGTGTTGCTGATCAGAGTAAGAGTGTTGATTCCCTGTGCCTCAGAGACAAGTGGTTGGTTACTCTCTAGCTTAGTCCTGTGTTTTGACTTCAGGTTCTTTGTCCTTCCTGGTGTATTAGACTCCGGAGTTTAACTGCTAAGCTCTCAGCCTGATAACTTCTGTCTTCTTGTTTGACCTGCTCATCACTGTTTTCCTTCCCTGGATTGGCGCCCTAGGACCACTGGAGCAGTTCTGCTCTGGACCTGGGCCCGCCTTGGGCATTCTCTTTTGGGAAGACAAACAAAAATTCCTTTTCCCTTCCTCACTGGCTGCGGTGATTAAAAGTAAAATTCTGAACACTAGTCAGACAACTTTCCCCCCCTTTCTGGCCTGTTTTTGGTTTTATTAATTTTCTGTGCTTCTGGTTCATCAGTTGCATGTGATCATGTGAACCAATCCAGTTTGGCAAGCAGTGAGAGCCCCCATGTGGCAGCCCCTTTCCTAGGTGTGGCTGACACAGTGTTCCCTAAGGAGCCTTGAGCATTAAAATAAGATATGAGTATAGATCTACAACATGGCTGAATCCAACCTGTAAACATATTTTCTTTGGCCCCTACACTTTCTTTCTTGAAATGGAGAAAGTTTACTCAAAACCTCGATTCTTGGCGTCCTTCAAAAAAAAAATGGCAGATCTGGGAACCCTCGCCCCATATTCTGCAGGAGCAGCCCTTGCCTCGCCCAGCACAGTGGCTGTCCGAGTTGGATGGACAGGGGGTGTGTGCCCCAGGTCAGCTCCCTCCCACCGGTTCCTGTGATGTCACATCTGGCCTTCTTTCCTCATGGACATGACCTGGCTGGCCCGTATGCATCACCTGCAGCCTCTGACTTCCCTGGAGGAATTGGTTGAGTGCTTTGGTGGAATGGGGGAGGGCCTCTTTTGCCACACCAGAGGTCATTGAGGCAAAACGGCATCTCCAAGGATGAGTGATTTAGGCAGGTGGGGAGAGTGGTGAGGGACTCGCCCAGGCAAAAGCACAGAGTTAAAGCAGCACGGTGTGCTCCAACTAATGCTGGTGTGAACCACATACGTGCTCTCCCTTCTTTGGAGGGGGAGGTGGAAGAACAGTGTTTGGAGGGGTCAACAGGATCACTCTGATTGGCTCATTTCGGAATCTTCCTTATGGTGATTGTCCCTCAATACAACACTTCCAGCTCCAGAAAAATCCAGAGAAAAAGGCATTCACCCCAGTGGTTTGCCCATCCAAGGTCCTTTAATGGGTGTCAGAGGTTATGGAGGCATTATCAGTGCCCGCCATCGCGTGAGTGGTAACGAGTAGCCCCAGCTGGGAACCCCCCCTACCTTTTTTGCCTCTGATCCCCACCAGCTCTCAGACTTCAGGGCAGTTTAGTTTGCTCATCCCAAGACTCAGTTTCCCCATCTGTCCAATGGAGTAAGACTGAGTGGGATTTTGAGCTCCTCCGTGCATAGCCCCAGCACAGCCCTGGCCTGGAGCACGCTGCCAGCGAGAGGCATTGATGGTGCTGTGAATTACAACAGAAGTGACACGTGCCACTTCATCAAGTGCCGTGTGTCCCTTGCAACTCAGGGGAGAGATGGACATCAGGAACTTACCCAGTCTCCCGAGGTTTAGCTGGGTCTACAGCAGCCAACTCCTTTCTAATTCCCCCAACGGCTGTGAGCAGCATCAGATCCTTCTGAAAACAGGTCAGTTATGAATTACAGATAGTTAAATAAAGAAGCCCTGGCCCTGCCGCCGTGGTTGGGATCCCAGAATACTGGAAGTCGAGCGTGTGTGGCCGTGACCTCAGTGGTGGCGTGCTGGAGTCGCCACCTCCAGATGGTGAGTAGACCCCAGCGACGGGAAGTACCATCACTGTCCCTCACCCTCACTTGCCAGTGTGCGAGGGGCAGGGGTGAGCATATTTGCCATCCAAAAGTTAGGGAGGCTTTTATGAACTGGGCCATCTCTCCTTGGTCCCCATTCTTCCTTGCGTCTCCGAACTCTCATTAATTTTTCACAGGCTTGTGATGGATAGTTTTTATTTATTCACGTCTGAGGTTCTGTTGTGTGAAAAGGACTCATTTTATAACATTACATATTCATGGCTTGGGATAGATGGGATAAGGAACTTATTATTAATGTGTCACTGTGGGAAACTTACTCCAGTTCATTTGCGAACCTTGTTAAATTTGGTGTGGTCAGCAGACACAGTGAAGTTTTGGATGCGTTCTCTTAATGGAGGGCAAACAGTTTGCTGTTGCTTCCCCTTAATTCAGTGAAATGAGTTTAAGTCTTCTTTAAATATTTTGAAATACCAATTTGAAGGCAGAAAAAAAAAAGTGAGATGGGGGCGGATTGTGGAGATTAAGTAGAAAATGAAGCTCCTGTCTCCTTGTTGGAGAGCCTGGTTTCTCAAGCATCCTGTGGCTCTCCTACCAGGCGTGTGTGAGGGACCGACTCTTCACTCAAAGGTGAGGTCAGGCTCCACCCCCCCCCCACTGCCACGTCTAGCATCTCTCCTTGGGGCAAGTTGCAGATTCTTCCACCCATGCGTTCAATCCTCCTGACCTCTGCTCTGGATTCTGGGGAGTTCTCCATTTGGAGCTCCTACTGACATCACAGAATTCCTTGCCCTGGACAAATAGAGGGAATATTAACATACCATCTTGTAAATCAAAGCCAGGGGTGGAGGGAGGACACAGTAGGGAAGCTGGCCCAATCTGCTTCAGTGTGAGCTTGGTAAGGAGGAAGCATATGTTGCATTCAGTTCTCTGCAGAGACAGGTTCTGCTCTCTGCTAGGGACAGCATGTACATTGTGCGGGATTTGTGGGGCTGTTTTGTGTTTGCCAGTTTGGTTTAGCAGTGACATGGCTTGTGGCCACTGCCGCTTCACAGACTCCTCCTTGCCAACAGAAAAGCAGAATATATGCATGAGAAGGATAGATTTTGCAATCTGGAAATTCTCCAAATCGGGCATTAGACTTGAAGAGTGTCCAGCATATTAAGAATCATGTGGTACCGCCTTGGCCACATATCATGGGCATTTTCAAGCATAGAATTTGTTGATGATAACCTTGTCCTTTACAGGGATAAAAAAAAAAAAAGTGAAATTCTTTTGATAAAGCAATTAGCTTACGAAGTTGATGCTGGGGTGTAAGCGGCATGAGTAGGGGACAAAGGAATGAAATATGCCTTTAAAGGCATCCTCCGACGATGTTTCCATAATGCAAAACATTTGTTTCTCGCCGGGATCCCATTGGCGGTTCGCTGGTATTATATTGCCATTTATATTGGAAAGGCAGGCAGCGCAAAAACTGTAGTCTATTAAGAGTTTGTGAGTGTGTGCATGTGTCTACAGTGAAATAATATCTAGTGTAATGTGAAGTGACAGTCAAAATTACAGCTTTTCTCTCGCCGCAAGGGCACTTCTTTGCCAAGTATAGTAATATTGTTGTAGCAGTGTTCAAGGTTGTCAGCAAATCTGGCTTACTCTGCAGAGAGTCATAATAGTGTGTGGAAGGAAGGAGCTTCCTGTCAGGGGAAATACTATAATTTTGATATATATTTGTTGGTGCCAAACTGCAATTAAATAGGAGGTGTTGGAAGAAGGTTTTATTTAACCAGCTTGAATTTGTTAATTAATTAGCAAAAACGTGTATTTGGAATGCTTCAAGAAACAGTTCCGTGTTGTTCGCATAACTCGATTCCACACAGTTGTTTTTATTTTTGTTTGTTTGTCTGTCTCTTAAAGAAAACAAAATACCCCCTCCACCAGAATAGCACAGAAAAATGTTTTCAGTCACCAAAGGAAAGGAAAAATAAAACACCTTGAATAATCTTATTTCTGGCATCTTCTTTGGGGGGGGGCATTTCTTAGTCTGTTAATGCTGGGAGTTCTCCCTTGGTGACCCGACAGACGTGTGGTACCTGCAGCAGTGTCTATTATATGATTTAACTTGTACCTTGACTAGTTTGTGACTACATTGGAGTACTTTTCAGGTGACTAAAGGAAAAAAGAGTCGTCTTGCAGATTTGGGGTGTGTGTATGTGTATTAAATTGCTTGCAAGGCACAAGTCCATCTCTGTAGTATCATGCGAGGGTCACTAGTTCCCGTGTCTTTTCATTACTTGGGATAGTAACAAGTTTCTGAGTGACAGCTCCTCCTGTTCTCAAGAAAGACCGAGGGTGTCACTGGAGTTCCCTGTACACTGCTATTCTGATGAGAAATACTTACGTTTCGAATAAGCAGAAAGCGGTGGAAGATTTAAATAACAGCAATGTATTAAAAACTCTACTGCAGTTATGTGTTCAAAAATCAGGAACAGAAAGATTGTGTTGTTTTAAAAAGATATATTTAAGGGTCTCGAGAAAGTGTGTGTGTGTGTGTGTGTGTGTGTGTGGAGAGGGGGGATCCTTCCCTCTCATATTGAGTATTTTGCAAATTAAGTGAGTTTCATTCTCCTATAAAATATGAATCCAATAACATTTTATATGATCATAAAATGTGTCTACTTTTGTCTCCATCTTTTATGAAAAAAAGAAATATTCCCAAAGTATATTACGAAAAATAATTAATAAGCAACCTTTCATAGTTATTTTCTGAGGTTAATTATTACCCTAAGAAATCAATTTCAATTTCTTCAGTTTGAGAGACTCATTTGTGACAGGGTGTTTCCAAAAAAAGGGAGTGAGTTAAGATGCTAAATGGGAGCCTTCATTCCCTAGAGAAAGTGTCTTTGCTGCCGGCCATGATTCATCCAGTGCTGTCTTGCCCGTTTATACCCCATGCCAGGAGAATGTATGGAAAATGTAATAGAGCTGTTAAAATCTAGTGTAGCAGATTCGTTACAGTAAGAAACAAAAGTCGTCTTCATGTCACTAAAATAAAAGTGAGGACCCTCAAGTCCTCACAAAAGAAAATAGCTTGGCCCTTTTTTGCTAACCTTCCCAACAAGCCTGAGCTAATGGATCAGGGGAGGCAGCATGAATCTGTTTTCATGACATCTCCTGTCCTGAGACAAAGGTGAGTATGTAGGGGAGAAGGGAAGCGAAAGTTAAACCTACAACTATCTCCTTGATGGAACACAGGAAAGCAAAAATGAAGGGAATGACTGCATTTCCTCTCTTGGCCATATCCTGTAAAAGTCATCAAAATCACACTGTGTTTTCACCAGGCACCTGAGTTTCTTGAGCCGAGACTAGAATGTTCCAGCCTATTACAGCTAACCATGGCAGGCTCTCCCCAACGGGGAGAACACTTTGGCAGTAGTGGGATTTCCTCTCAAATTCAATATGTTCTTCAGGTACAAAACAAAACAAAAAAACAACATTTATTTCCCCACCTTTAATCTACTTTATGTTTCGGTATTTGGCTTAGAATTTCATATCAGTTGAGACAGTTGATATTATGTATTTTGCATGTTTTAAGATGAACATTTCAACACTTGGTGACATTCAGCAAAAAAATACAGTAACTTCCAAAGATGAGGTAAGAAACAACCAATTTGTTGGTCTGTATATTGATTCTTTAGCTTTAGGATCCCAGCAGACTGGGTGGACAGAGGTGTCTGGGTTCGAGGGAAGGGATAAGAATAGATTCCTCAGTTAATAAGAATAGTCCCCTTGCACACTGAAGAGTCCGAATTCAAACTAGCTTAAGTGGAAAGGGTCATTGTTGGCTCATGAATGCAAAGTTTTATGCAAGGGTCAGCAAATTCTCACTGTAATAGGACAGATAATAAATATTTTTGGCTCTGTGGGCCCTGTGGTCTCTGTCACAGCTACTCATCTCTTCCTTTGTAGCAAGGAAAGCCACACGGACTACAGGCAAGCCACTGGATGTGGCTGTGTGTCAATAAAACTTTATTCGTGGATCCTGGGACTTGAATTTCATGTAGTATTTCATGTGTTAAAATATATTCTTCCTTTCTTCAGCCCTTAAAAATGTATTTTTAGACCCTGGGCTGTATGAAAATGGGTGGCTGAGGTTCAGATTTGGCTTAGTAGTCTGTTTACCAACCCCAGGTTTAGAGTCGAGCTTGTCCCAGAGCTTAAATATGTCATGTGGGCCCCATCTTTAACTTCCTGATTTTGACTTTTTTTCTAAATTACATTTTTCAAAGAGAATATTCTTCTTGAGTGGAGATCAAGATGGTGACTGATACACTAGCCCTTTCCCAGGTTAGCCAGCCCTGGCAGCAAGAAGCCATTCCCCCACTGTCCCTGGCACAAAAGCCAAGAGAACAGAACTAGCCTGGCTTGGAGGCAGGGACTAGCCCTGAATCATTTATGGCCCACAGAATGAGGTTCGTTAGTCTAGGCTGGAATCCCACACCCTGCCGTACATGCAATCTGGGAGGCCCAGTTACCACATGAAGAAATAAGCTGCCTTTTGGCAGCAGAAGACACATGGGAATACATCCTGGATAGATAAAGCTATAGCTTCCACAGTCCACTGTGAACCTTTTACAGTGTTACTTTATAATTTTACTTTTAGATGTTTCTGGAAACAAGAAGTCCTTTCTGGGTGTAGCTTTGAAAAGGAGCATCTGGGAGGTTGTGCTTTCAGGAGAAGCAGAGGGAGGAGAATGGCATAGAGTGTGGAAAATGGTCAGGAAGGATGTGACCGGCTTCAGCCTGATCCAGTAGGGTGCTCTGGAATATGCATGGTCCGGCAGAGTGGATCCTGCTTGAGGCAAGGGCATGGCTGGCTGGCTTTCAGTGATATGCCAACATCTGCCAGGGAAGGAGGCTTCGTGGGTATAGGCTCTCAGGTGAGGCAGAAAGGGGTAGCTGTGGGTTAACAGCCAACACTCAAAAGCCACTGGGTGCACCTACCCAGTAAAGGAATCTGCGGTTAAGAGGCTCCACTGTAATACACTGGTCTGCAAGAATGGCTTCTCTCAAAGTGCACTCTGCCCATGGAAAGAAGAAGGAGTTTGACATCAGAATGCTCTGCAGGCAGGGTCTGTACGTGCATATTAACTGATACCACGCGTGCGGGTCTACACTTTAAGTAAAGTTGAACCTCTCTTTCTGCCATTGGCCTCATACCTGCTTTTCCACTTTCCGACCTGTTTACTTCAATATTGTGATCCTCTAATAACTTCGTTTAGTGAAACTCCAACCTTTTCAGGATGCTGTGCTAATGTCTTCCTTTTTTAATTTAGTAAATATATTATACACAGCTGGGTAGATTGTTTCCTTGCTGGCCTTGCTGCTACAATTTGAAAATGGATACAGTTTTCTTTAACTCACATAGAATGAATGTGACATTTATTCCTGGTTTCCTGTGGCTCTGCTCCTTTAGAAAATGTATTTACATGGGCATTTTTGAAGCACTTTTTAAGATACTGAAAAATTAAAAAAAAAAAAAAAAGGAGAAGAAAGAAAAACCCCTTACCCCTCCCCCAAACAATGGCTACATTGTGACAACAGTGGGTTGAGCTAAATTCAGCTACGTCAAGGAAGAGCAATAAAAGGAGATGGATTGTTCTCTAAGCTTCACTTTATTGGATATTGTAATTGACATATAGTTGTCATTTATAATCATCTGTCCATTCCTGTGAGTTGGGAGCAGTAAAGTTAATTGTGGCGGCTCATTTGCATTAATCTCACCTCTGAAGGGTACAGTAACCCATTAATATCATGTCATGATGAATTATCACAAATAACATTGAACATATTGATTAATGATCTCTGAGATTTGTATCTCGTTAAAACATTTTGTTAGCTCTTTAAACTTTTAAGCCAACAACCATTGCACGTAGGAGGTGTTAGAGATCGTCTGAGAGGTGGTGGTGGGGAGTGCTGTACGTTGCAGGGTCACTGGTTTAAGGAGTTGAACCACTCAGTTCCCATTAGATCTTTTTTTTTTTTTCCTCTTCAAGAAGCCAAGCACATTCTCTTGGTAACCTCCTACTTTTCACTGGATGATGGTTTCTTCAAAACAGTGGCGTCTTTGATTATAAAGTGCTTCTGATTCCCGACTGGAATGATTCTAATAAGAGTTTTTTCAAGTTAATCTATTCAGTCCCCTGGATGGTGGCTTTTGGAATCTCTTAGCCGTCTAGATCTGCTTGCTACTTCGAAAGTGCACAATTCTTCTCCACGGAGTCAAAATTTCCAAACTTATATGTTAACGTGTAGACCACATTTGAAGTGAGTTGTTTGAGATGAAATAATGTCACTTAAAAATAACACTTATCCTTTGTTTTCTAAAAATTCATTCCTCTTTTCCTGGGTGCTCTCAGTTTTTAGGCGATTGTCCACAAACAAATACATTGGGAACACATGTCATGTAGGCACTAGGGAAATTATAATAAATATTCCTTAATAAGCCCTTTGTGGAATTTCCTGGTAGATGTTTAAATACAGTAGACACATGAAGACAAACATTAGCAGAAGAGTTGAATGACAAAGCTTGTTGCTTTCAGTGGTTTCTTTTTTTTTTTTTTTTTAAGATTTTATTTATTTATTTGACAGAGATAGAGACAGCCAGCGAGAGAGGGAACACAAGCAGGGGGAGTGGGAGAGGAAGAAGCAGACCCATAGCGGAGGAGCCTGACGTGGGGCTCGATCCCATAACGCCAGGATCACGCCCTGAGCCGAAGGCAGACGCTTAACCGCTGTGCCACCCAGGCGCACCTCAGTGGTTTCTTTTACCCGTTGTGAAAGCGTTACGGTATTTGATCTCTCCAACTTATATATTCCTTCCACTTAAGTTTAGTTAGCATTTGCTCTGTTTTCTCCAGATAAGTATTTAACAAATGGCAAATATTGGGACTGGTCTCCTCCGCAATTTGTTTGGAGAAAATGGCCCTGAGCGTCCTGAAATAAGGCTGCTCTGAAGAAGATGTCATTGATGTTTGGCTGGCTTGGGTGGTCTTAAGCCCCGAGAGCAGTTCTAGGAAGAGACAGATTTGCAAATTGCTGCTTGTCTGGGAGCCCTTCAGCCCTGGGTCTCTGACTTCCCACAGAGGGAAGGATTGTGACCCCCATGCTGTCAAGCCACTGGCTCCTGGAAGGCAGGAGTTGTGGTTTAGCACCAGAAAAGGTTCTGACTGCTTAGGAAAAGGCAAATACGTGAGGGCCACACATCCGTGGGGAACGATGCTGCCATTATGTATTGTTTGTACCTTTAGCCAGCAGGTAAGGTCATTGTTACCATCCCTCCATGCTCTCAGATGCTCGGCTTTATGGAGGGGTCTTAAAACAATAATTGGACCATATGTACAGCAATCTTTGGGCCTAAATAGCTAAGGACAAAGTAGATTGCTTTTTTCTAAGGGCCACTTTCCCTTCCCTTCTTTGTCAGGCCTGTGATGTTTCTCACCCACTGAGTATTTAATATCCGTGTTTTCAAATCAAAGAACAAGCTTTTTGTCTCCCAGGATAGTATCTTGTAAAGCCAACCTCTTTATTACTTCACTAGTTTAAGGCTTTATTACTTGCGATCCAAAGCCTGCTAGTGAATTATGCATGTTACACTGCTCAGCAGCTTCACTATCCACTCTCCTGCCACCTTTTTGGGGGCCCAAGAAGTACAAGGAGATCTCAACGTGGGTTCATTTCTACCTGTGGTATTAATCCTTATTCATTTTAAAAATCTGCTAACGGAAATATTTCCATTCAGCTCATTAATCAATTGTGATTTTCATTCCCTTGTTTTGTAAAAGCTGTTGCAATAAATACTTTTTTCACAAGGCGAAAATCCAAGAGATGGATGCAGCCAGCGTAATTAATTGCACCCAGTTACAGGAGATCAGCAAGTTTGTGAGATTCACATGCTGCTATACCATATGGTTGCCCAGTAGGCGAAAAATTTGATTAATGTTTTGAAGTAGATTTTTTTCAGCAAATATTACAGCCCCAGATGAGGTGGGTTTTTTTTTTTCTTTTACTTTCTAGTATTGTTAGACTTAGCTGAAGGAACCAATCCTCTGATTTAAAGCTTAATAATATTGTGATCCAGTGAAAACTTAACATGCAATAAAAATTACAGTCCACCTGTCTCTCGTGGATACAGAAAAATAATGCGTTATGTCTTTGTAATTAAGTAAAACGTGAAAGTGGGATTCTAGAACTTGATTTTTTTTTTCCTCCTCCTAAAAAAGAAAACATAACTGTGGTTTTAATTGATGTGTTTTGGGTATAATTTATAAGGAATACATTTGGGCAGACTTTTAAAAGTATAAGAGGAACAGCAAAATAAAAAAAAAAAAGTAAATCAATGAGCAGCTTCTTATTAACTGCATGTTCCATACCAATGAGACCACCATAAATATGACTGTTGAGTGTCATAGAAAATGTTTCTACTGGTATCCTAAAGGTATATTAGTTTCATGACCACTTGAGATATTCATAGTTAATTTCTTCTTTATTTAGGGGGAAAAAAAACCCGACTACTCCTGACTTTTTTTTTTTTTTTTCCTAAGTTAGAAAGTCTGTTTATCTTATGGCTCCTTGTCAGGCTGGACACCCATCCTCATATGTCACTGCCCCACTGGGGTCATGCTCCACCTTGTCATTCCGATCACTGGGTGTGAGTCAGCCATCGGGTGGTTTAATGGGGCAAGATACGGTAGTCTTGACCTTGGCATTCAAAACAACAACATGAAATTTTGAAAACACGTGGGAAATGGCAATGCATTCTGTAAGGAAAAAAATACTCCCATTTTGGTGAAGAATGCTGGGTGCTTCAGACAGTTTAGCTCTTCTGGTCTTTTCTTTTCCTTTTTTTTTTTCTTTTTCTTTTGAAACTTAATAATTTCTAATTGCCTAAGCAGTATAGGACTCTCCTTACATCTTGATGTCTGTTGAAAGGAACTGTTATTTAAATCAAGTGATTAAAGCATGGTCTTTAACCAGGTGTCAAGCTCTCTTTGAATCCTTTGTCCTGGTCAATAGAAAATTCTCTTTCTGGAGTTACAAACAATACCCATAACTTCGATCCACCCAGTCTAGAGAGAGAGACTGTTCAGAAGGAACTGTGTCACCATTTAACAAAGCAATAGTATGTGCTGTCATCTCTTAAATGTCACATAATTGCTGCTTTCTCTCTGTGCGTCTACAGTATGTTAAGGGCTTGAAGTGGACTGTTTCCAGTGGCTTAACCAGGAACTGGCTCAGTCAAAATACAGGGGCCAAAGCAGACACCAGGCCAGGAGGGCCATCTCTGATTTTGAGTTAGTAAGTTCTTTTGTCATTCAGAGGTTTCATCTTTGAAGAAAAGGTTAGAGATTTTTGATAAATATCAGATGTTTTTGATAATTTCACTGAACTAGGTTTCTAATATCTTTTTCTATTTTTATTTTAATAATTGGTTAGGTAGTAATTATCTGCAAAAGGCATGAAAAGAAGTGTTACAGCGACAGCATATTTTTAAGATCTTATTTTTTAATACTATTTTTCTTTATTTATTTTTGTTTTTTAGGGGGGCAGGAAGACAGAGGGAGAGGGAGAGAAAATGTCCCAAGTGGACTCCACGCTCATCACGGAGCCCAATGTGGGGCTTGATCTCACAACCATGAGATCATGATCTGAGCTTGAAATCGAGTCAGATGCTTAACCCACTGAGCCACCCAGGTGCCCCAATTTTATTTTATTTTTTAAGTAAGCTCCGTGCCCAACATGGGGATCAAATTGATGACCCTGAGATCAAGAATCACATGCTCTACTGACTTGAGCCAGCCAAGCGCCCCCCCTTGATGGCATATTTTTAAAAAGTCCAAAGAAAGGAGCACAGCCTGTTAGTTAAGTTTGGGCTGAAGCTGTTTCTGTCGGTCTCTCGCTGTGTCATCCAAAAGGAGATGTTTATAGTGAAGCACTTTTGGAGACACCCTTCAAGAAAACACTTCTCTGAGATTTAACTAACTTTCTTCTTTTGTCCTTCAGCCATTCCTAATGAATGCTTTTTAACTGTGCAATTGAAGCCATCATTTTTTGAAAGCCTGCTACATTGAAGACACTTTGTATGGCTGCCTCCAATTACAGCCTGGGTTTTTTAATGAAAAAAGGGAAGTCCTTTTAAATCTGTATTTAATATGGCAGGTAAAACCTGAACAATTGGTCAGTTGGCAGGAGATAGTGCATCGAATTATTAGAGTTTACCTTTTTTTTTTTTTGAAACAGCTTATACATATATACAATTTATTACTGAGCTGTGGGATGACTGGCTGAGGAAGTGTTTGAGAGGCCCTGATGAGGGCTAGTGCCTTATGGCAATAAAAGTAATGTTAGCCCATAGCAATTGGATCTAGGTTGGTCTGATTTTTGTTGTGGAGCTATGGTTGTGGCTGTCGTTTTAATATGATGTGTTTGAAAACAGCAAGTGTGTTCACAGTGCAATATTTTGTTTTTTTATCAAAGGAGAAGAATATATTTCCTGTCCATCTTTCATCAGTAATGCATTCTTTTACACGATGGTATTGCTAGAACAATCATACTGACCCCCTGTATCTGAGAGACGCCTGATACATTTGCAACATCTCCCTTGATAAGTTTTACTTTCCTAGATGTAATCCTTCGGGGAGAGAAAATTCCCAGAATATCAGTTCCCTTAGATGAAATTTCCTTTTATTTGAACTAACCATGTTGGACTGTAATTTATAGGCTGTATCAGTGCACAGTTGCTCAGATCTAGTATTTTACCAGCAAGTATCCATCAATTGGGTGGAGGTTGCCACATTTTTCAAGTGGGACGAAATCCAGACAAATATAAGAAGAAAAAAAAATTATCCTTGGGGTCTTACAATCTGAGATTGTTGAGTGTTGGCATGCAAAACTAACACCCAGCGGGAAGGTTCTGCTTTTCTCACAAATTCTCAGTTAACACAAGGCACCACGGCAGCTGAGAGAGAGAGAGAGAGAGAGAGGGAGGGAGGGAGGGTCCTGGCTGAAAGACAGTGGAAGGCGGCTCTGGATGAAGTCTTGCTGGGAACACAGGGCGCTGGAAGGGAGAGCTCTTCTTGGTGCTGCCCCCGGAACTTTGCCAGTCTGTTTCTTCCCGCGCTTTGGGCCATGCTGATGTGAAAGTTGAATAAATGAGAGCTAATGATTTTTTAAGGTGTTTTTAACTGATTTGTCTTGGGAATGTTAAATTAGCAAGAATAAAACCTAGGCAGGAAAGTTGATTTTTGATGACCCAAAGAAGGCACGTCCTAGAGTGATTTAGTAAGGCTCCAGTGGTCTAAGATTGCGCGACATCAGGAAAAGTGTACAGTTATCAGAATTACTTACTAATGGAAAAAAGGCGGGGGTGGGGGAAGGTTGTTATTAGGCTACTGGGCAGTGGGAATGAACAGGGTGGCAGCTCTTACGATGAAATGGTCTGAGAAACCTTCCGCGGTGGGGACCCAAGATAGGGCTTTCCTGAAGAATGGGTTCCGTTGTCCCTGGGGTGAAGTTGACAGGGAAACTCCCAGATTCCCAGAAAGTTAAATGAGTTGCTTCAGGAACAAAGGGAAGCACAAGAGATCCCAGTTTGTATGCACATCACAATTCTCAAGTCAGACCTATTGTTGCATTTTCTCAATAACCAATCTCCAAACGGACAATGTTGGGAAGTCTCATCTTCTTCCATACTGTCCAGGGGGGCGTCTGGTTCCTTTGAGGAGGCACACTGAGTAAAACAATCCGCAGTACTGAGAGAAACGCTCTTTACTTGACAGGTTTTTTTAAAGTTTTCCCAGCCTGTAGCGTGAGTCAGCCTGTCACAGATTTGAGAATATGCACGGAGATTTTTAGTATGCACTTTTTAAAAATTTTCCTGAAGAATGTAGTTACTGTATTTCATTTATAATCGGAAGCTGCATCAGCCCATGAATTCAGTTACGGGTCTTTCAAGTCACTTTTATTAATTCTTGGAAATGAAATTGCTGTGCATACACCCTCACACACATTTTCATTTACTGATCTGTCCCCGCCTGCCATGATGTGTCTCACTGACGGAGAAGAGTTGCTTGCAGTACATCCCTGTTTTGGGTTTCTACACTGAAAATGTTATCGGAGGACTTGGGTCTTTAAAAAAATCATCCTGGCACCTTTTACTTAGGGAGCACTCTCCAAACGGACATGTCAGTATCTGCCCACGTGTTTGTTTGTAATTAAAGTGAAGATGCTTTAGAATGGCTTTCCCATTAATCTCCAAACACAGAGTCCTTTCCTGATGAATGATGTATGACAGTTTGCTCTGCGCTTCCTCTGAAAAGTGAATTGTTCCTGTGGCATTGTTACCGAGAGCGGCTTTCCTGTAGGGCTCACGGCTTCACCATTTCAAACTCCTGTTGTTCTGTAAATCCGTCAGAAGGGTCTGCAAGGGACCATATTTATGAGGAGAGCGTAGAGTGGTCAGTCTAAAAAGCTCCTTAGTGTAGTACTTTGAATTTTAAATTACACACATAATTCAAAGGTAATGTAACTTGCAGTGTCGGACTTTAGTCCATTCCGTTAAATGGAGAAAAATGACTGGCGTGAGGAATGACTTATTGATTCTTGGTGGGAAAATGACTTCTGTAATATAGGAAGTATGGTAAAAGGAGCAGCTTAATTATTTAGGGAGCACTTTTGAAAATATGCTTTTACAGCAGTACAAATTGTGTATATACAAATTGTACAACTAGATTTTTTTTTTAATTCTTTCTCAGAGGAAAGTTAGGAGAAGGCTTATCTTCTTTAGTTGCTAAGGCAAAGTTTAATTTTATTTAAACTCCTGTAGGCTGTAGCTAAGAAAGATATAAGGAGCAAGGAGAAGTTTCTGAATGCCTTAAAAATATGGCTTGTTCTAATTGCCTTTCCTTATTTGCATTATACTTACGCTAGCTTTAGGGGACGCTTGACTGCCAAGATTTACAAAATGCACTTCTCTCTCTCTCTCTCTTTCTCTCTCTGGTTTATGATGTTTTTCAACAGTGTCATGAACTCACTTAATCTGATTTCATCAAGTAAATATATGGGAAGTTGAGATGACATATTTTAATCTGGCATTTGAGGAGATATTCATAAAATATCAGATAAAATATTTATTTTGGCCTTTTCCTTCTGATCTGTCTTTTGATTCAGTGTGTATTCTTTGCTTAAGGACCACAGCCTAATGTTATTTTGACTGCAGTTCACAGTGTTGGCAGCCTTTCAGATAAACAGCATATTTGTGGTTAATTGGTTGAACATGTTCTATAATTATAATTATATTAAAACCTTAATGTGCTTGAACATTTGCCCACTGAAGGCCACTTGCATGAACTACGTTATGTTTCTGTCATTATAACTGAGCTGTCTGGGGCTGACATTCAACTGAGGCAGGGCAAGGAACCTGGGAATAACACAGAGGCTTCTCATTATTTCCGTCTGAGACCACTGTTGGGACAGTTGTGGAAGCTGACCATGAAAATTGCTGTCTGGTTGTAACTGGGATCCCCAGGTTTCAATATGTGGGCTAATGTTTCTTCAGATTTTCAAAAAGGGGTTGGCTTGGCTTAAAGTTACACAACGGCTGTAAAAAGCAAAATTAGCACTTTATCAAGTTTGGAGCAAATTGCCAAGGCCACCAGGGAGCCGGGAGAGTCACCCAAGACTGCTGCTTGGAACTGGGCAGGAAGCCATCTTTGAAATGAGCAGAGAGGTCTGATGGCCACCAGCTGAGGGAGAGAGTTTCTCTTTTCTGCCCTTCAGCAAGGCCGTTAGGATTGACATGATGGACTGGTAGCCCCCTGGACTAGTCAGCTGAGAATCCCAGCATCATCTTGGTGGCTCCTGGGTGAGCCATACCATGGTATCTTTCCCTGTGTAACAGTATAAACCAGTGTCCGTGAGCCCTCTGGTTTTGCATGGCCTGAGAATGGTCTTCATTTTTAAACGGTCAAAGAAAAGAATCCAAAGAAATATAATATTTCATGACACATGAAAATATATGAAATTCAAGTTATAATATCTGTAGATAAAATTTTACTGAAACACACCATGCTCATCTGTTTAAGGTATCGGCTATGGCTGCTTTCCTGCTCTCGGGGCATAGTTCAGTAGTTGCAGCAGAGACACTGTGGCCCTCAAAACTGAACATATTTCCTTTCTGGTCCTTTAGAGAAAAAATTTGCCACCCCCTCATCTAAATGATGTCCTTCAGTTTCTGTCTCTCAGTAGAACGAGGGTGTTATGAGAACAGGTGCCACTCCTGTTTCAGTGCTGGGGCCAGAGGAGGGGATTTGGGTTGGATGAATGAATGAATGAATGAATGACCACACCAAAGCTATGCGTACAGAGGGTCTGTTATTTTCTTATCTTTGGCCTAATCAACTGAACACAGTTTATAAAATTTGCAAATCTGTTTCCAAACATGTTTGAATTGATTTTTATGGTCTTTTAATTAACCCAATAAAAATGGCAACAACACAGCAATTTTAAGAAAATAACAGAGCCAAGTATTTTTTTATGGCTCTGCATGCAATCCATATTACACCCACATGGAGTATTTATATGGTCCAAATAATTATCTTTTGGATTTAGAATGCTTTAAATTAGGATTTACTGAAAAGATTAAGTTCTATATCATTAAAAAAAGAAAGAAAAAAGTTCTTCTCAAATTTATTTATGTGATGGAGCAATTCTGGCACTGCAGAATATGGCAGGAAATTCCATTAAGTTGAAATGTGCTGCCCTTACCCTCAAGAATTTGGAGGGATTCATAGAACAGCCAAGTGGATTCAGACAGACCTCAGTTGCAGAGCTGAACATGCACTTTGTCAGAATACTTTGTAAAGTTTTCAGGGATGGGTTAGAAGAGTGAGGGTTGCAATTCAGAATTGTCAGGCCAGTGATGTAGGCCAGAGGTTTTTCTGCGAAGAAGGTAGAAAATTCTGGAGCCTCTTGAAGACACCTTCACCCCGCCCGCATCTCGTGGGCGCACTCAAAATTCACCATTTTTTGCTGGTCTCTTGCTCCTGGCCTGGCAGCCGCTTCAGCCTCTGATGTATCTGAGCCTTTGTTCAGTCTGACTCATCATGAGTCCAGACTTTGGAGTCAGACCAGAGCATACACCTTGCATCCTACACTTACTAGCTGTGTGACTCTAGGCAAGTGCCCTCACCTCTTTGAGTCATTGGTTAACTCAGCAGCAAGATGGGGATATCAAACACATCTCTTAGTGTTGCTGCAAGGATTCAGAAGGAGAACATTGGCAAATCACCCTACGAGCTCGCTTGTGTATACGCAGGAGGCAGGAAAGATTACCCCCTCTCCTGCCACTCCTGTAACTGAGTCCAGGCTTCTTAAGAAGCAGAAATCTAGAGAGAGGGTCCCCTCCTCTCTCTTGTCTATCTTGTGACAGCCCAGAACCGTTTTGCTGGGTTGTGTGTCCTCCCTTCCTTTCTCTTTTCCTCTTCCTGACGGTGGTTAAGGATCTCTGGGTCAGTTGTCCCTTGCTCTAAGCAGGACTAGGGCAGTTGGATGTTCTTCCCCATCCCAGACTGGTGGGAGAATTATTAAATAGGTCACACAGTGGAAGCCTTTAACTGGGTATTCTGGGCTCCAGCCTGGTCTGGTCAGTTCTGGCAGGATCTTATCCAAGCACAAAAGAGCCTTTGTTGTCATTCAGACCCTCCTAAAAGGTGATTCAAAATCTTCCTTGGATCTATTCACATAGCAGCCAGGCTCCCCACACAGTCCTGATTGACGTTCTGCTTTCTACATGTCCTTTCCCCTGCTGCTGATCCTTGGGTAGGTCAACTTCCCTCTCTCCTTGTCTAGACCCCTCGAATGGAGCCACATGTGTTCTTCCTGCCTCAGGAGTTGACTTCGTCTGAGCACCCTACCGCTTGTCCAGCTTCGTGTTGTCTGGACTTCCCTCAGCATCTCTTTGCCAAGCCCAGCAGGTTGGGGGTGTAGACACCGAGGCAGACTTCTTGCCTTCAAGGTCTTGCAGTTAGGAAGTCCCCTCTCATTGTTGCTCATGGTCTGTCACTGCCTGAAACTCACCCATCTCCCTTCGTCAACCTTGCTGGTTTCTACTGGTTCTTCTGGTTCCGTAAGTTTCAGTTCTGGCATGTGTGTGACTGACTCCGCCTGCCAAAAAAGTAGTTCTTCAACCATCCATTCTTTATGTTCCTTATGTAGATTTCCATCTTATACTTACTCACTGTATTACGCTCATCTATTTGTATACTATATGTGTGTTCCCCATTAGATTATGCACTCTGAGAAGGTTGGAGTGATCTAATGCAGCTTTGTGTTCCTGTGAAGCAAAAATAGAGAGAAAGAAAGAAAGAGAAAGAAATAAATGAGAGCTTGATCATTATTTGTTTCATGACTGTGTGACTGACTCTGTAATTAAATGAACAAATGAATGAATGAGTCAAGAACAAGATCTGGCCCAAGGGAGCAAGGGAGACAGGTAACTTTCTACTGGGGGCTCACACAGGAAGGCTCTATGATGCCCTGGTGGCCCTTGCTCAGAAGTGTGGACAACTCTGCTGCCCAGGACAGTCTCATCCTGGCCTGTTTCAGGGTATCTTTGGGGCTACCACAGAACAGTGATTAGAACCTGGAGGAAGTTCAGGAGTCCCATGTCGTCTTGGCAAGAGACCTATCGTCTGCTGCTTCACAGCTGATATATGCTAGAGCGGAGAGAGTGGCAAGGGTTCATCCAGACAGAAATGTGGAAATCCATTGGCTTGGATGTTGTTTTCCGGATATGGAGGGTCAGGCCATTGGAGAGTGAAGAGCAGCATGGCGGTAGCGCTGAAGACCACAGCAGAATTTGAGAGGAGATGACATCATTATCTCAAGCCTGGTTTAGTGACCTTATCAGACTGAGGCATTAGTCCTCAAACTTGAGCACGCCCCAGGATCCCCTGGGAGCTGTTGCAACACGTATCATGGGGCTTCACGTACAGAGTTGCTGACTAGAATGTCTGGAGTGGAGCCCAAGGATCTGTATGCCTAGCAGTTTCCCAGATGATGATGATGCTTGTTTGGGGATCACATTGGAGTAAGGGCTCTGCTCATTTCAGCTTCAGAAGATTCCTGCCATGGACAACTTTTGTCAGTCATCAGCAGGGTATAATCTTACTTTCTGAGTATGAGAAACGTCAGAGTTGTTTCAGTAAAATGCCTTTGCCTTCATTGCTTTTAAATCAGCCCTGTGAAGTGGGAAAACCAAGAGTAAAATTCTTTTATTGAGATAATGTGTTGTAAATATGAGTTCGGCATCACATTTGGAAAATATGAAAAGCCCTTCTTTGAACTTACTTTGTTCAGGCTTATTTCATCCAGGTGTTTCCTGTATAAACTGGAAGTACCTGCCATAGATGTTGGTTTTGCGGTAATAAGACTTTTCTACATTAAAAAAAAAAATCCTGAAATGAAAATGTAACTTAGTCTTATTATTGTAATCTCCCCTTGCCTTTTTTGCATGGATCATTTGTTTGTGAACTGGTTATTTCAGGAAGGGCTCAAAGGTAATTTCATGGTTTATAGCATTTATATTGGCGCCTTTAATGAGCAAAACATATTGTTTTCTAATACACAAAATGAGGAATTCACACACACATATATATATTATTTTCATTTCCCAATATTACATGTATATCAAGTTCAGGACATTGAGAACAACCACGTAAAGAAATTATACTTCTGTACACAGGGGAAATATGAAAGTTTTGTAGTGAACAAAAAAAATAAAAATCAACTTTGCAGGCTTATGAGATGATTTTATTTTTAATGAATCCAAATGATAGCAGGGAGCTGCTGTTGTGTTTGTGCATTGTACAGCAATTCATATCTAAAAACACGGTAACATATGGCTTTGTTATTATTTAGTTTAGGAATTTATGCACCTAAAGGAGTTTTGAGAGCTCTGGGTCTCATTCAGATGTTGTATACAGCAACTAAACAAGATAAGCTGGAGCAGGGAGTTTCTCATCCCCAGGTTATTAAGATTTGACCAATTCACTTTTTTTTTTTTTTTGGGGGGGGGGGTTTTTAAATTCAAGAACTTTTTTGCATATTTGCTAATGATTCTCTTCCCTCTTTCTTATTATATTTTAGAAGGCTGAATTGGTAAAAATTTTTGGCCCAATAAAAATACATCCTGGATTGGAAGAGTACAAGGCTCTTTTTCTGCCCCAGAGTGAAGTGGCTCTCTGGCCTCCTGGTTCATTTGATGTCCTGGGGAGTCATTGACACCCACACCCTCCCAATCTCAGACCTTTCCCTCCCATCCAGATTGTGTTTGTTTTACGGCTCTCGCACAGAGCATGCAGCTGTGTAAACCCGAGAATGGTTTCTGCACAGCTTTGATCTTTGCATGGATCAACAGTTGCCCTCAGTCCCTGAACCCTGCTCCACAGCCCCTGTGTTTCTTGGATTTTTCCATTTTCTGGTAATTACAGCATTGCACAGGGAGTCTTGTAATAGCATCCCCCACAACTTTGGGTGCAGAGTTTGGAAGAAGCACCTTAAGGCTGTCGTTTGTAGAACCCCATTAAGAAGTGATTTCCATCTGATGCCAAAAAGATATGCCATTTAGTTTCCCCCTAAGAGACAATCTGACAATTTCAAGTAGACTGCGGGAGTCTAAGGAACTCGAACATATTACGGACTGAATAAATGTTTACGGAACAAATGCAATTTTCTTTTTCTTTTTAGCTACTGAAAAAGTTTAGTTCTTCCACAAACTGTGGCTGGGTACCTCTGTCAGTGATAGACTATCGGGCTGATACAGTGCGGCATTAATTTTCAATCAGTAATCTGGGTGCCTACGCACAGGGGAATATGGAAGTCCTGTCACCTGTTCTTATAATCCAGTAGGAGGCATAAGATTGTTGCTTTAAAGTCCTCAAGCAAGGTACAAGGAAGCTATGTGGGGGTTCTGGAGAAGGAGCCATGCTTCCCATCCCGGGTGATCATAGTGGCTTACAGAGTTGGGCAAGATGCCGAGCTAAGACATGAGAAGATGTCTTTCCTCAAAAGAACATCTTGGAAGGCCTTCTGTGGCAGAGCAGATAAGATTCCAGGATTTCCAGATTTAGATGGACTTGTGTTTGAATCCTCGCTCTGCCCCTTACTGTCTGTGTGATCTGGGGGAATTAGTTTCATCTTGATGCGGCTCAGTTTTCCCACCTATGAAATGGGATTAATAGCAGTCTCTGCCTTCTAGATTGTGAGAAGGGATCGAGGTGATGCATGTAAATTGTTTGACTGCCTCTGGGACATAGTAAATAGTCCATCAACGTCTGCCTCTATTACTGCTATTCTTTTTACCTTTGTTATCCTTTTTCTTCCTCCCATGCTTCTTCTCCTCCTTCTTTTGATAAAGGTTTATAGCAGAAAAGAGGAGCTTTGTTGCAGCCAGCATACCTAGGAGGTATTTGGGAGAATGTTTTGAGATGGGGTTAAATAGTCTTGAAGATCTGGGGTGGATGGAGCCACATCTTTATCAGTGTCCCCAGAACCAAGAAGAATGACTCTCAGAAAGCCTCTTTTCTGGAGGATTTTGAATGCCAAGGTAAAGCTTATTGGGTGGCATGGTGTGGCCCTTGCTGCACGGCACAGCTGATTGAAAGTGAAAGCCACCTTACTGTTGCGCAGTCCCAGGATTGAGGTCTGCCTCCCTCGATGCCTGACATCTGCTCACCCTCAGAGTCTTAAGTATACATACGTTCTTGGTCGCTTGATGATGGTGAACCTCCATTGCCTACGTTTATTAGTGAAAACAACCAAGCAGAATGAATAACGGGGCGTGAAAGTACAAACCAACACCCAGAATCAGTTTAAGGTGCCCTGGTTTCTTCCCTGTCGGTTGAGCTGTGGCTGGAAATCCCAGTTCTTTTTTGTTTTTTGTTTTTTTTTTTCTTTTTAAAGATTTTATTTATTTATTTGACAGAGAGAGGCAGCGAGAGAGGGAACACAAGCAGGGGGAGTGGGAGAGGGAGAAGTGGGCTTCCCACTGAGGAGGGAGCCTGATGGAGGGCTCGATCCCAGGACTCTGGGATCATGACCTGAGCCGAAGGCAGACGCTTCATAGGTGCCCCTGGAAATCCCAGTTCTGATCAAGCAGGTCATCAGTGCTGTGATCTAAGAACTTGGGCTAAGGTTTTAGATCAAGTTGTCCCAACTGCAGTGTGGCGAGGTCAGGCAGGAACTGTCTCCCAGCATCCAGGAGACTGAGAGGTCTCAAAGGCCTGGCCAGTATGGGCTCCTCTGTGGGGGCTGCGTCTGAGGGCAGCTGTGAGAAGCACAGAATACGTTACTGATGGAGGACAGTGCTGAAACCAGAAGGAATCAAATAGAAACTGGGAGACAGCTTCATTTTTTCCAACAGTAATCATGAAGCCTGTTTAGTTTTCTTTTCTTTTGAAAAAGTAATTTAATTTAGAAAGTACATACATTTAGGAGTAATTTCCCGGGCAGGCTTTATAACTTTCTTTTTTTTTTTCTTTCTTCTGACATCTCTAAATAGTTCTTCGTGCAGTGGCCTTACTAACAGCTCAACTTTCTTTAGGAAATGATTCATTACTTTATCATTTCACTTCGCTAACCATTTTCAGCCATGCAATAAATTTAAATCCTTTACTATCAAGATAACATTTTTTCTCCTGTCACTGAGATATAATGATTGGAAACCATTTTTAGAGTTTGACCCTTTTTGGGGCAGCTCTTAGGGATTTGTCCTTTATACCAGCACATAACTTGTAGGGTGTGAGTGTTTCTAGGGCAGGGACCCTGTGCTGCAGAAATATATTTTCCCGAGTGCCCAGAATAATGCCCTCTATAGTAAGTGTGAAAAAGAGTATCAGGTGAATGGGACACCTGGGTAACTCAGTCATTTAAGCGTCCAACTCGTGGTTTCAGCCCAGGTCATGATCTCAGGGTTGTGTGTCAGTCTCCACACTCAGCGGGGAATCTACTTGAAGATTCTCTCCCTTTGCCCCTCCCCCCACTTGTGTGCACGTGCTCTCTCACTTTCAAAAATAAATAAATATATTTTTTTAAAAAAGAGTATATTGGGTGAATGGGAAAGAGGAGAATGCTTATTCAAAGTATGTGCCTCTGAGGAAAATCATTTCCAAAGAACAAGGGATGAAAGATAAAGTCATTTGTTAAGGCATCCTCTATCCTTCTGAAAATTGACTATGAATTGGGCAAGACCATTCAGCTGAGTGTGCGGCACACAGTAGGGAAGAACCCTGACATCCATCAGGTCCCTTTATCTGGCACTAACTTGCTGTGTGATCAGGGGGGAGTCACTGAACCTCTCTGAGCCTCGGTTTCCTTACCAGTTAGATGAAGGAGATGAGGGTCTGGTGTTTTCAGGATGTTTTGAAAAAGGCTCTCAGGCTGGAGATCATGGCAGTCAGACACCCTTCTCTACAATATTAACTGGAGTAACTCCCACATTAACCCCACTTCCCACATGGGGACTTCTTTGTATGACATGCTTTAAAAAGTATTTTTAAAAACGTTAATTGAAACACTGAACTTCTGAAAATAACAGTTTTAAAACTTTTTTTATTATGAAAATTACCAACGATACAGAAAATTTAAACAACGCTGTAATAGTATACAGGGGCACTTGGGTGGCTCAGTGAGTTAAGCGTCCAACTCTTGGTTTTGGCTCAGGTCATCTTCTCAAGGTTGTGAGATCGAGGCCCAAGTTGGGCTCCATGATCAACATGGAGTCTGCTTGAGATTCTCTCCCTCTCCCTCCCCTTTCCCCTCTGCCCCTCACCGCACTCATACTCACACGCTCTCTCTCTCTGAAATAAAATAAATAAATAAAATCTTTAAAAATTTTACAATACTGAAATAGTACAGTGAACAACCTAGGTGTATGCCCACCACCTAGATTCAACAGTTATTAATATTTCACCATGTTTTGTCAGTCCATCCGTCTTTCTATCCATTAATCCATCTACCCGCCCACGCACCCACTCCTCCATCCATCCATCCATCCATCCATCCATATATGTAAGTTGCAGATCTTGACATATTTTACCATAAAGTACTTTGCCAGGCATTTTTAAAAACTTAAGATATTTTTCTACATATCACTGTTATCATGTTTATAAAATTGATGATAATTTGCTAACATAAAATAACACATTGCCCGTACCCAGATTTACCCAGTTATTCTCAAAATGTCTTTCACAGATCTTTGTTCTCAATCAGGCTGTAGTCAATCAAGGTCCACACATGACATTTGGTATTACATCTTTCTCATCTGTTTTGAATAGTTTTTTGGGGGAATTGGGGTCAAAGGGAAGGTTCCTGTCTGGACACTGTGGATACTGCCGATTTCCTTTTAAAGCCAGTGAGGCTTTTCTTTATTTTTTGGTACTTTTATGTTGTCAAGGAAACTTAATTTGCTGTACATTTTGTTGTACCTTTGTAAATCTGGTTTTGATTTCTAGCCCAGCTAAGATTGGCTTTGAGAAGGATTTCCTTTGGGGAATTTGGGAGGAGGAAAAAAAACCCCAAAAAACAAAAACCTGTTAATTAGAATTGTATGAGAGTGCTGTATTTATCTCAGGCACAATAAGGCTCCCAGGGCTCTGTGCTATAGCCAGAAAGACAAAAAAAAAAGAAAAAAAAGTGTGGAAAGAAAGATTCAAATCTCAAGTTAAGAAATCAAACCCTCCAGGACCTCAGGGCTACTTGCCCATAAATAGAATGCAAGAGAGACAAGAAGTGGAGATCAGGACTGCCTCTTGTCCCTGATGGCTCATCTGGGGAACGGGGAGCACCAGGGGACAAACATACCTCCTGCCCCACGAATGCCAGGCAGTATGGTAGAACTGAGCCCTTTGTCTCCATCCTTTGTGGGGGAGAGGGTTTGGCATAGCCTTTGTCCCAGAGAGGGGACTGATGTGCCTGTAAGCTTGGTTCATGCATCAAAGTAACTTACTCTAAAATTAGATGAGGTTTTTGAGTGTGTTTATCATCCTCCTGGGGTCATGAATTTGACAGGCAAATATATCACTTACAAAACGCTAAGTCTTAGGATTAACCTTCAGCTCCCAGACTTTCCTCCCACCCCTTCTCTTTCACCCTTTCCTCGGCTCAGCCCAGGGATAAGCCATGGCTTTGGGTGTGACTTCCAGAGGAGAAAACCCAGTGAGATGTTCCCCTGCAACAATAGACCTTGCTTACTTGCAGACGTATTTTGTTTTCCCCACACAACAACTTTAAAAAATTGCTAAGACACATATACAAGTTGAGAGATTTTATGTAAAAATCTGGTTTTCTTCTTGGATTTGAAGATTGGAAGTAGAAGCAACAGTTGGCTGGAGCCGAGTTAAGCCATGTGGTTTCTAGTTTTCCATAATCTCTACCACTCCTTATCGTCCCGCTTCTCAGTTGAAACAGCTTTGCCTATTCATGTTTCTGTCCCTCCATTTTGCTGTCATAATTCCAAGAGGAAAAAGCCATGTAGCCTCTGTGTGGGTCCTTGGGCTATTTGGAAGTGAGGTGGGCATCTGAGAAGAAGTGACTGACAATATGGAGGAAAAAGTTGAGTGTTCTGAATCATTGCAGTGATATTTAGAATTTTTCCTCCCAAGTTCCCTCTGAAGATAGAGCCTGGTTCCGATGAATTGACAACAAGTCACTAGGCCATTCAAGTTCTGGTCATTGTGGAACTGAACAAGTCTAGGGGTCTTCCTCCATGGAGATTAAAAATAGGGGCACTTTTTAATTTTAAGGATGAAGAGCTCCTCTCTTGTTTTCAGTAATGATATATGGTGTAGTGTCGCTCACCCACTGCTTGGGGGTCCAAAAAGGACTGTGAATGCCATTCAGCCCACATTAAACAGTTAGTCCTTGAGGGCCGATGGTTGAAGTTAGTTTGAAATGAGAAATTGCCAGTGACCTGAAACCCATCATTATTAACCTTGTGGCACATCATTGCCATAACCAGTAGCCAACTCTCATTTTTTATTTTCTTTTTGCCGGTGAGAAGAAAGGCTCATTGATGAAAGTTGGCTCAGTTCTTTTTGTTTAAGTTAAGTGGTCGGACCACCAAGAAGAATTACTTTCTTTTGATTGGGAATAGGTCCTAACACAGATGTCCTTCACATGGCGAATCCGCTTTTGCTGGTGGTACACCCACAACTGGTTCGTGCAGTTTTTATATATAGACACCCACCCACAGACACTGTGTGGAGGAGCATCTGTATGTCACTACCTAAGTCTTCTAAAGGAATTACCTGTTAGTAATTCATGTTTTTATAGCTTAAGTACATTTGTAGTGAATGAATCACTGATTTCTTTCTTTTTTCCTTCATCCATAAATAGAGCAAATTACAAAAAAGAAAACATGAGGTAGAAAGGATTTGGGGAAATGCATTATGGAATAATAATATGCCTTATATCTGTGGAAATTTTATGATAGAAGATTCTGCAAGGGTGAGTCCAGTTCTTTCCATATGTGGCTCCATCGGTTGGTATGTGTTGGCTGCTCAGGCTATCAGGTTCCGCGGAAGGTTTTCTTTCCACTGTGGCAATTGCTATTTCAGAATCCTGCCTGAGGGCACCCACGGAAGTCCACAGAGTTACCTTACAGTTCACCTGGGCACGCTTCCCAGAGACAGGCCCCCTGTGTAGCCTCAACTGTTTATAATGTTATTTCACTGTTTTGGCCTTGCTTCCATTTGTAGCCAGAAGGGTATGTTTCTTACTGTAGCTCAAAAAGTTGAGAAACTTAAACCCCATTTCTTCCCACGTGCCTCAGTGAACCCTGCTTCTTCCCACAATTCCCGGTGAACCTGAATTCTTTCTCACAATCCCAGCGAACCACTTCTTCCCACAATCTTTGGTGGACCCCACTTCTTCCCACAGTTCCCGGTGAACCTCACTTGTATGGTGCGTTCGAGTAGCCCTCTTGTCTTCACGTTAGGCTTCCAGACATTATCTTTTTCCCGACTCATTTCCAGCCTCCTCCTGTCCTGCTCTGTGGCAGCTGATGGAAGGAAGGGAGCTCCAGTGGAGTCTGCACTTCCTGGGGTGCACTTTCCCACAGTCCCTGCATCACTTGACTCACACTCCAGCTTTCCCAGGCAGACCTTCCGTTTTCTCTCATTACAAGAGACTTGGAAGCAGGCAGTCCAGTTCAGGAGCCCGGGTGCATGATGCCATCAGGGACTGCCACTGTCTCGGTCTTTGCCCTGAGCCATTCTGAGCGTGGGCAAAAGGAAGGGGAAAGTGGAGGACAGGGGGCACATGCCCCTCACTGCATGAATTCTTCTGGCAGGTTGATTGCCAGAGCCAGGTCACATGGCCACCTGTAACTGCAAGGAAGTCTGGAGAGGTGATTGTCTTTTACTGGGTGTGTGGCTACCCAGTGCTGTTAACAGAGTGGATGGGGAGAATGAGTGGAGAGGGGCACCCAGCAGCGTCTACGTCGGTGGTCATGAATGCTGGCTGTTGAGTCTTGCTTCACTGGTTGGACTATGACATGGTGCTTAACCCGTCTCAGACCGAGTGTTGCCCTCCGTAATGTAGGGCTAGTAAGGGAACCTATGGTAGGATTATCAGAAGGATTAAATTAGGTCAAATGTGTGCCAGCACTTGGGTCGGTGTCTGGCAATAGAAAGCCCTCAGTGACTCCCAGCTGTGATCCTCATGGTCATCATCATCACCCCTCTACCCCCCTCCCTTGTTTCCTTCCTCCTCTTCCTTCTCTTCCTCCATCTTTACCACCATCACCATCATCACCCATAGGCGCTTCCTCGTCCCACCGTGTTGAACTCACTTTTTTTTTTTTGCCACCACAGATATGAAAGTCATATAGCATTTTCCATAAGAACATTCGTTTGATATGTTTCCTTCTACATATGCATTTCCTTCAGCTACACATAGAATCACTCACTTTTTTTTTTTGCCACCACAGATATGAAAGTCATATAGCATTTTCCATAAGAACATTCATTTGATATGTTTCCTTCTACATATGAATTTCCTTCAGCTACACATAGAATCCACTGCAGTGGTGGCTTTTCTAGAAAAGTGTCCTCTGTGGTTCTGTATCATACCACATGGCACATGTTTGGCATGTGCACACACTCACACCCGTGCACATTCGCACACACAGTGCTTGCTGATCACATGAATTTATTTTTTGCTGAATACCAAACACTTGCTGATTATATTCCTTGTGGAGCTCCTTTGTTCTCCTAAGAGTAAGGCCAAATCACAGATTGATGGCTTTGGATGTATATCAGAAGGACTTCCCATCATAGCTGCTAACTAGACCTGGTCGTCATAATGCTGCACCTCCCAGGCCCCAGCACATGTGGGGCACACCCCATGCTCCGGTCCCTGCACACTCATCTCAGTGCATTGGCACCTGTCCGGGATGAGGGATTTACACGCCTTAACCTTGTTCTCAGGACTTGGCTTCCACCAGCAAGTGCAGGGCTGATGAGAAGGAAGTCGTTTTCACCTTGCAAGGTCTTGACGTCTGTCTCAGCCCATTTTCTACCCCGTTTCTGATGTTTTAGCCCCTGAGAGAAGCCAGGTGAATTTTGGAGAGCACTAATCCTCACTAGTGGAGCCCTGGAGCTACCTGTAAGGGCAGGAGTACTCTTGTTGACGCTGTGGACAAGAGCCAGGCATGGCATCCGAGGGGACACTCAGGAAGCCGCTGAGAAGTGTCACTGAGGGTGTGCACGTGCCAGCTGCCTGCATGTGGTTTCAGGAATTTCAAAGACCTGGGGTTCTAAAAGTCTGGCTTAATTTGTGATTTGTGAGCTGTCTCACAGAAGACTTGGGGAGCAGACACAAGACTTGTGAAAAATACCAGACATCCTGAGGGTGGAAAAAAGAAAAAGGAAGGGGAGGGTATGGTCTGAGCAATTTCTGGAAGCTTTGTAGACACTCATTATCTCTCCGTAGCAAAGCATGGTCAGGCTGGTGGTTTTTCTATTGATCATGTTCCCTGTATATGTGTTAGGCTGGATTTTTGGTAAACACAAGGCCCGATGTGTATAAACAGCTTCTTTTCCTGATCTTTCAAGCAATGACTATTTAGCAGATTCATTCTTGGGGAACTCAGATCCTGCCATAAACTCCAGAATGGAGAATTTATAGCTGGATGGGAGGCAGAAGGTATGTGAAAGGTACTCAAATGGTCACTTCCTTACCTCTGGGAGCACAGGCAGACACTGATCCTTGTGCAGTCTTTGGGCTTGTGAAGTGGTTTCCTTCCTGGGGAGATGGGTGTTAACTGTTTCATGACTGGGCATGCTGCAAGAATCCGTGTGCAATGTGACCTGTGCACATGCATATGTAGAGGAATGCAGACCAGGAGGCTGAGAGAGTACACACCCAACTTATCTAGTGGTTTCCTTAGGAGGGGTGGGGAGTGGGGCTCATGCAGAGAAGG
>NC_048229.1:72029349-72055126 GCF_002007445.2 Ailuropoda melanoleuca
TCCGTCCATCCATCCATCCATCTGCCTACCTATCCATCCATCCATCAACCCACCCACCCACTCATCCATCCACTCACCTACCTACCCATCCATCAACCCACCCATCCATTCATCCACCCACCTGTCCACCTACCCATCCATCCACTCACCTACCTACCCATCCATCAACCCACCCATCCATCCACTCACCTACCTACCCATCCATCAACCCACCCATCCATCCACTCACTTACCCATCCATCCATCCACCCACCCATCCATCCACTCACCTACCCACCCATCCACCCATCCACCCACCCGTCCATCCACTCACCTATTTACCCATCCATCTACCCACCCACCCATCTATCCACCTACTCATCTGTCCAACCACCCACCTACCCACCCACTCATCCATTCACTCATCTACCCATCCACCCACCCACTCACCCATGTATCCATCCATCCATTCCTCCATCCCTTTATCCCTCCATCTCTCCATCTTTCTCCCTCCCTCTCTCCATCTTTCTCCCTCCCTTCACTTCCCCTTTTTCTCTCTCCATCTCTTAAATAAGAGAGTGTAAAACATGAGGCAAAAGTAGAACTTTCCCTAAGATAGCTACCTTTCTTTGAAATTAGTATCTAAAATTGCTGCGATAGAGATGTTGACTTGAGAAGTAGAACCACTGTTTTTAAGAAGAAAAAACTTTCACCTTGTGTTCTTCAAGATTTTATACAATACTAAATTTTATACTATACTAAAATGATTGTATGATGAAGAAGAAAAAAAATCACTTCTTCAGTGTGCTTGTATAACCCAGTATATGCTTACAGTATTTAGGGCTTGTTAATCCCTGCAGTTACTGAATTTTCTCTTATTACCCCATTTTCGGACGAATGACTCAAGTACAAATAATACATACCTTTCCATTACTTAAAAAAAAAAAAAGCAAAGCCAAGAAATACAGATAAGAAGAAGGTAAAAAATCACGCAGGCTACCCACCCATAGTATTTTGGCATATATGTTCTCAGATGTTTTACTGTGAATGTATCTTTCAGTGCTTCTTTATTGATTCTCACAGGATTTTATTTTATTTTATTTTATTTTATTTTATTTTATTTTATTTTATTTTATTTTATTTTATTTTATTTTATTTTATTTTTTTAAAGATTTTATTTATTTATTCAACAGAGACAGACACAGCCAGCTAGAGAGGGAACACAAGCAGGGGTAGTGGGAGAGGAAGAAGCAGGCTCAGCAGGCTCATAGCGGAGGAGCCTGACGTGGGGCTCGATCCCACAACGCCAGGATCACGCCCTGAGCCGAAGGCAGACGCTTAACCGCTGTGCCACCCAGNGGCGCCCCTGATTCTCACAAGATTTTAAACTGTCTCTCTGTAATTAGGTAGTACAGCCTTGCTAATGAGAAAATGTTTTGCTCTTGTGAGTTTTAGAAGGACGCTTTTCCTCCTGACTGTCAATGCTTCTCTTGGTAAGAGCAAAACACACACACACAAATACACATACTCACATGCAACACACTTAGACACACATGCCTCTCGCATACACACGTGTCTTCAGTACTGTTGGTGTGTCTATACAGTCCTGCACAATGTTTTGTTTAAGTACTGCTTACTCCTCCTTCCCCCATAAAAATGCTTATTACTGCATTATTTGGAAAATAAGCAGAAGTCGAAGGATGACAAGACAATTGCCATGGTCCCACCATCTAAAGACAACCACCATTCATTCATGTGGTGATTTACTTTTTCCTAACTCCCAGAGGCAGCTTCCTGTTTTCATGGAATTATGACTGTGGTTTTACAACTCTGTGGAAATACAACCCACATGCATAAAAGTGCCTGATATGTACTTGCTGCTGGATGAACTTAAATAAACTCAGCGTACCCCAGTACTCAGTACCTGAGTGGGGAAAGACGACATAATGCAGAAGCCTCCTTTTGCCCTCAGTCATTCCCCCCCCCCACCCCGCCAACACCTCTCCCTAAGGAGAGATAGCCACTATCTTGATTTTGGATAGCAAAGAATAGTTTTGTCTGTCTTTGATCTTATATAAATGGAATCCCCTTATACAAATGGAATCATACAGTAGGTCTCTTCTGTGTCTGGCTTCTTTCTCTTAATATTACTTTTCTGAGATTTTTGCTTAATGTTGCATACAGTTGTAGATCATTCATTGTCATGGCTGTAGAGTATTCCATTGTGTGACTATGTTATAATTTATGCAGTTTACAAATTAACTTATAAATGATTGCATTTATGTAAGTTCAAATCCTGTGTTTTCATGTAACATTCTAAATAAATTTCCCCGTTTTAACATCCTCCTAATATGTGCTGCAACATCGTATTTAATAGTAACATGATATGTAATGGAATGGATTTTTATTTATTTAACTATTTTTTCCTATTGTTGCCTATTTAGGAAGTTTCTACTATTGTTTTTGTTTTGCTTTGTTGCTCTTATAAGTGGCACTGCAGTGGACAGGGGCTGCATCTGTGCACTGAGCTATCGCTGCCCTGCTGACCGCCCTTCCCCTTATCTCAGACAGTTTTGTTAGGTTAAATTCCCTGAAGTGGAAGAGCTAGTTCAAAGGTTGGACCATCACAGGGTCTTTTGATATGCTGTCAAATTCCTTTTCAAGAGGACTGTGGTCATTCTTCCCTACCCCCACCCCCAGGAGTGAGTGAGAGTGCCTCTCCTCACATGCTTACCAGCATGGCCTTCTGCTTAAAATAAAATATTTCCCTCAGTCCTGTTGTGAGCATGGACTGTTCTTACCCAAGGGTTATGTTGTTTCCCTGACTGGTGGTACAGGGCAGACAACTTTGGACTTGAACCTGTCAGCCCTCACTTCACCAGGGTGTGGCCTTAGGCAAGGTATTTAAATTTCTGAGTCTCAGTTTGCTCATCTGGAAAATGGGGCTTCTTAAATTCCTGTACTGCTTTCTCCACTCCTCTCTCCAGGTTTATAACCTCTGAAAGGTCTGTGCCTGTCACGTGGTGATGATGATGTAAGTCCTCTTCTGTGGCGTTCCATCACGGGTAGCAGACTTGGGTGTAGTGATCTTCCAGGCTGCTTTGAAAGTTATGGAGTTGTGCTACTGGAAGCCAGCTCTGTGTTCTGTGACATGTCTCCTGCTGAAGCTTGCCTGTGTCTCTTTGTTCATTCATTATTCGTTTTTCTTTCTTTCTTTTTTTTTTTTTAAAGATTTTATTTATTTATTTGACAGAGATAGAGACAGCCAGCGAGAGAGGGAACACAAGGGGGGAGTGGGAGAGGAAGAAGCAGGCTCATAGCAGAGGAGCCTGATGTGGGGCTCAGTCCTAGAACACCGGGATCACGCCCTGAGCTGAAGGCAGACGCTTAACCGCTGTGCCACCCAGGCGCCCCCATTATTCGTTTTTCTAACAAGCCTTTACTGAATGTCTCCTATGACCCAGGCATGTTGCTAAGCACTGGGAGTACAAAGATGAAGTAAACTTGTTTCCTGCTTGTAGGGAAGTTAGAATCTAGAGGGGAGGACTGGCAAGTGGGTAGACCAGGGGTGGGATAAGGGCTCCAGTCTAGAAAACTGGGGGCATGTGGGGAAGGAAGTATGTAACTCCTGCAAGGAATGCGGGAGTCAAGGAAGACTTTAGGAAGGAAGTCACTTTGAGGCTGAATCTGGAAGGATGAATAGGTGTTTGTCAAGTGAAGGATGGGGTAAACAGCTATAGACACTTGAGTGCTAATGGCGTTTTGGGTAAACACACACACAGTTCGGGTAAACCAGTTTCTTCTTCCCTGGGGGGGCGATTTTGCCTTTCAGGGGGACATATAACAATGTCTAGAAAATTTTTTACTACAGCTTGATGGAGGGTGCTACTGGCATCTAGCAGGTGGAGGCCAGGGATTCTGTTGAACATTGTGCAATGTGCAGGATAGCCCCCACACAAATAATTACCTGACCCCAAATGTTAGTAGTACTCGGTGGAGAAACCTGGGCTATAGAATGGGGAAGTATTGGGTAGGAAGGTAGGGTAGTGGCAACACGGCCGAGCTGAATGCATTGCTTCCCTTCTTAGAATAAGAGGATCTGGGAGTGTGTGTGTGTGCGTGTGTGTGCGTGTGTGTGCATGCACACGTGCACAGACACACGTATGCATGTGGACTTTGCGAAGTTGGAGGAATCCACATTCCCTGTGCTTGGAGGCTGCCCATGTGTGGGTTCTGGAAGCCTGCTGTCTGCTTGTCGACTCATTGTCCAGAGAGTTAGCTACTCAGCAGGTGTACCTCACCATCGGCTCCCTTCACGATGTCCTCACCTTGATTTATTAAAGCTTTTTATTCCCCCTTCAGTGTTTATGACATCCAGGGACTTGGTCGAACCACTAGGAAATGAGAGTGGACAGTGAGACTATTATCATTCATTTTCACTCCCCATAAACATTTTCTGTTTCTTCTTTGGAAGACATTGCTAATCCCCTTGTGCATTGGCTTTGCATGTTCTTTCTTCAGCCTCGGTATAAAAAGCAAAGTGGTAGTGACTTTTTCCTTATGGCTGCTGAAAAGGTTACACAGTGTTTGGACCGCTGCCTGCTTCTACCCCAGAGCACAAAAGATCTGGAAGTAGAAATTGGTTCTAACAATATCCCTTTAGAAAATACCGAGGGGATGTGAGTCACTTTCCCTTTTGTGTTAAAGGCATTTTGTCCCTCAAATTCAAAGTTAGAGGATGACATGAACTCGATCCCTCTTTGTAGAGGGGCTGATAATTGAGTGTCTGCTGCACCCAGAACCAGCCACGGAATCCTTGAGGAGCCCTGGGCTTGGGAGGAATGTTTTAAATTTATTTATTTTTTTATCTCTGCTTAAATTTCTATGAGAATTTTGGTTTTGATGGAAAGGTAGCAGAGGGGTGAGAGGTGAGGGCATAAAGTACAGGGGGATTTCCTGCTTTCTATTATAGAGGGAGGAATTGCATACCTTAGGGTTCTTTGGTTGCAAGCAACAGAGAGGACTCTGAACAATTTCAGGAGAAGGAAAACACAAGACTGCACGTGATATGACTTGGTGGTGTGTAGCAGAAAGCCACACTGTGGCTTATTTTCCACAGAGGGGCAGCCCAGAGTTGGTACATCAGTGCTTTGGTATACTGTGGGCTGCCATTTTAGGTATGTGGCTTTTGTCCTTGAATTTGGGACCCCGTAGTGACCAGGACCAGGAACTAATGGAACAGTCTCTTCATGCTGCCCTTGGGGTGACTTAATTCTAATCCCCTTCCTTGCGTGACTCAGCTCAGGAGAGAATCCGGGTCATGGTCAACTGTCCATTCCCATAAACTGAAAACCACAGAAGGGTTGGAATGAGCAAGAGGCTCTTCGTGCTATACATCCATGAAGGTGCCTTTCAAGAGCAAAGAATTAAAGTGGACAGCCCCATTTGGTCTTGTATCCACAGGGTTGGAAGAAGGGAAGGAAAAGGAAAGTAGCTAATATTTAGTATACTGCCCTCTAAATTATTTTGTAAGCAGTGGATCCCAAAGCATGGTGATTGATCATTCTACTTCCAATATTTACTCTTTTACAACTCAGTTATTTTTCTGGAGATGAAGAGAGCTATTTGGGAGGTTCTTCTGAGAAAATTCAGCATTTAGCCCCCCAAATGGCCTATTAATGTCCATCTAGGGTCATTGTCTTCTAAGGCCTTTTTTTTATAATAATAATAATATTATTATTATTCTTATCAATTTGTTTTCTTTTCCTTTTTGAAACATGGTCTATTTGGTCCCTTAATTAAAATTTGAGTCCATAGGGGTGCCTGGGTGGCTCAGTCGGTTAAGCATCTGACTCTTGGTTTCAGCTCAGGCCATGATCTCAGGGTTGTGGGATCAGACCTTGTGGTGGGCTCTGCACTCAGCAAGGAGTCTGCTGGAGATTCTCCCTCTCCCTCTGCCCCTCCATCAAGCTCACTCAGTCTCCCTATCTCTAATAAATAAATCTTAAAAAAATTTTTTTTGAGTACGTAAAACGTAAGTAGATGTTAAGATACAACCTTTGGAGATACCCTATTTGGATTCAGATGGCCTTCAATAAATTCATAAAGCCTATTCTTGCTTCTGTTTCCTCATCTGTCAACAGGGAATAGTACCGACCTTGTAGATTTGTTGTGGGGATTAGATGGGATCATAAAAGTCAGGTGCTTTGAGCTGTGTCACACATGTGTTACATGCCCTGTAAGTATCAGCTATTTATTTATTTATTTGAGAGAGAAAGAGCAAGCAAGAGAGCACAAGCAGGTGGAGTGGGAGAAGCAGGCTTCCCGCTGAGCAGGGAGCTGGATGTGGGGCTCTAACCCAGCACCCTGGGATCATGACCTGAGCCAAAGGCAGATGCTTAACTGACTGAGCCACCCAGATGCCCAAATGTCAGGTGTTTAAAAATATGTTTCCAGCTTGTATTTGGATGTAATTGTAGATTCACAGGAAGCTATTGAAAATAGCCTGGAGAGGATCCAGGTACCCTTCACCTGTTTTCTACAATGGTTGCATCTCATGTAACCATAGTAAAGTATCGAAACTGGGAACCCACTGTTGGTACGGTGTGAGTGTACAGTTCTGTGGTAGGTGGAGTCATGGCTGCCCAAAGCTGTTCACGTCTTAGTCCCTGGAACCTAAGAGTACGCTGTGTTACACGGCAAAAAGGAATTAGGGTCACAGATGGAATTTAGTTTACTAATCAGCCAGATTTAAAATAGAGAGGCCATCCTGGTGTAATAACAAGGATATTAAAAGCGGGGGGGGGGCGCCTGGGTAGCATAGTCATTAAGCATCTGCCTTCGGCTCAGGGCGTGATCCCGGCATTCTGGGATTGAGCCCCGCATTGGGCTCCTCTGCTCGAGCCTGCTTCTTCCTCTCCCACTCCCCCTGCTGTGTTCCCTCTCTCGCTGGCTGGCTCTCTGTCAAATAAATAAATAAAATCTTAAAAAAAAAAAAAAAGTGGGAGAGGGAATCATATGAACACCGTGAGAGAAGGCAGTCCGAGAAGGAGTAAGCCAGACACTAGTGCCTTTGCAGATGGAGAGAGGGTGCCATGAGCCGTGGAAAGTGAGCAGTGTCTGGAAGTTGGAAGAGCAGGTGGAATGGATTCTCCCCTTAGAGGCAACAGAAAGGCATGCACCTTGCTGACATCCTTATCTTAGCCCACTGACATCCGAGGTAGACCTCTGATGTGTAAAACCCTAAGATCATCAGTTTGGGTTATTTTAAGCCAGGAAGATTTTGGTGATTTATCACACAGTGGTGGAAAACTAACTTAAGTTGTATGCCATTTTACCATACATAGGTTCGTGTAATTGCCACCACAGTTAGAACACCTGACTGTTCCAGCACCATAGACATCTCCCTTTGGAGTTCCACCCATCACCCTCCGCAGCCAGCCTTCCTTACATTTGGTGTTCCACAAGGAAGCTCTCTTCCTTTGTTAGGCGTCTTGTCAGGTGTCCACTCTGGCCGAGATGTGCTCTGCTAACGCCTCATCTTTTCATACTTCACATAATCTCCCTCTGACCTCTGGATGTCAGTCAGACCTCCTCCCAGGACAATCTCTAACTATATTCTTTATTTCTTAGCACTCATCATCTGTACAGATAACGGTATATTTATTTGGGTGAGACCATTTGTTTAATCTTTGTCTCTCCAACTAGCCTGGAAACCGAGGCCAGCCACTGCACCTGTCCTATCAATAGTGATTGCTCAGCCTTGTGTATGTGACTGTTCAGACAGTAGGAGCCAACTAAATCTTTGTGGACCGAATGAAAAAATGACAGTATTGGAGATATACAGCTGAAATTGTGCCTGGAGCTTTGAGTGGAAGGGTACACAAGCATTGTAAGACATTCTACCCACATTTCCTTAACAAATACTTCTTTTCTAGCACCTTCTGTGAGCTGTCATGCTAAACTCTGCCTCTGACTTGGTATCTGGGTGTGGGTACACTTCTCTGAACTGCTGGTAGATGGTCTAACATGGCGGAGCCTGCGTCTCCCAGTGGGCCAACTTTGCACTTGTCCTTTTGTTTCCCAGCTGCTTCCTGAAATAGTCTGGTTAATTCATACTGATGACGTAAATCCCAACAACAGCTTTATTTCCCAAAGAATGGGGGCTTCTTTTGCTAAACGTAATGATCATGAGAAGGAACTGATGAAGGGAACTTACCTCTTGGCCAAACGCTTTTTGTATTCAACCAAAGATAGAATGCACCTCGGGGAAGCCAGACATCTGGATGGAGAATGAAATATCCAGATGTTTTAAAGTATCCTGGATGCTTCTAACCATCTGGTTCTCTTGGTTATTGACACATGATCCAGATGTTTTGCAGAAGATGGTATACCTTGTGTAACAGAAGAGAGAAATCGTATTCTTAGAAAATTCTGATGTAGTCCCGCAGGTACTAACACAGCGTAGATGCTGTTGTTGAAGCCATGATTCGATTGCAGAAAACAAAAATAACTTCGTGTTTTCTGAAGCTGTTGTCCTGCTGTGAGAGCCAGAATGCAAAGATTTTAGGTTAATTGTCTCATTTACCATCAGACTCTAAGTTGTTTGCAGCTTCATTCTATTTATAATGTAGTCACATCTTAACCAATGGCTTTACAAATGGATTATAAGAATGCTGACATTCAGCACTGCTAAAACCTGCATATTACCTAAACATTTTAATGTTTTTCAAAGTAGAGAAGAAGTTTGGTGCCTGAAATTACGGGTGTAAATAGGAGTTTCTTTTTTTTTTTTTTTAAAGATTTTATTTATTTATTTGACAGAGATAAGAGACAGCCAGTGAGAGAGGGAACACAAGCAGGGGGAGTGGGAGAGGAAGAAGCAGGCTCATAGCTGAGGAGCCCGATGCGGGGCTCGATCCCATAACGCCGGGATCACGCCCTGAGCCGAAGGCAGACGCTTAACCACTGTGCCACCCAGGCGCCCCGTAAATAGGAATTTCTAAGCTTTGATTAAAAAATGCATTTTGTCTGGAGCAGAAATCTTGAAGACTGAGTAGCACCTACCCCCCCTTGCCCCCCACAATGTTCTGTTACTGAAGCCTAAGCAAATGCTCACAGTTATATGTTTAAAAAAAAAATTCAGTGAAGGCTGGAGTAGAATAACATAATTGGAAGGCTTATGAAACTTGAAATAAAACCTATTCGTAGTCTGCCACAGGAATCCTTGTCTGATGTCTGTGGGCCTGCAGGACCGAATGTGCAGTCCTTAAAAGGATGTCCTAACAGTGAATAAACACATGGGACTTGAACGTATGTGTTGTCTTATTACTGTGTCATTTTCCCGAGTGGTTCACCAGAGCCCATGGAAAAGTAAATGAGAGGAAGTTGCATGGTAGAGCAGTTTAGACGCATGCCCAGAGTCCTAGCTTCAGCACCCACATGAAGTAGACTCTCAGGCAAGGTCCATGGTCTGTGCTTTCAGCTCTGAAGCTCAGTCCTAAACATTTGGAGGTGGGAGAGCGGCAGCCGGGCAGGTGTATGATTCCAGTGACGTTTGGGGACATGAGTTCTTCATACCAAGTAGATGCAAATGGATTTCACTTTTGAGCGTCTGTTAAACATATTACAAGTGACAGCCCCACAAAGACAGGTTGTGGATAGAACACAAATTCAAATTAGTGGATCAAAACAGCAGCTTGAATGGACAAACCCAAATGTCTTGCCTAACCATTTAGTTCCAAACTTTACAAAAAGCCAAATGGTTTCAATTTTGTTGTATATAAATGGGATGATTGTGTATTGCTTCTCACTTGCCCTGCCAGTGGGATGGGGTTTGTGGGGGAGACAAGGACAAACAATGCAAACTAGCAAATGGGCCAAAGCCATCTGGATTTGGTTATATGCCGATTCTATAGTTTGTGGTTCTGTTGTTTTTAACGTCTTCCAAACTTTCTGTGTATTAGCCAGCAAGGCGGGAGGGGGCGGGGGCATGACAGTTTTTCTTTGACTCCCTTTTTAACCTCATACTTTACTCTGCTTTCCTAGAGTTTCTCCTTTAAAGTAACAGTGTGTAAGCATGATAGCGTGCATTTATTCACTTTTTAAACTTCACGGCAACCCTGTGACATAGATATTATTAGCCCATTTTTCGTGGGAAAAATGAGGATTTGGACAGGTTAAGTTGCTGGTCTATAGCAGAGACAGTGAATGAGGGTTGGAGGCAGGGTTCAAAGGCAGGTAGGTCTGAATGAATCTTTTGAATGAATCTTTTGCTACTGGATGACACTGCCTCTAACAATCACTGTGCTTTTGTCAATGTAGATAAAGTTGGCATATAGAATGGGTGTCAGCAAACTTTTCCCATAATGGGACAGACAGTATGTTAGGCTTTGCAGTACAGTTTCTATTACAAGCATTCGACTCCGCCTTTTAGTACAAAAGCAACCATAGACAGCATGTAAATGAGTGGGTGGGACAGTGTTGCAATTAAAAAAACCCAGTAATACAAAACTCCTTTGTATATGGACGGTGAAATTTGAATTTCACATTATGTTGACATGTCACCAAATATTCTTCTTTTGATCTATTTTGAACTGTTTAAAAATGGTAAAGCCATTCTTAGCTAGCAGGCCATATGAAAACTGGCAATGGGTTGGATGTGGGTGGTGGGCTGATGTTTGCTGACGTGTCTGCTATAGAGAAATGGTAGAAGATACACTAACAATGTGAGTAAAGAATGAAGGGGGTGCTCGAGAGAGTCTTGGGGATGGCCATCTGATGGACAGAAGAGGCTGTGGGATTTGTCTTGAAGCTTAGAGCATGACCTTTTTATTTTTTTTTGTTGGATTTGTTTATCTTTAGTTACTTTCTAGGCACTGATGAAAATTACATCATCGGTTGAGGGGACCATCCAAATGGCTCCATGGCATCACTGTTGGCACAGTCTCATTTCACTCATTCAACACATACTTATTGAGCAGCTGCTATGTGCTAGGTGCTGTGCTGTATGCTATTTACACATTAGATAATAAAACAGTCCTTGTCCATTAGCTCTCCATTCCTCTTGGAATCTTCTGTGAATAGCAGGGAGACAGTCAGTATGCACACGAGGCCAGTATTATCAGAAGACCCAATAGCTTCGACTTTTTCTGCCTTCTTCTTTGCGCTTGGTTTAAGCCAATAGGGCACTGAGTTTGAACACACCAGGTAGTGAAAAGAAGAGGGGGCTGCCTAAGAAAAAAGACTGTCTGCTCTCAAAGCGGGTCATGCCCAGCAGTTGGCTGTGAGCCTGCAGACCTTCCTTCTCTTGCACAGAATGAAGAAGGGACAGTGGGTTCTCTACTCTTCCTCTTGGAAATCAGGAAGACATGTTTCTGTTCCAAGTATCCTTTGATAAATAAGGTTGCATGTTCCTCGTCACTTCTATATATATGTGTTTTTTTTTTTTCCTTCTGCCCCATGTGTTTTATTGATTATTGAGGTTATCGGGCCCAGGGTTGGGTAGGCATCCAGTGTGTACTGTCCTAAGGACCAGAAGCCTGCCCAAAGTTGTGATGCAGTGCGGTCTGAATACACCAGAAGTGTTGAGGCATGACCTGTGGCTGGCCTGCTGGCTTGGGATGGCAGGGAGGGGTGTTGAGGCTACATCCAGTAATTTTAATAATGATGGATACCCCTTTATGGAGAAGCAGCTTGATGCTAGGCAGTCACTAGGCACTCTCTGATGCATTTTGCTCCTTCAGCATTCCCTTCACCCTGTGTGGCTTTGTCCTTTGTATTACAGACAAGAGCACTCACAGGTCAGCTAGTTTAGGGGACTTCAAGGCTATAAGAAGCTGGAAAGTGGCAGGGCTGGGACTGAGCTTTTGTCTGCCTGACTCCCAAACCCAGGCCCTTCCCACCCAGGTCCTGCAGCCTCCCACAATCCGGGAAATGGGGCTTTTCTGTTTGCAGTGAGCAGGGCTGGCTCTGTGTCTCCCTGGTCCTAAACACTGCCCACCTCGCTGTCAAGATGTGAAAGTGAAGAGTCAGACAATAACAAGTGTTAGCGGGGGTGTGGAGAAAGTGAGGAACCCCTGTATGCTGCAAATGGGAATATAAAATGGTGCAGCCACTTTGGAAGTCAGTCTAGCAGCTCCGTAAGTGATTAGAGGAGAGTCACCACCTGACCCAGCAATTACAGTCCTGCATCTATAGCCAAGAAAAATGAAAACGTACACGAAAACTTGTACACACACGTTTGCAACTGCATTATTTACCACAGTCAAAAGGTGGAAACAACCCTCAAATCCATCAGTGAACAAACGGTTAAATATTGGTCCATCCATATAATGGAATATTATAGAGTCGAAAGAGGAAATGAAGAACTGATCATGCAACATCACAGATGAACCTTGAAAACCTCTTGCTAAATGAAGGAAGTCATTCATGGAAGACCACAGATTCTGTGGTTCCATTTATGTGAAGTGTCCAGAGCTGGGAAATCTATGGAGACAGGAAGTGCATCAGTGTTGCCTAAGGCCAGGCAGGGGTGGAGAACAGAAGGATAACAGCTAAAGGTCATGAAAATATGGTAAAATTGACTCTGTCGATGGACGTACAATTCTGTTAATGTCCTGAAAACCATTGAATTATCCACTTTAAATGGGTGACTTGTATGGTGTGTCAATTTTATCTCAGTAAAGCTGTTAAGAATGTGACAGTGGTGACTGGTCTTTACTCTGAGAAAATCCACAGGGCAAGACCTGCTCTTGGGCCCAGAAGCCCATTCTTCAGATTTCTTGGCCAAGCTTGCCTGAAAAGCTGGTTTCAGTGAAGGACTTCAAGTCTGCGTCACAGACCACGAGTGCTTTGCTGGTCCTGTGACTGCGGAGGCCGGGAAGGCCAGAAGGAACCGCTCAGGGTAACTAGCCCATCTGAAGCCAAGCCTTCCCAGTGCATCTGTGCACGGGCTCTCATCAGGAGAAATAAAAAATCGCGTGTCTAATTTTAAATATGTTGCCTCTGATCACAGGTGTTGTTAAAACAGCTCTTTTACAACTTTATAAATATTCCGGGATTTATTTTGAAGCAATGTTTCATTATTCCTATACTATGATTAAATATTGAGAATATTGCTTTTCCAATTGTTCTATTGCAGTATTTAATGAGTGCAATTAAATGGAAAAATTGCCTTTTTAACTGATGATAGTCCATTAGTGTCTCTGTCTCTTCAGAAAAGAAAAGAAATGAATTATTAGAATGACAAATGAGGCAAAGTTACCACGGTGATGGAGAGGTGCGGTTTCCCTCCACATAATCTTCAATTAGTGATCTCTGTAAGAGGATGTTTTTCAAAAGGGTAATAGAGAAGTAATGAGATCAGAAGGAGGTCAACCCGGCCTTCTCCGTTTGGCAGCTTGATTAATTTATTTCTCCTTCTTGGAGATTGCTGCAAGGGGCTTTTGTCACCCTGTGTTTTTCATGGGACTGTAACCTGAGTGACTGTTGATATATTAGCCTTTCAGGCAAAGAAGCAAGTCTGTTGCCCTGGAATAGAAGGTTTTAGGAGTTAGAAGTTTGTTTGATTTTGTGCCTTAACTCAAACACTCATCGGTAGCTCTGGATGATGAGGAGGATAAGAAAAATTAATTAATCAATGAAGCACGCTGCATTGCTTGCTTCCTTTGGGCCCTGGGGCTGGAGCTTGCCCCCCCCACCCATGTCATCTCGTTCTCTGAGCCCCCATGAAGTGCTGGGGCCCTTTTTACAGGTGAGGACACGATGGTGCAGAGACATGCCCAGAGCGACACAGTGAAGAAGTGGGAAGGTGGAATTCCAGTCCCCACCTGCCTCTGAATTTTAGGCCTCCCAGAAGTCCCTGGCCCTTCTCATGCTGTATTGGAATGTTGTACCCTTCCTTTAGAGTGCTGAGGGGCACAGTGGCTGAGACCACACAGCTCCAGCACGATGCAGAGACCTGAAGGATGGTGTCCTAACACACGAGCGAAATGCAGCCGATGGTGTCATCTGTGTTTTACGTGAAGGGCCACATATGCTCAGTTGTGGAAACTTACTTTATTTTTTAAAGATTTCTATCTATTTGAGAGAGAGAAAAAGCGTGTGCAGGAGCATGAGCAGGAGCACAGGTTGGGGGAAGGGCAGAGAGAGAGGAAGAAGCAGACTCCCTGATGAGCAGGAAACCCGACGTGGGGCTCGATCCCGGGACCCCAGGATCATGACCTGAGTCGGAGGCAGACACTTAACCGATGGAGCCCCCCAGGTGCCCCAGTCATGGAAACTTAAATTGCAAGGTCATACACAGGTCACCAATTTGGCACACTCCGTTTTCTTGTTCTACTCTGCCACCCCATCCCAGCTTTCTATGAAAATGCCATGTTGCAGTTGTCTGCTTGGAGTCACAGGCAGTTGAATGTTCTTTTCATGTGGGGAAGCTTGGCTTGGTGAAGGAATATGAATATTAAAATCCCAGCCTCACTGCTGTTTGCTGTGTATCTTTGGACAAGTTCCTTAACCCCTCTGACCTCATTTGTTTTGCTTTATTTTCCTGGTAACCTGGAAATCTCTGGCAGGGTTGTTGTATTACTGAAAAAGAACATAACGCCCAGTGTCTGGCACACAGCACACGTTTCATTTATGATTTATGTTTTGTTTTATCATTAATACCAACGGATTTTTGTATTCTTGCTTGCTACTGACATGGGCTTAACTATTTCATTTAGGCATTTAAAGGTACAGTTTACTTAAAATGCAGATAGAACTTTCGTTGCCAAAGCATATTTATTTTATTTTTAAAATGTCTTTCCCCAATAAAGACAATTTCTGAAGCTTTTTAGGTTATATTCTACTTGAATTTTGAGTGTAACTTTCCCACTATGGAGATGACAGATACTTCAAAGAATCCTACTTTTCCAAACAAATTTCTCTTGCTGCTCTTTCTTATGGCCCCTGGGGGCTCATTTTCATCAACACCATCAATTAATAGTCATCCTTGGCATCCTAGATCCTTGGCACAGTGCTGGGCACTGCCCCCCTTCTGAGAGCCTCCACTTGGGGCTCCAATCCTGACCTCTTAACATTGGAACCCCTCAGTGAACCCATGTTGGAAGAATCTCTGAAAGCCCATCCAAACCTGGAGTTCGTTTAAGCAGTAGCAATGGGACTAAATTATAGTCCAGGTCTGTCTTATGAAAGATGATAAATGAATATGTCACATTGGGAAAGAAATCACTCTGTCATCATATGACAGGCTGGCTTGATTTGTTTGTGCTGGTGTCCCTAGAAGTCCAGATGGTTTGCGAAGTATGTAGGCTTTCAAGGCCTGCTCACTTCTCATTCTCATTCTGCACCTCCCCAGTGTTGAGTCCAGGGCGTCTTCCTTGGGCTCTCTGATCACCGGCCATCGAGGATCGATGGAGAGGACACAATCCAAGACAGGACAGGAGGCTGCAGTGAGAATGAAACTCAGGCACCCTTGCAGAGCTTGGAGCACTCAGCAAGCACGAGTCATGGCCCATCTCTTTCCGTCACTCACAGCATCGCTGCGCCCTCCACCACAACTCCCCCTGGGAGCCCTGTCTTTGCGCCTGACATGGAGCTGCCACAAACTCGTGTTTTCTTTGCTTAAAGAGTGATCTCTGGTCTGTCCAGTGGGGATGGTTTTTTCTGCAAGCATAGAGCCAACGTCCTTTTCAGATCCTCGACTGTGCCTACATTATTTAATCTAAAGTGATTCTTTGTCACAAAGTTTGTTGGGCTTCAGCAAAGCTCTTAGCAGCTTTAAAAGAGCAAGAGGTTAGGAGTCAGCCAATCTGGATGAGTCCTGATTTCAGTCGTCTTCACTCCCTTATCTGAGATTCAAAAATCCAAAACCTTTAAAAACAAGCAAACAAAAAAAATGTTCCTTAAGCTGGTGGCAGACTCAAGTGGTAGCAAAACTTGAGTGGCTACTTGTTTATAATATTCATTTGTCCCAAATATCTGTCTTATGTGACTACAGATACATTTTGCTGTAGAAATATTAGTGTGTTTGGTGTCTGGGTGTGAGTCCAGGCTCTGCTCGGGTGTTTCACGGTACATGGTAGATGAGCTCTTATAGGCTTCTTAAAAAAGGAAATGCATAATCCTTTAACACACCTGGGTTTGGAATGGAGAAATACAGATCTCTATCTGTGTGGCCTTGGGCAAGTTGTTTAATTTTCCCTTCTCTACAAATTGGTGGCAAATGAGGTGATGGTGATGATAACAGAAATAATCCTATCTGAGCCTTTAAAGGGTTAGGCCTTCCCTCAAACAACAGATGTTTACTGGAGGTCTGCTGTGCTCAGTGCTAAAGAGAAGAAGATACAGAAGGAAGATGAGGTGAGGAAGTTAGGGGAATTCAGCCCTAGGGCCCTGGAGCTCCTAGTAAGAGCAGGAGTGCAGTGCTGATAGTGCGGGTTGACCGGACCACTGCCAGCCAGTCCAGGCCTCCTGTTGGAAATGCTCCTGGAGGCCAGCAAGACCCTTTCCACACTGCAAGCACCGCTGCTTCCTCCTCCTAGTCTCAGGGCAGCTGACCTTCCCCGATGTATTTTTAATCATCATAAGAAATAGTTAAGGTGAAATTGCAACCTCGGGGCATTGGTGGACTGAGCATTTGGTTCTGGTTTCCTGGAGATGGTGGAATGTACTCCTCTGGCTACTGGAGGCCAGCCAGTTTTCCCCTGTGGGTGTTTGGAGAATGGCTCTCTGAAAGAAATAGGACGTGATAAAAGGATGAAAAAAGGTGTTGTTTCTTAGAACAGCCTCCCACCTTGCAGGTTCTGGAAAGAGTGACGGTTCAGCATCTGCCAACCCTCTCCCCAGAAGGCCATAATAGCAAAAATAGTTCTTGGGGCTTTGTGGCAAGCGTGACCTATCTTTGCAGTTCTCGGGGGAGCGTGTGATGGTGGCACATAAGGCCAAGGCGCGGTTTCCTCCGATGAATTCTGTGGCATTTGGCAGTGTCCTCAAGTGTAGCCTCTGTAAAGCAGAAGCAGTTTCCTGGGTTCATTCACAGGAAGAGGAGACAGTCCCGGGGAAGAGCCCGCTACTGTTTCCTGTCCATGCAGCCCAGACAAAGAAAGTGAAGCATCTTTTTCCCCCTGCCAATGACAGTCTCTATAGATTTTTATCCCTAAAGCCTAAATGGCATTTGAAAACATTCCTTAAAAATTGAAGCTGCCACTTAATAACAAATGTTTGTATTTACCATGGCTGTTTTAAATTAATAAAATCCAAGAACTATATGAATGCACGTAATACCACTGACTTATACACTTAAAATGGTTAAAATGGTAAATTTTATGTTATGCATCTTTTACCACAAATTGAAAAAAAAGAAAAACAGTAACTGATTCTACACAAAACAAAGCACTATATAAAATATCCCAGATTAGGGGCACCTGGGTGACTCAGTCGGTTAAGCGTCCAACCCTTGATTTCGGCTCAGGTCGTGATCTCAGGGTTGTGAGATTGAGTCCAGTGTTGGGGTCTCTCTCTCTCTCTCTCAAATAAATAAATAGATAAAATCTTGGAAAAAAAAAAGTATTCTAGATTAATGTGTGTCCTGAAAGAAAATTTCACTATCAATGAGATGTTCCATCCCAGTTACCAAGTGTGAAACAGACTTGGAGCAGCCTTTGTATGTACTATATATGAGTGCTTTTTTCTGAACGTGTCAGTAAAATTCAAAGATTCTCCTTCCTCCTTTCATTCACCTTCAAAGAGGAATTTAATTTACTACTTCATGTATACTCTTCAAACTCCCTCCTGGAAACAGAGGAAAATAAAATGAGGTTTTTGTAAGCCCGGGTGATACGCATGTTATTCATTTTTTCAATATAGGTAAAGTAATCTCTCCAGTTTATTTTTAAACACTACCTCATAATCTAAATAATCTAGTCTTTTCTTGTGCAGCCTGTTTATTCAGACAGGTGGAAGTTGACGCTAAAGATTGGCATTAAATTGAGGAAACCATTCATGTAGTAAATAAGATAATTTGTTTCTGCCCCCAAAAAGATTAAAATATAGATTTTTTTTCAGACTCTGTATTATTGTTAACACCTACAGTCCCTGAATACGTTTGATTTGGATTTGTGTCCGAAATTTGGAAGGGCTTTTTACTGCAATTAAAATATTTTTCAGTTGCAGAAATCATCGCGGAAAGTGTTTTCTTATTTATATTTAAGTTTCTTGGCATTTGTTATTAAGGAAAATGTTTAGCTGGAGGTCTTATCACTTCCCCAAACTACAGCTAAGGGTGAAGGTAATATCCACATAATTTTTATTATTTTTGGGCTTTTTTCAGTCTTATAAGCCCTCTCCCTCCAAATAAAACAGTTGCGTAACCAGGTAATATATATATACTAATCTACAAAATCTCATGCCAGTGTCCTTTTTTCTAGTTTACACATAGGTGAGATTCCTTGGAGATCGTCTTCATCATATAGCCAGTAATTGCTCATTCTTTTTGACTAACATGTACAAAGACAGATATGAATGGGCTGGATGCATGCAGCCACAGCCCTGTGCCCGGTGTAAAATGGAAATGATATGCCTCTCCCTGCTTATTGTACCAAATTCATGAGCACTGGGCCTAAAATGACTATATATGACACAGGCCTATGGAAATGGAATGAGGTTTTGTGATTCTGACATACTCATCCATAAATGCTCCTCATTCCATGGACTTTAGTTTGTCCATATTACTGGTATTTTATAAACTGCCTACTGTGTGCTAGCCTTGTGCACATTACTTTATCCTCCCAGCAGCCTTTGAGATATCTACTATAATCATCTCCTTTTTACGGACACATAAACTAAGACCTCTTTTTGCCCCCAAGATTTTATTTATCTGAGAGAGAGCGTGTGAGAGCACAAGCAGGGGGAGGGGCAGGGGGATAGGGGGAGGGGACAAGCAGACTCCCCACTGATCAGGGAGCCTCATTCAGGACTTGATCTGAGGACCCCAAGATCATGACCTGAGCCGAAGGCAGATGTCTAACCGACTGAACCACCCCGGTGCCCCTCACAGAGGGTAAGATTTAAGAGAGGTTACATAATTGACCAAGAAGGAGCGTGTGGAGCCAGAATTTGCAGCAGGCGCTCTGATTGCAAAGTTCTGCCTTCCGCACTATGTTAGAGTGGAAGAAGAGGGTTTGGAATGCCATTAGCACTGTAAGGGAGTTGGACTTTTATTTATCTGTCCAGGCTCAGCTCAAAACCCTCTCCCCTGAGAAGCCTTCCTTGAGTCCCCCAGGCCAACTCAGGTTTGGGTCTCCTGGGTCCCTACCCTGCCTTGTGCCCACCTCCATCCTGGCTTGTATCTTTCCGCCACCATGAACCTTGTTTGCCACCTCTTTTTCCAGAGAGCCTGGGCACTTCGTTAGCGAGATAGACTTCCAGGCTCCAGGTGGACTTACTGTTTTAGAATGTCTGATCGTGCGTTTCTAAAATCCTCCCCAGGTAATTCTTTAGAGAGTTAAAGTGTAAGAAACATCCCAACAGACCGCAAATTCCTTAAAGCCAAGGGCAGGTGTTTTCTTCTCTGCTGTCTGGGGCAGAGTGCTTTGTGCTGTGCAGGGGCTTAATGAGTGAATGAGCTAACAAGCTAAAAGACGGGTATTAGAGCAACGCTGAGATCTTATCAGATTTGGGTCCACTCTGTTCACTCAAGTAGAAGCACATCCATTCGTCTATCCCAAGTATTTACATAGTTCAATTAAATGGGCTGATAAACTAATTTTTTTGGTGGCTAATGAGCTGTTGCTTTTCCTCTATGTCATTATGATCGGATGTGATTATTCCACAGTTGCCCAAATTATCCCCTTCATTATGGGTTTAATAATAATGGCGATCATTGTGATTGATGAGGCTCACTGGCGTTAATTCGTGAAGTGTTGCTTTTGCCCTATGCATTCAGAACCTGGTGGACATCATTCTCATGGGTGATGTAGGGAATGTTATTATCCCCATTTTATAGATGAAGAGACCGAGGCTCAGAGAATGTAGAAGTCTGAATGCGAACCCAGACCTGTCTCCACTATCCATGCTTTTAACCATATCCTCGGAAACCATGTTGTTTTGCTTGTAACCTTTGTGTAAAAGTACAAAAAATCATTTCAATGATGATTTTCCACTTGTACGTAATCAGCAGCATGGAAAAAATACCATATTTTGTTTAGGTGTTAAATTTTCAAAATTTCATTTTCATGTTAAAAAAAATAATGACTTTATTACTAAGCATTACAATTTTGCAGTTTAGCGAGCATAATCTCCTTTGAACTGACACTTAGTTTGATTGCTAAAAATATACTTGATAGAATTTAAGATGTATTATTTTTACTTTTTCCATCAAACTGAAATAATGAATTCAGTACATCATATTTATAGAATTCTTCTAATAAAAATATATGAATACATACACAAACATATATGCATCTTAAGTAACACTAATGGAAATGTAGAAATACTCCATCTCAGTTCTCCAGAATAAATATTTCATGAGCAGGAGGCATATATGTGTGTGTGTGTATGTATAGATATCAGATACATAAACACACATTCAAGTTTCAAATGTTAACTCTGGTCTGCAAACGTGACCTAAACTTCTGGTTTAAGTTATTTGGAGTTTGGTTTTATTAGAGATGCATTTGCATTTTAAATGGCTAATCCACTTAAGAAATTAGTTACTGTACTATTGAAAGAAAAACACAGCACTAGCAGAAAGGTATTATCTCCTCCCCCTCTTTTTCTTTTAGAAGCCTCCCGTGATCCACTGGTGGTAAATATTTCATGTACTTTGCATATCAGCCCGAGTTCCCTTTGTGAAGTCAGGTAAATGGAATGTAAATCCCCACGTACTCCAGACAGTAAAACGGCATTATTTGATGTTACATCACATAAACATGCAGATTTGATTCCCCCTTTACTCACGCTGTAAAAACAAAGTTTTTAAAGTGGTTAGCCATACCTGGAAATGTAAATGCACTCGCCTAATGTAATGCCAAAGAAAAATTAAGACAAATGATACTACATCGCTGCCACAAACTGCAGCTCGTACAAAATTCACTTTAGTTATTATGCTGTGAATACGGGCTCTCACCCTCCTCTGTGAATGCACAATTTATGTTGAATGCAACATGAATCATTTTAATAGACTGAGCAAAAAGTCCCCAAAGTCGATTTTCAAATTATGAACCTTGGAACAGAATATAACAACAGCGAACAACAAATAGTTCAGACTTTACTCTGAGCTATGGGTGAACCATTAAAAATACAGCAAGCACTTTTGGTTAGGTGTCACACAATTCATAGCCTAATGGGAAAAAAATATCAGAAACGGGGGATTCTTTTATGCTCTTTTTCTCACCATCATTCTGTTCAATTATTTTCACATTTGTGTAATCAAGATATTCCCAAACAGAGCATAGAGTTGTATATTGTTTGAAACTAATTATATGTATTATAAATCCAAGAATTAATTTAAATGACCCAGTTTCCACAGAGAAAAAGCCACATTGTTTTTAAATAGCTAACTAAACAAAATGCTCACCCATATGGGAGAGATTTCCAAAGAACTAAAACCACCCACCAGGAAAATGGAAAATCCCTCCAAAAAAAAAATCATGATCATGTCAAACAAGATGAAGAAAATTACATTGAGGAGAGGCCAACCTTTTTTTTTTTTTTTTTTCTGTGAGAAAGAGAAGCAAAAGTTGAAGTTGAGGTGGACATTTATTATAACATACCTAGAAATGGAAGCTAGTTCTCCATGGAGTCCTTAGGCTCATGGCATCAGCATCACCTGGTAGCTTGTTAGAATTAAAGTTTTCAGGCCTCGTCCCAGACCTCCTGAATCAGAAGCTGGGGTTTGGTGGAGTCTAGGGAGAGGGGTGAAATGGGAGTGAAGCCCTGTGTTATCTGAGTTGTAACAAGCTCTCCAGGGGATTCTGATACATGCTCATGTTTGAGAACCTGCAGTTCACATTCTGTGGGACTGAGATGAGGCCCAAGAATTTGCATTTCTAGAAGGCATCTATGTGATGGTCATGTTGTTTGTCCTGGCCAATGAAATGCATAGCTTGCAGTTGCCAGGCAGATAACACAGTGATCAAAGGGAACTTGTGGAAGACAGTAGGGAGTGATGAGGACCTGTGTTAAACTAAGGGACACAATCTGACCTGCTGTTTGAGAGGTAAGGGCCACTCAGCTCCAGCCACCTGTTTGCATTAGGGAATGATTTCTGATTTTTTTTTTTTTTTACTAGAGACCAGGATAGTCTGGCTTTTTTAAATGATATTTCCTGAGGTTAAATTAATGACAACTAATTTTTTTTTTAAACAAAACCCTACAATTCAAAGAAAACATGTTTGTGGGATGCAGCCAGTTGATAATCTGTATAAGACTTTATCTTTTTTTTTTTTTTAAAGATTTTATTTATGTGACAGAGAGACAGCCAGCGAGAGAGGGAACACAGCAGGGGAATGGGAGAGGAAGAAGCAGGCTCCCAGCGGAGGAGCCCGATGTGGGACTCGATCCCGGAATGCCGGGATCACTCCCTGAGCGGAAGGCAGACGCTTAACGCCTGCGCTACCCAGGTGCCCCCAAGACTTTATCTTTTATCAAGTCTATTAAGCATGGTAATAAGGTTGGGAGCCTATAGAAATCCTGGAGAGCCTATGTTGAATTTTTTTAAGTACAATTTTAGATTTATAAAATAATTAAGCAGGTGGTACACTGAGTTCCATATACTTACCTCACACCCTTCCCAACACACAAACAGTATTTCCCCTATTATTAACATCTCTCATTAGTGTGGCACATTTGTTATTATTAATAAAACAATATTGATACAGTATTAACTATAGTCCATAGTTTACATTAAGGTTCACTGTTAGTGTGATCCATTCCATGGCCTTGACAAAGGCATGATGACATGTACCCAGCTCTACGGTTTCATATAGCATAGTTTTACTGTCCTAAAAATCTTCTGGAAAGTGTTTTTTAAAGCTCCATCTATTCATGTTGGGGCACCTGGGTGGCTCATTCAGTTAAGCATCTGACTGTTGCTTTTGGCTCAGGTCATGATCTCAGGGTTGTGAGATTCAGCCCCTCATCGGGCTCCATGCTCAGCCAGGAATCTGTGTGAGGATTCTCTCTCTCCCTTTGCTCCTCCCCCTGCTCACCAGTTCTCCCTCTCAAATAAATAAATAAATAAATCTTAAATAATAAAAAAGCTACATCTATTCATGTCACCATTTCCCCTAGTGATGTCCTTTTGAGAATTAAGACTGCAGCCTGGAGCGTCTCAATGCTCAGAACAAGGCATAGACATACTTCAAGATGCCTCTAGCAATTGTAATTGAATCCTGAAGCTAGAGTTTCTTGGCTAAGATCTTTCCCCCTCCTTCGTTTCATAGGGAAGGAGCTGAGGCCCATGTCACCAGTCTCGGTCCTTAAGGTGGAATTGGTAAAGAAGTGCCCCCCTCTGTACATCAAGTGCCCTCTCTCTCTGCCCTCCTGCTTCTTGCTGGGGTCTACCTCAGAGAGCTTGCCAGATGCTAGCTACATCAGGTCACCCAGCAACCAAGTTGATGAGGGTGGCAGTGTGTTTTGTTTGTTTTTTTCATTTTAAATATATATAAAATTATTTTTATCCAAAATGACAGAGATCAAAGCTTTCTAGAAAGGAGGGATGGCTAATAATACAGGTCCTGTGTTTTGAATTCACATAGTGTATTCATTATTGTTGGATTCTCCTATGTAAACAAAATGTTAAACAATTTACTTTTGTGAATTAAAAAGAAAAGCAGCACACAAATTTATAATCTCACAGAAAAACCCGATTTTTATTGCTTGCCTAACACTGCCTGGTGAGCAGATAGTGATACACACCAGTGGCCTGACGGATTTCTAGCTCCTTGGAGTTTGGATCGTTTGCTTCATCCATGGAGACAAAATTGTTGTTTTCCCCAGTCATAAAAATAGTGAGCAGTTTTATCACTGCAAGTTTGTGTTGTGTTTTTCTACCCTGTGGGGCATAAAATGACTTTATTTTAAATTGTTTTATTATTGTTACCTTAAAGGAGTTAAGAACACATAAAATATTCTTGTAGAATATTCTTACAGAGACCTTCTGTAGTTCCTACAAAGGACCAGAGAAGCTTTCATTGAAGAGAATTATTTTTTCTTAAGTGCCCCTTTCCCCCAGAAAATATTTTTTTTGCATTGGACATAGGGTCATAACACCCTCATAATCTATCATGAATCCATTCTAGAGAACAGAGAGGGTTAGGACTTCAGATTGGATTCTGTCGTAATTCAAGCCTACTGTGTGATTGTCTATGAACTTACTGTTTCCCACTTTGTTTTCTTCCCTCATCCCTTTTTGTCTTTTTGACTTTCATCCCCCGCCATTTTGCTCTGTTATTTGTTCTTTCTGCTCCCTTCTTTGTTTCCTTTTTCTTCTTTTTGTAAAAATTATACATGCACACGATTTTCAATCAATCAAGTAAATTCTGTTAGGCTTTTATATAATAAGTTAAAGCATGCCTTAACACCAACTCTGTCTCTTCATCTCTTGCTTGTTTTTTCATGGATTCATTTGGTTTTTCTATGTGTAGCTTTAACCACACTTACATGGCTCCTTCTTGATTTTCTAGTTTTAGATGCTGCCTGTGGGCTTTCTAGTAACAAAAAAGAAAATTTGGCTTTCCTTCATCCTCACACCTCTGAGTCAAGGTGCATCTTTTGCCTTCTACAACCTTTCATTAGAGTCTATCATGATTTTTTTAAGCAGACTAATTAGTATTTACGTTGTTGTGAATATGCGAGTATATTCACGGCTAAGCCAAATAGCATGCCAAGATTACTTTTTCTTTCCTACACAATCTTTTCTTTTCCCTGGAGTTAATACTTTATTCTCATTTGCTTGGTTTCTTATTTATCTGTCAGCAATTCAACCTCAGATTCTCATCTGACTGCATAAATCTCTTTTTGAAAGGTTCAGAACATAGCAAGTATTCCATTATTGTCATGTTGAAAAAAATCTCTCCTAGAGTCTTGTGACCAACAATTTGGGCTGGTTGGGCTCTATATCTGATGCACAAGAATGCTTTCCTGTGGTTCTAAATAGAGCTGCTGTTGCATTCTAGATCCTGGAAAATCCAGTAATCTTTGTCCTGAGTGTGAGTTCCTGTTTCATGTCTTCTGTTGTTTTGGTTTGCTTCTTGTTTTGTAGTAGCACTTCCTCCAGTAGCTTTCTGAAAAAGGAGCATGCGATATACGCATACCTATATTTTTGGAAACTTTTATGTTTCAAAAGGTTTTAATTACAGCCTTCATTTTATTTATTGTTTAGCTAGGTATTGAATCATAGATTTGGAATCAATTTTTCTTCTAGGTTTTAAGGCATTACTCTAATGGTTTGTAGCTTTTAGTGTTGCTCTTGGAAAGTATAAAGCCATTTGATATTCAGTCTTTTTTATTTCTCTGTGTTTTCCTTTTGAAAGTACTAAGGGAGGCATATATTCCACCCTTTGGTATTCTCCAAATAGGAAATAAAAGCCCTGAAAAAGATGCTCTCTCTGTCCTCACTGTTTTTCAATTTTCCATAATATGCTGTGATATGAGTCTGGTTTTTTCCCTTGTACTGGTCACTCAGTGGGACCTTTCAATCTTGAAACACATGTCCTTTAGTTGTATGAAATTTTCTTTAAATATTTCATTGATGATTTCTCCCCACTGCACTCTTTTTTTCTCTTTCTTTTTTTTT
>NC_048229.1:72055614-72079903 GCF_002007445.2 Ailuropoda melanoleuca
AGGGTGAAGCAGACTCCCCGCTGAGTGGGGAGCCCAATGTGGGACTCACTTCCAGGACCCTGGGATCCTGACCTGAGCTGAAGGTAGACACTTAACTGACTGAGCCACCCAGGTGCCCCTTGCTGTTTTCTTTTTAAAGAACTTTTGTTATTCAGTCTTTGACCTCCCAGGCTGTTTCATATTTATTTTTCTCTGCTATATTTCATCTTTGCCTTTGGTGCTACTTTCTAGGAGATTTCTTCTAGTTTTCCCGTGAGTTTTTCATTTCTGCTGGCGTAATTTAAATTTCTGAACATTTGTGTGTGTGTGTGTTTGGTTGATTTTCCTAAAATTCCCTGTTGTTTAGTAACATTCTAGTTTCATTGATGAAATTTACTCTCTTACATCTGATATTAATAATTGCTTTAGGTTTTCTTCTCTCTATATAGCTTCTGTCTCCTAAAAATTGCTTTTAATTGTTTTGGTCACTGTCTGTGATGATAAAGTCTTTGCCTTGGTGTTCTGTCTGTGGATGTCTATTTGTGCTTAAGACTAGGACCCAAAATTTGCTGGCAACTCTAAGCACATGGGAAGAACTGATTAGCTATGGATTCCACTGATGGGTGATCTGGCTAGACTCTTCGTTGGAGAAATCACTGTGTTTTTGAATCTTTAGATTCTTCCTGTTGGCCTGCTGAATTGCCTGGAGAATAATTTTCCAGTACTCTCTTTGGGGGAGGGCACAGTTTTGTCTGCCAGAGTTCTGGGAGCCAAGTGAGGGAAGAGGACTGAGTCTCAGAGTTCAGTATATAAGCATTTCACTAATCTTTGTTTTCAATGTAGTACCACTCTTCTCAATGGTTTATATTCTTTTCAGGGACTAAACTTGTATTTTCTCTAAGGTTAGGAAAGACCAGGCCCCGTTCGGCTGAGGACAGAAATCTTCCACCTGCAGAAGTACAAGCCTCCACCAGCTTCTGAGCCTTCGGTGGTTCTGTGCTATGAAGGCTATGTTCTGTGCATTACTTGTTGGCTGTTCCCTGTAGCTTAAGACTCAGCTTTCTTGTTTGTTAAATCACTTAAGAGTTGTCCACCTGCTTTCCAGCATCCTGGATTTTGTTTTTTGGCTTTTTATTGAGTTCATTGAATTCACTTGCCTTCCAGGGCTAGCCCCACCGCTTCCTATTCTTCGGGTTTGAACTGATATCTGAAAACAAGTCACCGTGGGTTGTAGAATGGCCCCAGGGCCCCCATGTGCCTTCTGGGTGTCCTTTCTGTGCCCTCAGAAGTGCGCTCAGTGTGGAGAATCCTCTTCATGTGCGTGTCCTTAGCTTTCATCAAGTTGCCTGTCACCCATGATGCCTTGTTGATTGAGTAAACTAATTCATAATCCACAGCCACTTCCCTTGGATACTTGCTTCTAGGCACATTAAACGGTCGGTGTGCAGGTCCTCATTTTTCTCAAACTTCCATTTCCATATTAATTCTCAATCAATCACTGACGGCCTGCTGTCAACAGGCACCATTTTTGGTGGGACCTGATGATGTATATCCCTTGTTTTCAGATTCCTCACATCTCATCGTGTAAAGCGGTGCCCTGAGCGGGGTCTTAATGCTTTTGGGTGCAGCCCCCTTGAGTTTTCATAATGGCAAATCTAGTGCAGGTACTGAAGGGAAGCAAATCTTTAAAGGGACAGGACATGCAAATGTGGCTTCCTGGACAGGGGTTTAGTGGATCTGTGTGTGGATATGCACCCAGCTAAGGGCCTATTTATTGGTCATTTAGGTAGGATATAACCTTTGGATTCCAAGATTTAAGACCAAAGAGCTGTATCTCTTTGGTTAAGCATACTAACAGAGAAAGGAGTGGTTTGTTGTAAACTGTCATTAAACTGCTTTAATAATGGTATGGCATTTATTTTGGCTTTTGAAAGTCTTCCTTTTGCTAAAAATGATGATGATGTCATGATGATGGTGACCACGTTGAACATGCTGGTTTGAGCACAGAAGTCTATGTCAGGTTCCCTACTTTTTTCTTCTCTCTTTGCCTTCCTTACTCTTTTCCTCCCCCTTATGCGTGCTTCTTCCTCCCATGTCACCCCCACCTTTTTTCCCTCCACTATCAAGAAATTTTCTGGAACTCCATCATTATTGTTCCTCGCCACTGTCAAGTGGATCATCCTAAGGGCAGAGGGAGAAGGTATGCAATTAGTGCATTTCACCAGACCAAACAATCCTCAGCCAGGTGCAGGCGAGACTGGCTTTTATTTATGAATGAATGGCAGTATTTTGACAGGATGATGAATAAATATGTTGGGCTCAGAGGGCTTCTGGTGATGAGCATTTCTTTGTGGTCTGGTAAGTGATGGGACTCCCTGCTTAATTTTTCTAAAATCTGCATTTATTAATTTTGTTTTTTTTTTCTCAAAAGGTACTTGCTTAAAGAAATATGCCGTATAAACCCAGCTCATGATGTCTTTTTTTGAGTAATTTCCAGCAAGGATGATTGGATTACCCAAATGAACCCATTCTCCTATGTTTCTGCCTAGGTGACTGAATGTTTACTGGGCTTTATTCAAATGAATGCAGAAAATGCCACCCCCCTCGCCCCCGAACATCTTTTGGCTTTACCATTATTAGGAATCAGCAGAGCATGGGCTGCTACTACCCTGTGTCCTTAGATGCAGCCTGCATGAAGGGGACCCCACTTTTTAATGAATACCTATATTCTGGGCACTTACCTGTTCTTTGTACTCATTTGAAAAGCACAATGTGAGTGAAAAGGATTCCTATCCCAGCTTCTCAACTCACTTGATATTTGGATCTGATACAGCTTTACTCTCCTTTACTTTTTTCTTATTTATAATGGATAAAAGCACATCAAATTCTAACTAATGTTGGGATGCAAAGAAAACTTAAGACCTCTGTGAAGTTGATCTGATGAACATGGGCTCTGGGGTCGCAGTCTTGACCTTGTTACTTCCTCATTGTGGGATCTCTGCAAAGTCACTTATCTTCTTGGAGCTCCCGTTTCTCCAGGTGGAAAAGGGGATTAATAATAGTTTCACCTCACAAGGTGGTTGTGGAAAATACACGGTGTGATGTACTTGGAGTACTTAGGAGATTGTCTGGCATGTGGTTAACCCCGTAAAAGTTTGCTATCACTGTTACTGCTCATATTGCGATCTTAGCAATCAACTAGTTGAAAGGCAGTGAGTTGAAGCCTAGAGAATGTTGACATCAGAACCCCAGAACTTTTGTGGAATCTCAAGGAAGCAAACCTCCTGGACATTATATTACTCAGCTGTAAATGGGGGATTTTAACCTTATGAGATTGCTGGAATTAAATGAGATGACGTATGGAAGTCCCTTATATAGTTTGTGATACAGGTAGGCACTCAGAGGTGGCCATTAATAATGTTTTTATTAATTCTGAAAGCAGGATGGACCATTTAGATGTCACTTTAATAATTTTTATTTTTACTTTTATTTTTTTTTTTAAAGAATTTATTTATTTCAGAGAGAGAGAGAGAGCACAAACGGGGAGGGGCAGAGGGAGAGGGAAAAGCAGATTCTCCACTGAGCAGGGAGCCCGACATGGGGCTTGATCCCAGGATCCTGGGATCATGACCTGAGCTGAAAGCAGATGCTTAACCAGCTGAGCCACCCAGGCATCCGTGGATGTCACTTTGATAATTTTTAAAGGAAAAAGTTGAGGCATTTGTCGCATGCCTTTTGCTTGCTTGCTTGCTTCACTGCCACTACAATCAAGGAACAGACCATTGCCATCACCCCACAAAGATTTCTTGAGCTATTTTGCTATCCATGCCATTGTAGAGTCCAGATAGTGCTAGCTATGGGAAATCACCTGTTTTTTGTCCTGTTGATTAATTTGCATTTCCTAGAATTTTATGTAAATGAAATCACACAGTTTTGTGTGCTGCATCTGGCTTCTTTCACTCAACATTGTGAGTCTGTGATTCACCCATGCTGTTGCATTTATTGGTAGCTCATCTTTTTCAGGGCTGAGTAGTATTCCATTGTTTGAAGGCCTGACATTTTGTTTATCTAATTACCTATTGATAGACATTTGGATTGTTTCTAATATTCAGCAATTGTATGTGGATATGAATTTGAATAAAGCCACTGTGAATATTCATACACACACACACAGAGTTTTGTGCATATATATGTGTTCAGTTCTTTTGGGACGATTCTCTGGAGTAGAACAAGTGATCAGTAGCACCACTATGTTTAACATTTCAGAGGCTGGCCCCTTTGCCCAATGTCTTGGACCATTTCACATTCTTGGCAGATTCCAGTTCCTTTGCATTCTGAATAATGCTTGATATTTTTAGTGTTTTTAGTTTTCCATTTGGGTATGTAGTGGTATATTGTGGTTTTAGTTTATTTTGTATAATAAATCACTAATGATGACTAATGATGTTGAACATCAGAAATATGCTTATTGGCCATATCTTCTCCCCTCCCCCCTTTTTTGGTCGGGGTAACAATGTTATTGAGATATAAGTCACATACATATGATTTACCCACTGAATGGTGTTAAGTGTATTTGCACGGCTGTGCCACCATCTCCACAATCATGCTGCATCTCTACTGACACTTGCCTTTTTAATCATTCCTGCCTGCTTATTACCGGCTCCATTTTCTGTTCCCACCATTTAAATTCATTGTCCCTCGCAATTCTGGTATTGATCTTTTCTTGTGGCCTGTACTCTTTACCCTGGAGATCAAACCCTCTCCCAGAATTTCAACCATCATTCTGACTCCCATATTGATAATGCCCATTTCTGGATATCTCTGTCTAGCTTGTTACTCCCAGATTATTCACACCTGCAAGTATCTTCTGCAAGGTCACAAAGCTGTCTTGTCCTCCCCCTTCTCACCAACACCCCCCTCCCCAGTGTCATCATATTATCCTTGCCCATACCTCCTCCACCCCCTCCCACCTCGTCCATACTCACGGGCTGCCCAGGGTTGTGCATCTCTGTATCTTTCCCAGTGCCAAGCTAAGTAGACACTGGGTAAATACTCATCTAATGAATAAATGAACTTGTATTCTCCAGATTGTCAAAAATGTGCTTTGCTTTTATCTTCCTTGGAAATTAATTGCATTACTATCTTATTAAAGGTCTACAAGAATAATTCATGCTGCAATTCACAAGGCTACTAAACAGTTGGCCTCGCAATTTCTGATTATCATTTTGGAAATATTTCTAACCTATGGTCTTTTTTCTTATCTCCTGTTAAAGCTTTCCTGGAAGGAATTCAGTTTCCACCTTTCCTTAATGTTCCTTAAATGTTGTACATATCTTAAAAGCGGATTCCCCATAAAATAATATGGATTATGGTCTCATTCCATTGAGCAGTGTGAAAGCTTACCCAAAAGGACAAGAATAAGACTCTCTTAAAATCATGTCCAAGTTTTAAAGGAATATAAAACTTTCTATTTAAAAAAGATACCTTTCTGCTTTCATCCTGTAACCCGCAAAGCTCAAGTCTAGTTTCACTCAGACTTGGAAATTGTTCTTTTATTATGGCTCTGCAGTGGGAACAAGGCCAAAGCCCCTAAGGTCTAGAGACCGCTTGAAAATGTCTTTGCTTCGGTGCCATAGCTGTGTTTCATCTTAGCAAGGCACAAGCCCAAGAGACCTCATGTACTATGCCCATACCGAAGGGGATACTAGGTAGAGAAGCCCGACTCTGAAAAGGTTGCCTGCAGCTGGAGCAGCCCCTGTAATGTAACTTATATCCAGGAAAGGATGGTGGCAAAGAGCCATCCTAACAGAAGATGCAGGAGCTAGGGTTGGAGCAAAAGGAAGGGCATAGGAGAATGGTCACGGACGTAGATTAACCCAGAGATATGTTGACGTCTAGATTGGAGAATTGGGACAGAGGGTCTGGGGTCTATGACCCAAATCTAAGAGCAAAAGAAAGGTTTGTTTCTGGGGTGTGTGTGTGTGTGTGTGTGTGTGTGTGTGTGTGTGTGTTGTGGTGCTAATCAATGAGTTAGTAGAGACAGAAATTAGAGAAACCGTGCGAAGCAACAGAAGAGGAAAGCGGAAGGCTGGGCCTGGGTCATGGTCATGGTGTGGGTTGAAGTGGGCGTATTGGTTTTCTAGGCCTGCCATAACAAAGTCCCACAGACTGAATGGCTTAAGCAACAGAGATTTATTGTCTCAGTTCTGGAAGCCATAAGTCCAAGATAAAGCTGTCAGCAGGTCTGGTTTCTTCTGAGGCCTCTCTGCTTGACTTGTAGACACCCACCTCCCTGCTGTGGCCCCACATTATCTTTCCTCCTCGTGCATATCGCTGGTGTCTCTCGGTGTCCAACTTTCCTCTTCTTAAAAGGACACCAGTCAGTTTGGAGTAGTGACCACCCTAATGGGCTCGTTTTAACTTAATCATCTCTTTAAAGGCCCTACCTCCAAGTATAGTCGCATTGCGAGGTAGCAGCGGTTAGGATTTCATCATATGAATTTGGGGGGACACAACTGAGCCTATAACAGCTAGAGATGAAGCTATAGCAGATACTACTGCCTAAAATTTACATGAGGATATGGTAGTCTTCAGGAGGCGTCTGTATTCCTATCTCACTCATTCCCAACACCCCTGCCCCAACGAGACTGTGCTCAGATGATCAGATGATCACACTGCATTAATTGTCCTGATATGGCCCCTGGGGCTCTGTAGGCTCCCTTCACAGTCTTGCTGGATTTTGCCCCCTCTTAGTTCTGGAGTGGCATGAGTCCTGGTGGCATGCACTTCTGACATTTCTTCACCCTTCACAGATTTTCCGTCAGCCAACCCAAATTTGCAGTTGTTTCTGGTGACCGAAAATATGTTTGCTGGGCAGGTGTCATAGATGAAATAGTAATGCCTAGAGGTAACAGATACAGCATAGAAATAATTCCAGGAAGTCCAGTGATCGGAAAACAATGAATCCCAACTTTGAGTCCCATTGATTTTCCCCCCACCCCGGGCTCAGAAATAACCCCTGTTATCATGCTGGTCTGTGTCACAGAAGTGAGTTTTTTACTATTCTATGTATTATATAAATACCCACATAATATATATGCTAGCTTATGCACAATTTGAAGCCAAATAAGATTGCACCATATATTTTTTTATAGCCTGCTTTTTATTGAATTTAGTGGTAAGTTGCAAACATTTTCCCATGCTCGTAAATCTTTCTTAGCATGTTCTTCAGTGGCTACAGAATAGTCTTTCATATGCATATACCATAGTTTTCCCACTTCCACAATCTCATCAGAGTCCTAGCTATCACATGATGTAGTTTCAGCAGCTGTGAAGTTTGTCCCAAATGATTTGTTACTGAGAATTCTTGAAGTGTAGACATTGGTGCATTATTTTTCAAACTAGTTTATTGAGATATAATCTATGTACCATATACTTTACCTATTTAAAATGTGCAATTTGGTAGCTTTTAGTGTATTCAGACCATACCCACAGTCATTTTTAGAACATTTTCATTATCCCCCAAAGAAACCCCATATCCCTCAACTGGTACCTTTCCCTGGTGCCCTCTGTTCCCTCACCTCAGCCCTAGGCAACCCTTTCTGTAGGTTTACCTGTTCTGGCCTTTTCGTATAAATGGAGTCACTTGCCATGTAGCCTTTTGTGTTTGGTTTCTTTCACGTAACAGAATGTTTTCAGGATTCATTCATGTTGTAGCATTTTTTTTTTAATTGTCAAATATGATTCCATTGTATGGACATACCACATTGCATTTATCCATTCAGTTCATGTACTTTTGGATTGTTTCCACTTTTTGGCTAGTATGAATAATGCTGTTACGTTGTATTTTTGTGTGGACATATGCTTTTCTTTCCTTTGGATATAAAATCTGGGAGTGCAGTTGCTGGATCACATATAACTCTGTGTTTGGACATTTGAGAAACTGCCAGACTGTTTCCACGGCAGCTGCACCATTTTACTTTCCTGCAAGCAGTGCAGGGGCATTCTAGTATCTCCACATCCTCACCAACACTTGTTAGTGTCTCTCTTTTTGATTGTTGTCATTTTATTGTGAAGCAATATCACATTGTGGTTTTGATTTGGATTTCCTTGATGGCTGATCACATGTAGCACCTTTTCATGTGGTTTATTGGATGAATGATTTAAAAAAAATTTTTTTTGAAGTAGTCTATAAGGTCGCCCCTGTAGTAATGCCCCCTTCATTCCCATACAGTACAGTGCCAGGATGTAAATGCCAGGTGTTTTCAGAGATGCTCCTGCTTTAGAATTATTACCTGCAAAATTCTGTACAAGAATATTTTGAGGGTTCTGATCACCCTTTAGTTTCTGAATTAGGATCTTAGTGATTGGAGTCCAGAAATATGTTGTGGTGCACACTCTTGTTGGGGAACCATAGTTCAGGAACTGGGGTGTCCTTTGAGAATGTGCCTGGGCTGGCATCCTTAAATGGACAGAATCACATGGTAGTTAGAGGCTGGCCTTGGCAGCCTCTTAACTAGTGGGGTGAGCTTCCTCTAACATTCCTGTGCCTGAGTGTTCTCCTCTATGAAAGCATGATAAATTGATTAGTTCTGATTTAGTACACTAGTAGCATAGTAACACTATTATTATTACTAGAAGTGTCATTATTATTAATATATTATTGCTGCTACTGGAAAAATATTAAGAATGTTTAAGAGAGAAACCCACAAAAGCATAGGGTGGAGAATTCACATAAACACAAATGACTGTTTAAGCTTTTAAAATAGGAAGTGGAGAGGGGGGTTTGGATTTTATAGAACAATGCTATTTGAAAAATGAGTTCTGCAATTGGGTGAGTTTGGGCAAAGCTACATAGAGCAGAGTTAAAGCCATTGGTTTACTGTATGCCTTCTTGGAACTTCTGATTTGCCAGAATATATGCTCACCTCCCTCAAGTGGGTGTGTTATTTCAATGTTACAGAGCTTTTTTTTTTTTTTTTTCCAAATTTGGCAGGAAGGCATCCGCTAACCTCTTCTGGCCAATTGGGGTGTGTGGTTTAGAAATCACTGGGATGGAGGATGTGGCTTGATAGTGAACTCATTTTCTATAGTTTAAGAAGATACCACATACTCATTGAACAACATTTTAGTGAGTGAGAACTTGCCAGTATTTGGGTTTGCCTTGGTTTCTCCTTATGGATGCTCTTCCCTCATTTTCAGTGACTTTCATCTCTGTTGCAAGTTATGAGTTAGGCCCATTTTGTTTTCTAAACCAAAGTGTGGACTGAGTCCAATGAGAAGATTTTTTCTTCTTTCTTCTTTCCAATTCTGAAGACTGTTCAGGCCATTTGGAGCAATTTCTGTTGAATTTACTTTGTTCCATGTGGGGAAAAGAAGACATTGTCCTCATGAAATCCTGGAGGCTGAGCTGGTAGTTGAGCTGATGGTTGCCCCTTGCAAGTGTTCATGTTTTTAAATGGTGTGAAGTAAGCCTTCAGGCCTTTGTGTGGGCCATTTAAATATCAGAGACGTGTTTCAAGCACTCCAGGGTTGCCATCTATAGGGTCCCCACAGCAAGGGGAGCGGTGAGGAGGAGCCATCCACACCCCAACAAAGATTCCTCCCCAGTTACAACACGCAGAGGCTGAGGTACAGCCCCCATAGGCCTTTTGTTTAAACCCTTTACATTTTTGTGCCACCAGAGTTCAGGAGGAGTGAGAATAATTCTGGGGAAACAAGCACACGTTGTCAAGCTGTTGTGGAGATATAAGAAGCTGCCGGATGCCTGGCTGCATCAGTTTAGCAAAAGCTGTGGGCATAAAACCCTGCCTGGCTCACGGGGGGATAGCGTACAAGCTACTAGGAGAGGTTGAGAGGCATGTCTGTTTCAAGAGTGTTTGAAGAAGCAGGAATGTTCCAAGAAGCATTCTGCTTCTGCTTCTACTCAAAATATTCCACTGACTTTGATGGCATGGGCCCTGACTTACCAGGACAGATGAGGGCTCTAAACTGTACATACCTGGTGAATATTAGTCCCGCTTATCTGTGCCTGTCTTTGTTCGTTTGTTTGTTTTTAATCTCCTAAAACTTAGACCACGGGGCCAAAACTCAAATGTCTGATGGATCAGCTCATCATGAGCCACAGCGTTGGAGTCAGGGACATCGCAGAGAGCTGTGGGGATTGTGGTGGATGGGAGGGTTATCTCAAGGACAGTCGCGACTCAGCCCACCTATTGTCAAGACCTGAGCCTGCGGGCCGGGTGTTGCTCTGTCCTCATTTTTCAAGAAGAGCCAGGAATTTGGATTGGCACTGTGAAATCTCCCATTAAAAATGTATAACTGTATTCCTTTCCTGTTACTGCTGTACCAAATTTTCACAATGGCTTAAAGCAACACAATATTATAATGTTAAAGCTCTGGAGGTTAGAGGTTAGAATGGACGTCAGTGGGCTAAAACCATTGTCAGTGGATCTGCATTGCTTTCTGGAGGCTCAAGGGAAGAATCCATGTCTTTGCCCTTTCTGCCTTGTAGAGGCTGCCTGCATTCCTTGGCTCCTGGCCTCTTCCTGTGTCTTCAGGGTCAGCAGTGGCTGGTCAAGTCCTTCTCAAACTGCCACCTCCCCAGTTCTCTCTCTTCTGCCCCTATCTCTAAGGACCCCTGTGATTACATTGAGCTCGCCCCGATAATACAGGCAAATCTCCCTGTTGTAAAGTTGGCTAATTAGCAAATTTAATTCTATGTGCAACCTTAGTTATTTTGCTATGTAACCTAAAATACTCATGGGTTCCAGGGGTTAGGACGTGGGCATCTTTGGTTGGGGGCATTATCTTGCCTACCACAGTACCCACGATATATATGCCTCTTAAAGAATGCCTGGATCTTAAATTTCTTTTGCATCCTCCTAGTGTCTGGCAGAGTAGATCGATCTTTTTGGATTGGTTGGTGGTTGAGTGTCCACACCATAAAGGAATTGGACAGGAATGTACAAAAGAGATCAATTATAACAGTAGCTTTTAGTTTATTTTATTCTTTAAAGATTAGTTTGTTTTTACTTTCTTCACTTCATTGAAAAGCAGTCTTAAAAAAAACAGTCTTAGAAGTAAAATAGAATGGGTAATTTATTTCCATTTATTCTTTTGTAAACTGTTAATACCATCTAAGACTTTTGTGTGAGGGTTAAGTAAAATAAGGCCTGTTTTCCCTTCTTCTTTGTGTCTGTGGTCAACCTAGCCAGCCAGCCAGCCTGCCAGCCCATGAACTAATTGTTCCTTTTTCCATCTTTCTGTTCTGTCATCAACCTAGGCAAACTTCATTGCCCTTTTGCAAAGAGGATTTGAGATGGCTTAGGTAAGATCCATGTATAAAATCAGAAGAGAAAAAGGAGCCAGAAAACTGGGTAAATCATGGGGTAAGGCTCCATCCAAATATCTTGGCCCTAAGATATTTTTCCATTTGTGAGTAGATCCTTCATGTGGGCTGAAGAGTCCCTGAGAGCCTTCTAGGGTCCAAGGGAAGAGGGAGACACAGTCCACTGAATCCCTCAATGAGGATAAATCGCCTAGCAGCGGTGACACTAGGAGTTCAATCAGTAGTCACCTTTCTGTCCTTTCTCCTCCTGCTGGAGCCAGTCAGGGCAGGAATAGCAGCAGCCCAGTGCATTTCTGAAAGAGTCTGTGCTTAATGCGTTGTCGATCTAAAAAAAAGGGGGGGGGCATTTACCAATGTGCAGACATGGGCAATGAAATTTCTTTTTTTGCTTTTTTGTGGGGGCAGTATTATTTAGAATAAGAAACGCAGCACTCTGTGTTCATGAGTTACAGTCTGCAGCTCATTTTTGAGAAGAACTTAAAGACTTATTAAAAGGAGCAGCGCAATTTGCCTTTGCTCAGAGCCACCTCACCTGCAGGCCGGTTCCGCAAGGTCAGCAGTTAGTGGGAAGTTGCACAGCCTCGGCTTCGATGGCTTTCACTTTACTCGTGCCCTTGATGTGGTGCCGACTTGTCAGGACTCTCGTAACATTTCTCGGTGATGGCTTCTTCTGTTCTCTTTATTTCCTTAAGTGAACATCTGTCTAATTGTTCACCTCCATTGCTTTAGTGCTTTCCTCATGCTTTCTCTCTTTCCAGACAATAAACTTTATTTTCTTCATAAGAATTCAGTCTACGCAAGGGTATTAGGCAGCTTGTTTGCACCTTTTAATTTCTGGATGTTTTCCAGGAAGGCTCTTTGCAGTGGTTCCAATGGGTTCATCTGTGAATCACGGAAGACAATGCAGCATTGTGTTTGGGTTTTTATCAGTTACCTTCTGTTTGTAAACATCTGTTTGCAAACTGCCCACGCCACCCCCACCAGAAATAAAGGGTCTCATCTCTTTTTGCTTGGCATAGGGATAAGACAGAATGTAGGCTGATTTTTTTTTTTTCTTTCTTCTTTGGTCAGGTGCATAGGTATGCAACTATTTAACCGAAACCCATAGACTTGGCACATATTGCCAAATGACTTATGAGAGGGAATCAGGCACTTTATTTCATTAATGGCTATGAAGCCTGGTTAATCTGCTCATTATTGCTGATTAATTTTGATGCTGATTTTGATGATGTATTGAAAAACCGTATAAACCAACAATTACAACTGGAAAACATTTGAAGACACCATTATTTTTCATATGCTTAAAAATACTCAGCAAGCCACTGTTTTTGATTTTTATTGCATTCTTTTCTTAATCTTTCTGAATTATTTATCATTATATCTTTACTGATAAATACTTGAATTTTGTTTTTTGACTCAGTGTAAGAATATTCTTATTTAAATTATGTAAACTATTTAAATGTTTTTGTAATTATTGTTGTGTTCCCTTCTAGTTCTGTTTCATTTATGTTTTTCATTTTTCATGCTTTTGTGCTTTACTATATGGCTGGTCTTAAAAAAAAATCCTTTGGCAATGGAAATTTCAAATATAGTCACAAGTAAAGAGGATAATATAATAATGAGCCCCCCATATGCCAGTCATCCTGCTTCAACAATTAGGCAACTGTTTTCCCTTGTTCAGTCATTGTTCCTGTGTGTATATTGTGTATGTGTGCTTGTGTGCATAAGTATGTGTGTATACATGTGTGCATGTAAATACACACACATATGTATACATATTTTTCTCATGTAATGTTGCTTAATGTTTTATATGTTCAAATAGTATTTTGTTTAAAATAAGAGTAAAACCCATCTAAGTAGTGAATATTAAAATCTCCACTATGAAAAGCTTGATTTTCTCATAGATTTGTGGGCATGTGGGAGAATCTCTGTCCCTTGTCAGGGTGGGAGGAAGCATTGTGTGTCTCTAGTTCGTTGTAGGTCTTGTTACCCTATACCTAGTGTCCAGTGCTCCGAATGAAGCAGAAACGGACAGAGCAGTGGGGCAAAGAGTTGCTCTTTGAAATACTATCCCATGGCAACAGAAGTTCGCATGCAGGGTGTGCAACATGGGTTGGGTACTTGGCCTAGTCGGAGGTTAGGTGGCTAATTTCTGTAGGAAGCCTGCCTGTTTGTGGCCATGTACATTCTTGTCTCAACTCCATTCTCATTTTCTGAAACCTGATTATGGAGATATGGGATTGGGTTTTTGAAGGTCAGGGGAGGAGTATTGGTTAGGGGACACTGGCCACAGACTTTGCTCTCTCTCCTTTGATGCAGGTATGGCCTCAGTGGCCCCTAGTTTCAATCATGGCAAAAGTCTCTCATGTCTGACAATACTCCCTGTGTCAGGAAGCCGTTGGGTTGGTAATTGGATTCTCTGGGTGGTGGTGTAATGATAACATGGATGCCAGGCATGGCTCAGGGGATTAAGCAGCTACCTTCAGCTCAGGTCTGGATCCCAGGGTCCTGGGAGTAAGCCCCACATCTCAGCAGGGAGCCTGCTTCTCCCTCTGCCTGCTGCTCCCCATGCTCTGCTTGCTCCTCACCCCCTGTGTCAAATAAATAAAATCTTGAAAAAAAAATGACAACATGGATGCCAACAGTAGAGAGACTATGCTAGATTCTGCTGAGAGCTAACTTAGGAAAGACCACAGCCATCCTACTTCCCAGCACACACACGCACAGTCACACACACGCATAGACACCCACAGAGGCACAAATGCATGCATGCATGACTGTGGGAGGCCTACACAAGCCTCCTCCCCTAGATGGCCACCTTTCTCCCCATTAGCACTTGTATTTTGGCTGACTAAGTCAGTCTGTATAAGAGCGTGTCTTGGTGCCTTCAACCTGTAACCCCTCTGAAACACTGTCTTTGTGATGTTATAACCTTGATTTGGGGGATAGGATTGGGCATAATCAGAAAAAACATGTGGCCTGGAACACATTTATGGACTATTTATTCTATGCTAAAGCTTTTTCATCCATGTTATCCTTCATATTCAACACAGCTCTGTGGGGTTGGAGATATTATAAGTGATTGGTGTTATCATTATTATTATTGCCAGTGTTAGCTCTGATTACTGATTGGCTCCCCATCCGGGCACAGTGCTAGATGCTTTATACTCATTATCTAACTTAATGCTTATAGCACGTTTACTGGGTATATAGAATTATACCCACTCACTGTCTCTGGAAGCTTAGTGAATTATCCAGCAGCGCACAGCTACCCAAGGGCAGAACTCAGATTTGAACTTGGTCGGGCCTGACCTCTCTGCCTGTGGTTTCTCACCTAAGGGTAGGAAGTGCCAGTCCTGAGCTCAGTGCTTTTCCTCTTTGTCCCTTACACACCTGGGGATTTATTTCCTTGAGGGTCTGAGTTATGCATTAGACTTGGCCACAGTACACATGCATGCACTGCACACAAGGTAATCTTCCCTTATCTTTCAGGATGCTCTTAGAAACTATTTCTTTATTTAAAAAAACAGGAAAAGGTGCACAGGAAAAAATTTGAAATACTGTAGAAACATCTAAATGACTAGTCTCTTTCCAATATCCGTTAAACATCAGTCTTCACGAAAAAGATAACCCATTGCATGTCCTTCCAGAAAAAAGAAAAAGCCTACACCAGTAGTAAATTGGTTCATGTATATTATATATTCACATGTAATATATACCTATTTAATCAAATTGGGGCTCTGCTAATACATTTTTTCCTGATTGAAAAATAATGTAGTTATTTTTATAAATTTCACAATTTTAGTTACATGTATATAGATAAGGAGGAAGAAGTTCTTCTGAGTCTCAGAAGCAATCATTACTAATTTTGTGGGTATCTTTTTGTCTTTTAAAAATTCAAGTATATTTATCTAGTTTTCTTAAAATGGCAATCACACTCTGCTCTGATTTTTTTTTTTCTTTTTTTTTTTTTTTTGAGCCTAACATATTTTGGCCATCTTTCCATATCGATAACTATGCTCTGGCACTGTGGTTCTGGTGAGTCCACATTATACCTTCATCACTTATTAAATGAATCCCTTATTGCTGGGCACAGATGCTCTTTTCAATTTTTCACAGCCATGAGCAAAGCTGCTGATTTACCTGGGCTAAGTGAAGCCTTTAAATGCAAATTGATCATTCTTCTTCGGAAAGGTTGTTCCCATTTATACTCTTTCTGCAGCAATGTGTGAGGGTCTATTTCCCCACACCTTCAGCATCACTGCGTGGTTATCATTTTATAATGATTTGTATTACTCCCGGAATGAGCATTTGTCTTCCTTTCATTGATAATCGAGAGAGAGGGGCTGGTTTGCCCGTCAATTTGTCCCAATATCCTCAACTTCAAAGAACACAAAGTTGAACAAAAAGTTTTCACATTTTACGTATAATCCTTTAAAGCTCTCTGGCTAATCTGTAATGTAGGGTGTACAAATTAAGTTTTTCTCCTGTGCTTAATCCTTATTAAAGCACCAATCATTAGGGCCCCAAAATTGCTATAACGAGAGTGCTTAGGAAACATAAGAGATCGATAGTTGGTACTTAGGAAATAAATGAAGCAACTTTTTGCTTGTTTGTTTTAAATCCACCTCGGAGCTGAAAGACTGTGAGTTTCTCAGCATTTCGTAGCTTTTACATTGAAAGAGGATTTTAAAAATATATTTAACTTGCATTAANCGGAGGTTAGGTGGCTAATTTCTGTAGGAAGCCTGCCTGTTTGTGGCCATGTACATTCTTGTCTCAACTCCATTCTCATTTTCTGAAACCTGATTATGGAGATATGGGATTGGGTTTTTGAAGGTCAGGGGAGGAGTATTGGTTAGGGGACACTGGCCACAGACTTTGCTCTCTCTCCTTTGATGCAGGTATGGCCTCAGTGGCCCCTAGTTTCAATCATGGCAAAAGTCTCTCATGTCTGACAATACTCCCTGTGTCAGGAAGCCGTTGGGTTGGTAATTGGATTCTCTGGGTGGTGGTGTAATGATAACATGGATGCCAGGCATGGCTCAGGGGATTAAGCAGCTACCTTCAGCTCAGGTCTGGATCCCAGGGTCCTGGGAGTAAGCCCCACATCTCAGCAGGGAGCCTGCTTCTCCCTCTGCCTGCTGCTCCCCATGCTCTGCTTGCTCCTCACCCCCTGTGTCAAATAAATAAAATCTTGAAAAAAAAATGACAACATGGATGCCAACAGTAGAGAGACTATGCTAGATTCTGCTGAGAGCTAACTTAGGAAAGACCACAGCCATCCTACTTCCCAGCACACACACGTATGCACGCACACACACACACGCACAGTCACACACACGCATAGACACCCACAGAGGCACAAATGCATGCATGCATGACTGTGGGAGGCCTACACAAGCCTCCTCCCCTAGATGGCCACCTTTCTCCCCATTAGCACTTGTATTTTGGCTGACTAAGTCAGTCTGTATAAGAGCGTGTCTTGGTGCCTTCAACCTGTAACCCCTCTGAAACACTGTCTTTGTGATGTTATAACCTTGATTTGGGGGATAGGATTGGGCATAATCAGAAAAAACATGTGGCCTGGAACACATTTATGGACTATTTATTCTATGCTAAAGCTTTTTCATCCATGTTATCCTTCATATTCAACACAGCTCTGTGGGGTTGGAGATATTATAAGTGATTGGTGTTATCATTATTATTATTGCCAGTGTTAGCTCTGATTACTGATTGGCTCCCCATCCGGGCACAGTGCTAGATGCTTTATACTCATTATCTAACTTAATGCTTATAGCACGTTTACTGGGTATATAGAATTATACCCACTCACTGTCTCTGGAAGCTTAGTGAATTATCCAGCAGCGCACAGCTACCCAAGGGCAGAACTCAGATTTGAACTTGGTCGGGCCTGACCTCTCTGCCTGTGGTTTCTCACCTAAGGGTAGGAAGTGCCAGTCCTGAGCTCAGTGCTTTTCCTCTTTGTCCCTTACACACCTGGGGATTTATTTCCTTGAGGGTCTGAGTTATGCATTAGACTTGGCCACAGTACACATGCATGCACTGCACACAAGGTAATCTTCCCTTATCTTTCAGGATGCTCTTAGAAACTATTTCTTTATTTAAAAAAACAGGAAAAGGTGCACAGGAAAAAATTTGAAATACTGTAGAAACATCTAAATGACTAGTCTCTTTCCAATATCCGTTAAACATCAGTCTTCACGAAAAAGATAACCCATTGCATGTCCTTCCAGAAAAAAGAAAAAGCCTACACCAGTAGTAAATTGGTTCATGTATATTATATATTCACATGTAATATATACCTATTTAATCAAATTGGGGCTCTGCTAATACATTTTTTCCTGATTGAAAAATAATGTAGTTATTTTTATAAATTTCACAATTTTAGTTACATGTATATAGATAAGGAGGAAGAAGTTCTTCTGAGTCTCAGAAGCAATCATTACTAATTTTGTGGGTATCTTTTTGTCTTTTAAAAATTCAAGTATATTTATCTAGTTTTCTTAAAATGGCAATCACACTCTGCTCTGATTTTTTTTTTTCTTTTTTTTTTTTTTTTTAGCCTAACATATTTTGGCCATCTTTCCATATCGATAACTATGCTCTGGCACTGTGGTTCTGGTGAGTCCACATTATACCTTCATCACTTATTAAATGAATCCCTTATTGCTGGGCACAGATGCTCTTTTCAATTTTTCACAGCCATGAGCAAAGCTGCTGATTTACCTGGGCTAAGTGAAGCCTTTAAATGCAAATTGATCATTCTTCTTCGGAAAGGTTGTTCCCATTTATACTCTTTCTGCAGCAATGTGTGAGGGTCTATTTCCCCACACCTTCAGCATCACTGCGTGGTTATCATTTAATAATGATTTGTATTACTCCCGGAATGAGCATTTGTCTTCCTTTCATTGATAATCGAGAGAGAGGGGCTGGTTTGCCCGTCAATTTGTCCCAATATCCTCAACTTCAAAGAACACAAAGTTGAACAAAAAGTTTTCACATTTTACGTATAATCCTTTAAAGCTCTCTGGCTAATCTGTAATGTAGGGTGTACAAATTAAGTTTTTCTCCTGTGCTTAATCCTTATTAAAGCACCAATCATTAGGGCCCCAAAATTGCTATAACGAGAGTGCTTAGGAAACATAAGAGATCGATAGTTGGTACTTAGGAAATAAATGAAGCAACTTTTTGCTTGTTTGTTTTAAATCCACCTCGGAGCTGAAAGACTGTGAGTTTCTCAGCATTTCATAGCTTTTACATTGAAAGAGGATTTTAAAAATATATTTAACTTGCATTAAATGTCTCAAAACCTAGAGAAGTTGTATATAAAAATTTTTTTTTAATTACTTGAGTTTTCGTTGGTGATGGTGGGGACCCAACCTCTTAGTAGATATGTGAGAGGCCCTGATTATTNAACGAGTTTTCATTGGTGATGGTGGGGACCCAACCTCTTAGTAGATATGTGAGAGGCCCTGATTATTATTATTATTTTTTAAGATCTTATTTGAGAAAGAGCTTACATAGGAGTGGGGCGTAGGAGCAGAGAGGGAGCTGGACAAGCTGACTTACACTGAGTGCAGAGTTCAGTGTGGGGCTTGATCTCATGACTTGAGCCGAAATCAAGAGTCAGACGCTTGACTGCCTGAACCACCCAGGCACCCTGTAAGCAACCCTGATTTTAAGAAGCTTGGTATGGGGAAGCCAAGGCTTCTTGCTTGGTTCTCGTATCCCTGCTTCCCACAGGAAACTATGGGAATTTGTCCCATGAGGCCGTACTCCACCTAGGGTGGTCAGGGGAGACTTCATGGAAGAGGTGGTGATGAGCTTGATTTTGGTTTAACACTACAATGACATAGGGACTTAATTTTGTCCTTGGGGTATTGATAGTATTCTGTAAGGGTGAGAATACTTATTTTGTAAACATCCATTGCTTGAGTATTCAGTCATTAGTAAGTAATTTTAAATGAGCTTGGTTAAGTTCCCAGAAGTTTGAATTTCAGGATCTAGTAAACTTTTTCAGAGGAAGACAAAAATGAGGATGTGGACTTGGGCTTGCCAAAGGATTATTTATTTATTTATTTATTTTTTCCTAAGAAAAGACAGTAAAAACAATAACAAAATGTAACAGCATGCGTCTATCAACAATCAACATTACTTTATAAAAGAAAGGGTATTTTAACACCAAAATTTGTGAGGACATATGCCTGTTCTAAAGGCATATTTCATTTCATTAGCTTTTTGTTTTGAACTAATTTTAGACTCACATAGCAGTTATAAAAATAGTGCAGAGTTCACTTCCTTCCCTGGATTTTGGCAGTTTATCTAACCATCATAGAACTATCAGAACCAGGAAGTTGACGTTGGTCCATGCCATCAACTGTACCTCCTTGCTGAAATTCCACCCATGTTCCCTAGGAGTGGTTTTAAATTTCAGGATCTGGTCCAGGATCCCACATTATCTTTGGTTGTTGTGTCCCCTTGGTTGCCTTCAATCTTTGACAGTTCCTTATTCCTTCCTTGCCCTTCCTGATCTTGAGAATCTTGTGTGTCTGAATTTTTTTTTTCTTCTCATGATTAGATGGAGTTTGGGCATATTTCTGCAACACTATGATGGAAGGAATGTTGTGTCCTTAGTGCATCACAGCAGGGTGTCCATGATGTTGACAGTCTTATCACAGTGAAGTAACCTTGATTGTTTAGTTAAGGTGGTATCTGTGAGTTTCTCCAGTGTAATGTCACTAGTTTTTTCTTCATAATTCAGAAATATTTGGGGAGAGATGCTCTGAGATAGTGCAAATGTCCTCCTTCTCCTTAAATGTCGGCACACTGACCTTTAACATCCACGAGTAGATTTCGTCAGCAGCAATTAATAATTGTGATGTTTGCCTAATGATGGTTTTGTATTTCCCTCATGTTTTTTCCACTTATTAAATTGGAATTCTCCTGAAATAAGAGCTCCTCCGTTTATTGAGTTAATTATTTATATTAGTGTAGACTCATGGGTTTATATTTTATTGCATGGTTTATAATCCAGTATCTCATTATTTATTCTGTTGTTCAAATTGTTCCAGCTTTAGATAATAGGAGCTTCTTTTGGTTGGCTTCTGTGACAGACTGCTCTTTTAATTGAGGCAAATTCTCTTCTCACTGAATTCCTCCCAGCTCCCCATTTTTCATTTCATAACACCATGGGCTAGTGAAAACAGTCAGGTATTTGGGACACATTGGCCTGCGGAATGGAAGGAGATTCATGGGAACATGCTTAATGCCGAATTTGTGTCTTGTCTCTCACCTTTAGAAATAACAAGAGAGAAGACACAGAAAGATGGTGATGGAGCTTTGAAGCAGGATAAAGAAAGAATACAATGACATGGGTCTTGCAGGAAAGGCACTTATTTCTTTCAGTATTGGAAGGGCCTTGTGGGGGGCTTCCAGGGAGCAGCGTAGTTCATCAAGAACTTACCTGTGCCAATCAGGTGCTGGGCCATACAGGCTACAAGCATAATCTTATCCAACCCTCCCCCACTCTTACTGTGGAGGAGAGGTTCCAGTGTTCTAAGAGGTCAGAACACTTAAAGTGGCAGAGTCAGGATTGCATCTTGGGTCCTGTCACCAGGGACTATCTCTGTGCACTTTTCACAAACTCCTTCTAGCCCAGCAGTGGAACAGGGACAGGAGATCATATCCTGCCTGTTCTGTGATGACACTGCTACCCACTCCCCTCCACAAAATTCTTTTCATTCATTATCGGGGAGGGGGGGACCTAACCTTTCTGTCTTCCTGTGCAGTAATCACTGTGTGCGTGCGTGCGCGTGTGTGTGATTCTTCACCCTTCTGTGCAATCTGCGGATTTAAATGTATTTATGTATTCCCATTATGTTTTTCTCAGATCTTGTTTTAGAACATGGAACTGTGGGGAGTTTTCACTTTCAGTGATTTCACAAGAAATCTGCACCTGAGAATCTCAAAAGACAAAATGTCTCCCTTTCTAATGAATCTACTTGACCATCACTGTTCTTTTCTTCTACTAGCCCTCCTGTCTTCACCCCCCCCGCCCCATTCCGTTAGAAACAAAGAAATGGGCTCTGGAAGAGATGCTGATGACAATATGAGATCCAAACCCTCTGGCTGACAGCTGAGATAGTGTAGGTTGTGGAGTGGGCAGGAACTTGCCCAGGGTCACATACAGAGTTAAGGGAGAGCCAGACTGGGAAGTCAGGGGCAAGCACTCCAGGCCCCCTCTCCGCCATCTTGCCATGGCCCTTGCTCAACAATGTCTGTCACTACCGCCAACATCTGACTGACCAAGTGGCTAAAAGGAATCTTCCGAATGGTTTCTTAATAATAAATGCTTACATTTTCTCTTGGCCGCAGGCCAAATCCCCCCTCTCAATCTTGTTTCCAAGGTTGAACATTCCTTTAGAGTTAGTGACCTTGCCCTTCTCGGCCTGTGGATGTCGCTCTCTGTCCATAAGCCTCCTTTCCAGGGACCATGTTTGTAGCAAAGACTATAATTTTATTTTGGGTTTGGATATACTGATTACATTTTAGCTTCTGGTATATTTTCTTACCTGTCACAGCCATTAAATTTATTTTAATAGTTACTCTACCCTCCTGATAGCCAGTAAAGGGGGAATTGGATATTGTCTATCAATTGGCTAGTCTGTGAACTAAGGCTATATCTAATTACAAGGCATTGTATCGGTTCTGATTTATTAACCATTTACTGTGCTTCTGAGAAGGTAGCATTTTTAGTAGCACTGTTCAGCTTGGATGTAGCCTTCCAGGAGGGCAGAGTGCCCGGAATATCAGTGATCTTACAGTTATTACTTTGTGTCATATATAATCTTGTTTTTTCCCTGCAACAAATAAATCTTTGGGACTCCCTGAAAAAAAAAAAGAAGAAGAAAAAAAAACATTTGTGGTTACAGTATAATAAAAATAAACCGTTTGTCATGACTGCAGCTGACATTTATCAGCCCGTTTGTGGGTGCTCTTTCTCTCTCTCTATAATACAGAACATAATTTGTCACTTTGTAAATACATTCCAGTCTAAATCCCTGCCAGCATCTGTTAGTGTTTGAAGGATTAATGTGCTACCCTGTGTATGTCTGCACTTGCAGGGAGTAGTGCAGCATATGATTATGGATCTTGGGAGAGAGGGGAACAGGGTGTTTTCTATGCTTTTTTTCTACACATGCGGTCTTTCTGGACTCTTCTTGAGTGTTTTTATCCTCCTCCCATTCTGCTTAGGTACCTGGAATTTCATCATTTGCACGGGTTCTGATAGCCTGCCACCTTCCCTCTCCTGTTCATGGTCACGGCCATAGTAATAGTCTATGTGTACTGTGGGTGGGCAGTGGCAGATGATTGGGAGTCAGACCTGGTTCCTATCCCCCCTTCATTTAATTTCATGACCTCAGGTTACTTAATTTTCATTTTCTCACTTAGGGCATAAAGATTCTAATACCTACTTCTTAAGGGTGCTGAGGATGAAGAAAAAGATCTGTGTTGATGCAAAGTGCCAGGCTGGGAACCTGGCCCAGAGTAGCCGGTGGGGCTCTACCACCTTGCGTCACTGTCAGCGTGATTGCTTGGCCTATTGCGGTCCGTGAAACTGGGTGTCAGTCGGAGGATCCCAGTGCCATGAGCCAGCTGCTGGTTAGGATTCTTCTTCTTTTGCATCTTTTCCTATTAGAGTAGTTTGTTTTTATTTTGAAATATTTATATCCTTGTAAATCAGGTGCTTGGTGGGTTCCAGAGAGCATTCTTCCTGTAAGAAATTGGTTCTCACCAGGGCTTGGTATTGAATTCTGGCAAGGCTGAGGGGCCTAAACCCTCACCCATGGCCAGATGATTCAGATATCTGCTGGAGGGACCAACCTTGCTTTCCCCAGCAGAAGGCCTGAATTCTCTTGAGTGGTAATGGGGCCTTAATTCTTATTACTTTATGGAATGGCTATAGTCTGTCAATCACCCTTAATCTACTGGTGTCCTTTGGATTAGAAAAATTCTAGGACATGGAAGAAACGGCCTCATTAGGCACTCTTTTGTGAGCAATCTCATTATTTCATGTGTTTATTGTTTTGTTTTGTGGGTGTACTTCTGTCCATCCCAACCCAGTGGCCCCCCTTACCTATCCCCTGTGTCTGTGTTTGTACCTCTCTTCTCTCCATTGAAGAAAAAACTTTCTTTTCATTAAGAAAATAATTGTTTTATTATTGTTGTGGCTGTTTTGTTTTTGTTTTTCTGAAATATAGATGTGTATGAACAGGACAGAAATATCATGTCCATATACCCAGTGTTCGAAGATGGGGCTTGTGATTTGATGCTTGTCTTCTGGAGAGAGTTTTTAGCAGATCTGGGAACATACCTTTGAGCCCGGTGAGGCAAAAATATCAATTCTTCCGACCTCAAATGCCTAGGAGTTTGCATGCTTGGAAAATGTCTAGAAAACCCCAATTTCAATTTTTGACTGTTTTTTTTTTTTTAAGTTTCTATAGATTCTGAAATATGTTTCAAAAAGGTTCAAGTAGACAGATGGAATTGGGGAAATCATTTAGTGTTGATACTTAAAGTTTGATGCTCATGAAATTTAGATCATTTAATACTAGACACGTTTTGTGAGGAGCGGTGTTAACGGATGGTCACTGCTAAGTCCATTGTCATCCTAATTCTACACAGTTTGGGACTCTTTATGCTGTGTGTTATCAAATGTTCTGTGTGACAGACAATATACACTTTTTTAAAAAAATATTTTATTCATTTATTTGACAGAGATAGAGACAGCCAGCGAGAGAGGGAACACAAGCAGGGAAAGTGGGAGAGGAAGAAGCAGGCTCATAGCGGAGGAGCCTGATGTGGGGCTCGATCCCATAACGCCGGGATCACGCCCTGAGCCGAAGGCAGACGCTTAACCGCTGTGCCACCGAGGCA
>NC_048229.1:72088701-72089305 GCF_002007445.2 Ailuropoda melanoleuca
AAGGCAGACGCTTAACCGCTGTGCCACCCAGGCACCCCGACAATATACACTTTAAGATATGGTCTCATGTTCTTTTTTCTCTTACATTTATTGGAATCTGTAAATCATAACAATTACAAGACAGACTTTGGGAAGCACACCCAGTTTTCTTGACTGTGTTCTAAAACAGAGGTCAGCAAACTGTGCTCTGCTGGGAGGAAATTGAGCCCATTGCCTATTTTTGTAAGTAAAGGTTTATTGGAACATGACCATGTCCATTGGTTTACATTATCTATGGAGGTTTTTGTTGTCATGCTACAAAACCTGAAATGTAGCCCACAAATATGGCCACAAATATGGCCCACAAAACCTGAAATACTTACTATCTGGCACATTAAAGAAAAGCTTTGCTGACCCCTGTTCTGGAGGACTTATGTCCATTTGGGAAGAAAAATCTGTTCCACTAGATCAGAGTGAGCAGGTGGTTTGATTCATATCTTATTTCCACACATGTGGAAACAATTGAAATTACACATGACTTAGTTATCAAATTTGGTTAATCCAAAGCCTGGGGCATGGGAATAGGGGAGAGGTTGAAGTTAGCTGGGTTTTTTTTTTTTTTTTT
>NC_048229.1:72089678-72174334 GCF_002007445.2 Ailuropoda melanoleuca
GCTTTTAACAGAATTACCCGGTGTGATTCATTCATCCCGTTTGGCTATGAGAGAGGAGACCACAGAGCAAGTCAGATGTGCCTGTGGCCATGTAGTGACACCCAAACCAGCATGCCTTGTGCCCCGGGAGGACAGTACATCGATCGCTGCTTTGACTCTGTGTGCTGGTGTTGTCCTCACTCTGACACTCTGCAGGGCTCCCCTGTCCTCAGCTTCTATTGGGACTTCATTTCCTGAAGCCGTCCTGGTTCAGCTCTCAGACAAGCCCTCACAGGCCCAACACACACACACACACACACACACACTCTCTCTCTCTCTCTCTCTCTCTCTCTTTTTGGTAGCAACTACCATGAAACTATCTGGAGTGCCGGCTTCAGTGGAAAAGCAGTTATCATTAACCCGATATATCCTATTGGGCTGAATTTTTTTGAATAATTCAGAAGTCACAATGGTTATTGTCTCTCAAGGACTTTTTCAGGCTTATTTTATGCTATTTGGGCTCCAGAGTCCATTGGTGTTTTCCAGCTGTCTCGTCTGCCTGATTTCATTGCTGCTTGCCAGCCGGAGGATTCTTCTTCCTCGATCACATGTCTCTCTTATAATGTCTTGGTAGAAGGAGAGTGCAGCGGTCCATACTCACTGACATTCTGGCTCTTTTCTTGAGCCTCTGTCTTGGCAGGTGCTTCATCTGCCTTTCAAGGGGTAGACAGAGAACAGTTTTACCAAATGATTTCCAGTGTATGGCACAGATCCACACGGATGTCCCTGATCACCAGGTAGCACGTGTTCACGTGGTGAATAAATATCCCAGCATGTTTCCCCTATGGTCCCACTGGCTTTCGGAAATCCCTATGATCTACATTCATCCTATGGACGGAGAAAGAAAATACTCGCCACCTAATTTGTAAGAGAAACAGCCTGGGGTTACACACCCTTCCCCTTACAGGCCTTTGGTAGAAGCCCAGATGCCCCACCCACCTCCACGTGTACTGGGAAATGTAGTTTCTGGCTGCATTGCCTTTTCTGCAAACCGCACCCTGTGGAAAGGGGAGAGCTAGTTTGAGGGATGCTAGTTCTCTCTTTCCATGGTGTATCTTCACTATCCAACCTAGAGGTGACTTTTAGATTCTAGCCTGTTTCGTTTCTGCCTTTTAATGTGTGAATTTAAGTACATTCATATTTCTTGGGTATGATTACATTAATTCTCATTTATGAATTTAGTGTTTCTTCTCTACCAAGTGTTTTCCTTTATTAATATATTGAATTCTTTTTGGATTGATCCAGTTTCTTTATATCCCATGCACCCCATACATCATTCCCTCCCCTGCTGCTGATTTGGAAACTAAAGATCCTCCCTCCCCCACTCCCCCTCACTGTTTCTTCCTCCCTCCCTCCCTCCCTTCCTTTCTCTTTCTCTCTCTCTTTTTCTCTCTCTCTCTCAAGTCACTCTTAAAATTTTTACATACATACCTAACTTTTCTCTTACAAAGTATGAAGCTGCTTTATGCCTCGCATGTTAACCAGGCCATACATGATTTAACAACTCGGTGAAATCTCCCTCCTATAAAAGTAACCTTACTTGTTATTGTTGTTTCAGTTCTTTCTCCAAGTCCTTTTTAAATGTAATTTATTTGGTCTTGCAGCTTGTGTAAAAGAGGCACAGCATTTGGGGATCACTTGACTGTGACCCCTCTTTTCTCTGCGTTCTCATCTGTTCCTGCCTTTATGGGTGTTTGGGTTGGAACCTTCAAGAGGCGGTTTAGGCACATGCCACTTCAAACAGGATACCTCATTTTTCTCCGAGGGGCGTGTGTGTGTTTGTGTTTTATCTTTTCCGTATTATCTGTTGGAATACCTTGCCTTGTTTCTGTAGAACTTTTGAAAGGTTTCTCCCTTTGGATTCATCCATAAATTAAAAATAACCGTCGTGGTCACTTCTCAGGCGTGATGATACTGTTACATGTTTACTGCATGCTTTGCACACTGAGTTCATCTCCCTCATCCAGCAGTGTGGCCAAGCCTGCCAGCACGAAGCCCCAGGAGAAATGCCTGGCTTCCCAAATGGCTTTAGGGAAAGCCGTTGCTGCTAATATGACTAGCCTACTTTAATCTCTACTTCTAAATTTGTCCCAAGCTTGGTGGTCCGTTTTTCATTCATTCATTTCCTCTGTTAAAGGCTGTCTCAAGAATCTGCTTGGTGCCACTTGCTGGGTACCAGGTATGTGAGATCGAGATATAAATCTTTGCATTTTAATTTACTGTAAATATCATGGTGAATTATTGGTTGTTTGGGTTTACTTTCCTAGTCTCCTGCAGCATTCTTCGGAATGGTTCAGTTATAACCTTTTAGAGGACACCCAGCAAATCCATCAAAATTTAAAACGTGGGCGTCTCTTGATCTGGCGATTCTACTTCCAGGAATTTACCCTATAGAAACTGTTCTGATGTTGCAAAGGACAGGTATTGCAGCATTGCTTTCAGTACCAAAAAACCGGCCAGGACATAAAATAATATTAATTACAACAAGAGCAATGATTGACACTCCCAGAGCATCTGTATAAGGTGCTACGCTCTCACTGAATCCTCACAGCAATGCCGAGGAGGGTCTTCCATGATTTCTGTCCTTAAAGACAGGGAAGATTAGACTTTCGGCATTTAAGCAGTAAGGTCACAAAGCTAGTGAAGGATGTGGAGGGCCACGTCCTGCTAAGCAGATCAGTTTTTAATAAATGATTGAGCAGCCCCTTCAATGTCCTAAACATACTGGTTGGAATAAGTGGGAGTAGAGCTCTATTAAGATATATCTAATTACGTAAGGGTGGGGAAGAACAGCACTGTAAAATAATGCATGAGCTACAACGCTGCGTTTGTAGGAAAGCATTGTGCCGTGTTTTTAAATGGGTAGAAATTATATTCGGGAAGGATTTGTGTCAGGCTGTCACTCTGTTTATCTTGGGGCAGTGGGATTTGGGAGTTGTTTTCACTTTGTACAATCCACTTGTGCATTACTTGTACTTTGGTCACTGAACCAGTATGATTTTTACCACCCACGATACGTTCAAGTAGCCGAAGACCACTGAACTCAGACCAGAGATCCTCCCACCAGCTCACACATTCAAGTCGGCACTGTAGACATCCGGGGCTGGTTGTTGGGGGCCATCTATGCACTGTATGCGTGGTAGCATCCCTAGCCTCTATCCATTAGATGCAGGCACACCCCTCCACCACGCTGTGGCAGCCAGAACTTGTCCAGACCTTGCCAGATGTCCCTTCAGGGGTAGAGTGCCCCTGCTTGTGAACCCTCGAGATAGACGCTGGCCAATCTGTGCGTGGTTCTCTCCACACTAAGGGTTGTCATGATGATCACATCTCTCCATCTGAGGTTCTCCAAACTTCAAGAGTCCTTCATGGGGAATTTAGAATGCTTAGAACCGTACCCGACAAATCGTGCTTTTCTCTTTCTATTCAATTTAACTCAGTGCTGTTGACTTGCCACCACATAATCAGTGGGTCCCAGCTCTCTGTACTTGGCAGCAGCACACCTCTTTCTGAATCAAGGAGGGGGAAGTGCACTGAGACTTCTTTTATCGGCAGCTTCCCCCAAATAGGGGGTTCCAGTGCTTAACAAGTTTCATTAAGAACACAGCTATTAAATATTCAAAATATATAGCCTGTTCCTGTTGAGAATATAATTATACAGTAAATTAGCGCATGTCCAGTATGTTGCCTTTTAAGCACATCTTTGATGTTTCCAGTACTTACATAAGATATAGGGCCTGTTTATTAAGAGTCCAACTGTGTATAAAACTAGAGCAGTCAAAAGTAATGGTGTCTGCTGAAGGATTCTTTATCATATGAATTTACCTTTAGTCATCTATTATTTATTTCAGCTATTTTATATGCCATTATAATAAATATTATGACAGAGAAAGCTTTTATGCTTCAACTTATTGTAGTACTCTTTACTTGCCTGCAATCCTTCAGGAAAATGTAACCATGCTTTACCTATAGTTAACGTAAATCATCACTTACATTAGAATGAAAAATTCACTATGAAAAAAGGCTCCTTCTTCAATAGCAAGGCATAAATGCACAATCATGTTGACTGCCAAACTCCCGTGCCATCCACTGTCCTTTCTTAAACTGTTTTTAAGCTGCAAAGTGAATGCATTGCATAGAGGGAAATTGGAAGGTTTTCGAATATTTTCACTCTCTTGTTAGTTTCTGGCAAGATAAGCATTTTTTATCCAGAGTGCAAAATATTGCCAATTACTGTCTAAGCATTTTTAATAGTTTTGCTTTACATGGCACGTAACTCATACACCAGATTAAATAAGCTGTTACCCGGTGCAATTTCTCCTTGAATCAGCCTCACAATTACCTATAGATATTGATACAGTTATTTTATAAATTGAGTTCCAGCAACACAAGGCAAAATTTTTGACCTGTATATAATGAAGAAAGAGTTGTCATGATTTTCTTATTAGGGATGTTTGTGTATTTTGCAGGAGAGGGGAGGGCAGGGTTAGGCCGTGCTCGTGGGGGCCGGAGTGGGGGTTGATACGATGGTTGATTTGAAGGTTAGGAATGACAAACTCAGCCCCTATCCTTCAAGGCTTTACAGAAATCCTGGGCTTTGCCTAGGGTTGTTTTTGGTTTGGTTCCTTACCTGGAGATGTACAATCTCCTTTCAGAGTGTTTTTCTTATTAAATGCACTGTCGTATGCAGACCAGTGCAATGTTTAAAGCCATAGAAGAGACTGTCAGACTGTCCTTTTCTCTTGAGTGCCCTGTCAGGAAGAGCATTTATCAGTGCATCCTTCTAATGTTTAGCCTTGGCCAAGATTGGGAAGATTCCCCATAGGATTTAATCATGATCTGGTGTGGTTTGTTTGACTGAAAGGAACCAGGGCCGAAAGTAGATGCAAGAATCTCTCCACTTCCCTGTTCCCCAGTGAAGAGACTGCCATTTGCTGCCACCATTAACATCACTTAAATAATACTGGAGAAATTAGTGTTATGAAGTCCCACATAGGATATTGATGAATTATTAAACCAGTTTAGTTAGATCTGTATTGTAGTTCAGTGAATAATGTCATGTCAATAATATACTCAGCGCCAGTGTCTCTTGCTGTTGTAAATGTGACAACTCCTATTTAAGGTTTCAGAACATAAAATGAGGACTGAGAGTATGTAAAGTGGAAGGGTGAGAGACATCAGCATAATGCAATTAAGGCCCATTGGATTAGAATTTGCAGGATGCCATTAGCAATAAGCTCTGAATGTAGATTATTGCCTTGGTTACATTTTCTCCTTCAGCAATAGGCTTCTCTTGTAAATTCTAAATGTATAAAATAAATATGATATAAAATAGACACAAATAAGAATATATAGATGATGTTAATTTCTTTATAGCTTCTTGGTGTTATCTGTCGAGGAGTATGACGACAGGGGTACAGCGCAGTGTGCTCTCTAGCCAAGACATGAGCTCTGGAGCGGGCCACATCTTCGTTGGAAACCTGGGTCTGTTCTCACTAGCTGTGCCACTTTAAACTTTTATCAGCCTCTGTTTTCTGCTCCATAAAATGGGGGAAATGATAGACACTTCAAAAGATTTTTCATGTTACTTTTAAATGAAAAGTAAATGCCAGGCATATCGTAGGTGCTCATTATTTTTTCGGCTTTTATAATCAATGAATATATGTAAATGAGAACTTTTTTTTAGGGAAAAACAGAAATGGATTCTTCTATTACTGTAAGAGAGAGGTAGCCACATACCCATCAAATTCTCATAGATGGGCCCATTTGCGTTAGGAAACGCAATAGCTAGTTGCCCTTCAGCAGTACATCCTGTATCTGCCATTCCATGTGCTGGGCCCCCACTGCCAGAGGAGAATGTCCTCTGGGCTCCCTGCACTCGCTCAGCGCATCTGGGTTTCTCCATCCTTCTACCTCCATCTGTACTGTGTACTCTTCTTCTTGACCAACTCAGAGATGGTGCTTTCAACACAAAATGAAGAGCTGTTCTCACTATAGCTGCTGCCCTAGGATGGTGTCAAAAGTGTGTGTGGTCAAACTGAGTGGAGGAAGCAAAGGTCATGTCCTAGCTGAGAGTGTTTTGCAGTATACTTGCTTGATTGCCCTGAGCATGCCGCATAATGCCCGATGGGTCTTGGTTCATTACAGGGAGAAACCAGACTGTGGGGCAAACACACCATTACACTCCCAGCTAATTCATAGGCAGTTTATAATCAATGATGGTTTTTAAGTAAAAGTTGTTTTTTAAGTATGGTTGGCCACTTGAATTATTTATATGCAGTTTGCTAAAGGCCTATTGCCATGAGATATTACCTTTTTTTGTTCTTCCATTGATGGTAAGCAGATTATGGGTGAGATCTTTCTTCTTACCTGTTGCAGTGATGGGGGAGGGGAGGAAATAAGTAAAGAAGGTGGAATCCATGGAATACGTATATTTACCATTAGAGGCAGAGTTAGTGAATGAATTTATGCTTGAATATGTTGTCAGCATTCTGCTTCTTTATGAGGCATTTGGTTTTCCCCAGGGTTGGCCTTGATGTTAGGGCCTCTGGAAGTGAGGGGGAGAGTTGAGGGGGAGAGGACAGGCGGGTTGTGTGGTCATTTTGGGGTGTAGAAGAGTGATTATAATCATGGCTTGGTGTGAACCTTGGCTCCGCCATGTTATCTGGGTGACAACTGTCCCCTTCGGTGTGAGGATAGAAGATGCTGTGGGGCAAGGACTGATATGGCCGCTGTTCTTAGATCACTCCTGTTTGCCGGTTATGTCCCATTCAGCCCTTGCAGTGAAGAATGAAGTGATTCGGTGCCAATGATGACTGATGATGGTGGTGGTGGAAGTGGTGGTGATGGTGATGATGACGGTGGTGATGATGGTGATGATGGTGGTGGTGGAAGTGGTGGTGATGGTGATGATGACGGTGGTGATGATGGTGATGATGGTGGTGCTGGTGGTGGTGGTAATATGATGATGGTGATGATGGTGCTGACAGTGGTAAGAATGACAACAAAAACAATCACAATAAGGACATTGATTGCTAACAATTATGGAATACCTGCCAAGTAGTCAGGCACTGTTCTAAGTGCTTTACATATATTACCTCACTTCCTGGTAGGGCAGGTGCTATCGTGACTTCTGTTTTATAGAAGGAAAAGAAGAATGCACAAATGGGAGACGTAACTTGCCCTTCTGGTCAGTGCTGGACCCAAACAGTACAGCTTGAGTCCGTGGCCTTCACCAACACCCTTTAAATTCAAACTACTTATTGAATTTGGAAACTGGATTCCTATGGGCTCAGGGCTTCAGCAAGCCGCCTTCCTCCTGCTTTCGGGTAAGGTATCATCCTCCACTGCTGAATTGCTGTTCAGACTTTCTCTGAGTTACTTATGTTAATTTTATGAAATAAAGAAGGGAGGCCACAATTACTAATATGCTTTATTATTGAAAAACAACGGGTATCATGTTTTAGCAGTGGCCTTCCAAATAATGATTATTATAGTTATTATTTAAGTGTCCCAGGCCTTAGATACAGCATATCTCATTTTTACTCTAACCACACAAGGCAAATGTCCATTTTCCATTAAGGCAGCTGAGGCCGAGAACATTCACATAACTGCCCTGACACCATGCTGCCCATGCTTTGGTCACTCTGGGCTGTGGCTCCAGGTCATCCTGGTTCTGCTGTCTCTGCTGTGGATGGCAACATCTCCCCGCTTCTCCATTTAAATTCCACGTGGTCCCCATATGGTTCTTTTGGTTTCAGGCAGTATCACATCTGAGTCACACTCGGCTAGTTTATAGTCATAAAATGATATGAGAGATCACTCTTATATAATGGCAGCAAGCAATCCCTTTGGTTGGGCATTTATAGACTCTTGAATCACTGAGGCAGATTTTGGAACTTAATAAAGAATAGACCAACAAGACTTGGCCTATTGAGGGTGTCCGTGAACTGTGCCACCAGCAAGTGTCCTCGGATCCCAGGGAAATGGAGGAAGAGTTTGTAGGTTGCTTAATCACTCTGCTTTTCTGGCTGAGCCTGGGGTGTCGGGAGCAGGTGGGCTTCTCAGCTACTTAGAAGTTGCCTGATGCTTCACCTGTGGGATGCCAGCTGTGCCGTTCTGTTTTAAAATGATGGGTACCAGCATCTGTATACATAATTTAAAATAAATTTACATTCTTGGGGCGCCTGGGTGGTACAGCGGTTAAGCGTCTGCCTTTTGGCTCAGGGCGTGATCCAGGCGTTATGGGATCGAGCCCCACATCAGGCTCCCCCGCTATGAGCCTGCTTCTTCCTCTCCCACTCCCCCTGCTTGTGTTCCCTCTCTCGCTGGCTGTCTCTATCTCTGTCGAATAAATAAATAAAATCTTTAAAAAAATAAAAAAAATAAATTTACATTCTTATTCTGCCTGAGATGAGAAGATTGTGTACTGGTGTGGTTGGAGGGAAGAGTAAGGATTTGGGGAAGGGCTGAAAGAGGCATTTTATAGCATTTTAAGATTCAGAGCTCTTGGTATGAAGTTCTTCCTGTTAAACAAAGCTGAGTGGATGGATGGATGGATGGATGGGTGGATCTATGTAGATGGCAAAGAAGAAGGGAGGGGCATATGCAAGGTTAACAGTTTATTTTGGAGTTGGTGGGATTGTAGATGCTTTTTGTTTGTCCGTATTCATCTGTCTTTTCTAAATTCTTCTGTAATTAATGAAAGTGTGAAGTAGGATGTAACCTGAAATAACCCTGGAAAGGGCAAAGTCAGGAACTGTGCGTTAGTCGTTACCGTTCTTCATTTTTTATATATAAAAAATATATAAAATCTTCCACTATATATATTATATACATATGTAATATTTATTTATGTATAAATAAATACAAATATAGAAATACATGTAGAAACATATATGTGTATTTACATATGTAGTTTTGAGCACATGGAGGGCTGCACCTTCTGAAGCTAAGCGTAACCACATGACTTGCTCTGCCAACAAAATGTGAGCAAAAGTGACATCTGTACTGCTGGGTGGAGGCCTTGCGATCCACCCTGTGTGCAGTTTGTCACATTCTCCTCCCCACACTGTGGAGGCTGGTAATGTCACAGAAGGTGGAGGTCCCACTGCCTGGGCCCCCGGCGTACCACGATGAACGTGGTCCCACCGACCTGGAATGGGCATGAAGCGTGAGCGAGTAGTGATCCTTGGTTGTTGGAGGACGTTGAGGTTTGGGAGCTGTTGAGTACGGATGCCGAAGCACCTCCTCCTGACTGGTAGGGAGACGGTTATGTGAGCCATTACTAAGGAGGTGGGACCGTATCTTATCGGCCGTTCTAAGCTCCAAAGGAGTTTTAAGCTGGGACTTTGTGTACGTGTTTGATTTGCCAATCCAAAGAGCAGACCCTGCCCAAACAAAGCCTGAGCTTCCACAAAGCCTAGATGGCAAATGCTAATTTAACACCTCTTGCTTAGAAAAACCCACTGGTGCTTTAGCGGTGGTAGAACAGTCTGTATCTTGAATGTGGTGATTGTTATATGACTCTGTACGTAGAGTAAGTTGTCATGGAATTATATACAAAGATAGTCCAAATAAAAGAAAAGGAGTGCATCCCTAAACTGGTAAACCCTGGGTAATGTCTGTGGTCTAATGAACTGTGTTTGCACCACTGTTGGTTTTCTGGTTCTGATAATGTGTCATAGACATGGGTAAGATGTCACCATTGGCGGTGCTGGGAAGCGGGACACTCTTGATGATATTTTTGCCACTTCTTGTGAGTCCATAACTGGTTCCAAATCAAAGTTAACAACAACAGAAAGTTCTTGAGTTAAGCCAGGGAATTGCATTGTGGTTAGTCCCAGATTCCTGGCCAGACATGGCAGGAAAGCTCACACTGGCAGACGGAGCCTCTTGCCTCCACCCAGCACACAGCAGTTTATGCCTCGGAAACGGGTGCTCTTTGCAGCCCCTCAGCCGCTGTGTTCCCGTTTTGAGCACGTCCCATGATAAACACTTCTATCGAATTGCTAGGTTTGTGAGACAGTCAGAAGACCAACACTTCCCCTCCCCCACACACACTCTATTTCTAAAAGCTGTGTGTTTTTCTTCCTTGAACTTGTTGGATTGCACACAGTTTCTTTGCATTTCACAGGGTCAGTAGCAGAAACAGGAAACCTGATGCTGGGGGCAAGAGAATTACCTGAGTAATAGTGTGTGGACTTGAATCACTGTCCCCAGGAGCCTAGTAACCCACAGCCTGTGGATTAGTCTGCTGAACTACTCGGTGGCTTGTGACCCCTCGTTCCCTCTGGGTGTGTACGTTCTGATTTTGTTCTTATTGGTGGTGGCAGCCCTGTACTTATTTTAAAGTGAAGGGAGAGGACCAAAAGACAACTTACCAGTACTTACAGAAGAATATACTGGCCCACTTGGCTGAGCCATCATTTTCTTTGGAAGATTGCTTTGGGGCCATCTGGGAATGTTCTCCCTGTTTTATGAGGGAAATCTATATATGCATTTTTATGATATGTAGCCTGCATATCCCTTGGGGTTTCCCTAAGGGGCTTGGCTGAGAGGAATGATGTCTTCACCACCCCTTCCCCAACAGAATGAGTATCTGGCTTTCCTCTTGTGATACATTCAAAGTTCTGTAAGATTCTGTGTGTGGCAGTGAGTGTCATGCTCTAAGTGAAGTAAGGCTGGGGCCAGAGGGGGTAGAATGAGGGTGAAAGGCCACTTTATTCACTAACTCTTAATGTCAAATTGGGTAGTCAACCGTTTATGAAGTGTGAGAATCTATGGGGAATAAAAGTTAGCGACTGACAGACTTGGCACTCCGAAGAGATTTTAGTCATCGGACAATTATCCGCCATGCAGACAGAAAGTGAGTCGGGTTTTTCTCCTGTCTGGAGGCCCAAGCTGTCTACATGGTACAACCTCACTCAAGTATGTTCATTTCTGCTGTTAGTGGTGTCTTTGTCTATAGGACGAGAGGTGTGGTCTCAGGTCATTGTGGGCCCTCCAGCTCTACTATTCTCTGGTCTTAAGAAACTCCCAGTGAAACCCATGTGTTGGCACTTTCCCCACGTCCTGGCTCAGGTTAAATGCTTCTCCTCTTCCTTCCAAAATTGGCACGTTTGTGCACCTGCCACTGTTACCCAAGGAACTTCAGTCTACACTGGCCAACTTGCCTTCACCACCTATATGCCTGTTGGGGTTTGGGGTAGTCATTTTATCACCTTACAGCCCTTTCCCTAAAACCGGGCTCTGTTAGGAGACATGCCCTGGGTCCTCCAGGATCTAATAGTGAGCTGGTCTGACACGGTCTTCATTAATATCATTCATCCACCATGCTGCACTGCAGCCCACCCAAACCACTGTTTGTTGCAGGCTGGAAACATCGGCACAGTAGACATCTTATCTCCTTCTAGTTAAGTTTATGAAATACCTTCTCTCCTCCGGGCTGTATGTTAGGTGCTTTGCACTCATTCTCACAAGTCTGTGAGAAGATAATTAATATTTCCTTTTACAAATGAGGGAACTGAGGCTCAGAAATGTTAATGGCCCAGAGTCAGTTGGCCTCACACCTGTCTCTGTCTGATGCTTGCTGTTCAAGGCTTGGGACCTGGGTTGCAGCCCAGCACTTATGGCCAAGACAAACTGCTGCAGAGGTACTGAGCATCTCAGCACAGTCTGTGTCTCTCCCTGAATAAGCCAGCTGGGCTGGAGGATGTGCACGGNAGGTCCCACTGCCTGGGCCCCCGGCGTACCACGATGAACGTGGTCCCACCGACCTGGAATGGGCATGAAGCGTGAGCGAGTAGTGATCCTTGGTTGTTGGAGGACGTTGAGGTTTGGGAGCTGTTGAGTACGGATGCCGAAGCACCTCCTCCTGACTGGTAGGGAGACGGTTATGTGAGCCATTACTAAGGAGGTGGGACCGTATCTTATCGGCCGTTCTAAGCTCCAAAGGAGTTTTAAGCTGGGACTTTGTGTACGTGTTTGATTTGCCAATCCAAAGAGCAGACCCTGCCCAAACAAAGCCTGAGCTTCCACAAAGCCTAGATGGCAAATGCTAATTTAACACCTCTTGCTTAGAAAAACCCACTGGTGCTTTAGCGGTGGTAGAACAGTCTGTATCTTGAATGTGGTGATTGTTATATGACTCTGTACGTAGAGTAAGTTGTCATGGAATTATATACAAAGATAGTCCAAATAAAAGAAAAGGAGTGCATCCCTAAACTGGTAAACCCTGGGTAATGTCTGTGGTCTAATGAACTGTGTTTGCACCACTGTTGGTTTTCTGGTTCTGATAATGTGTCGTAGACATGGGTAAGATGTCACCATTGGCGGTGCTGGGAAGCGGGACACTCTTGATGATATTTTTGCCACTTCTTGTGAGTCCATAACTGGTTCCAAATCAAAGTTAACAACAACAGAAAGTTCTTGAGTTAAGCCAGGGAATTGCATTGTGGTTAGTCCCAGATTCCTGGCCAGACATGGCAGGAAAGCTCACACTGGCAGACGGAGCCTCTTGCCTCCACCCAGCACACAGCAGTTTATGCCTCGGAAACGGGTGCTCTTTGCAGCCCCTCAGCCGCTGTGTTCCCGTTTTGAGCACGTCCCATGATAAACACTTCTATCGAATTGCTAGGTTTGTGAGACAGTCAGAAGACCAACACTTCCCCTCCCCCCCACACACTCTATTTCTAAAAGCTGTGTGTTTTTCTTCCTTGAACTTGTTGGATTGCACACAGTTTCTTTGCATTTCACAGGGTCAGTAGCAGAAACAGGAAACCTGATGCTGGGGGCAAGAGAATTACCTGAGTAATAGTGTGTGGACTTGAATCACTGTCCCCAGGAGCCTAGTAACCCACAGCCTGTGGATTAGTCTGCTGAACTACTCGGTGGCTTGTGACCCCTCGTTCCCTCTGGGTGTGTACGTTCTGATTTTGTTCTTATTGGTGGTGGCAGCCCTGTACTTATTTTAAAGTGAAGGGAGAGGACCAAAAGACAACTTACCAGTACTTACAGAAGAATATACTGGCCCACTTGGCTGAGCCATCATTTTCTTTGGAAGATTGCTTTGGGGCCATCTGGGAATGTTCTCCCTGTTTTATGAGGGAAATCTATATATGCATTTTTATGATATGTAGCCTGCATATCCCTTGGGGTTTCCCTAAGGGGCTTGGCTGAGAGGAATGATGTCTTCACCACCCCTTCCCCAACAGAATGAGTATCTGGCTTTCCTCTTGTGATACATTCAAAGTTCTGTAAGATTCTGTGTGTGGCAGTGAGTGTCATGCTCTAAGTGAAGTAAGGCTGGGGCCAGAGGGGGTAGAATGAGGGTGAAAGGCCACTTTATTCACTAACTCTTAATGTCAAATTGGGTAGTCAACCGTTTATGAAGTGTGAGAATCTATGGGGAATAAAAGTTAGCGACTGACAGACTTGGCACTCCGAAGAGATTTTAGTCATCGGACAATTATCCGCCATGCAGACAGAAAGTGAGTCGGGTTTTTCTCCTGTCTGGAGGCCCAAGCTGTCTACATGGTACAACCTCACTCAAGTATGTTCATTTCTGCTGTTAGTGGTGTCTTTGTCTATAGGACGAGAGGTGTGGTCTCAGGTCATTGTGGGCCCTCCAGCTCTACTATTCTCTGGTCTTAAGAAACTCCCAGTGAAACCCATGTGTTGGCACTTTCCCCACGTCCTGGCTCAGGTTAAATGCTTCTCCTCTTCCTTCCAAAATTGGCACGTTTGTGCACCTGCCACTGTTACCCAAGGAACTTCAGTCTACACTGGCCAACTTGCCTTCACCACCTATATGCCTGTTGGGGTTTGGGGTAGTCATTTTATCACCTTACAGCCCTTTCCCTAAAACCGGGCTCTGTTAGGAGACATGCCCTGGGTCCTCCAGGATCTAATAGTGAGCTGGTCTGACACGGTCTTCATTAATATCATTCATCCACCATGCTGCACTGCAGCCCACCCAAACCACTGTTTGTTGCAGGCTGGAAACATCGGCACAGTAGACATCTTATCTCCTTCTAGTTAAGTTTATGAAATACCTTCTCTCCTCCGGGCTGTATGTTAGGTGCTTTGCACTCATTCTCACAAGTCTGTGAGAAGATAATTAATATTTCCTTTTACAAATGAGGGAACTGAGGCTCAGAAATGTTAATGGCCCAGAGTCAGTTGGCCTCNCTTTTCTGGGATTTCCCTTACCTGAACAGGCAGGTGGCCCTAGCATTCGTTGCTGTATGTGCTTTGGAGGAGGTAGATCTGAGAAGTGGTAGTATTTAATCGCATACCCTGCAAGCCAGGCCGACTTAAAAATCGGGAATGCCCCATAATCATGGGACAAGTCTGAAAGGCAGCCCTCATCTTTCCAGAATTGTGCTAGGGCGCTGTCCAGTGGAACGTGATTGCTTCAAATCCTGATGCCCCTGGCCTTCTAGTTTCTGTCAAGGAGGGAATGTGAGCTTTGATGTCAGACTGAGGTGAATCCTTGACGCCAACCCTTCTTAGCTCTGTGATCTCTTACAAGAGGCCACATGTGAAGTAGGGAAAGTAGAATCCATTCAGTTATTGTGAGGATGAAATAAGATGGTGCATGTAAGTGCCTAGCCCAGTGTGAGCCCGGAACAGACGGCAGTCATTCTTATTCCACGTGTGCCCCACCTATCTGTAGGGTTCTCTGGGTTGTGAGATCAGAGATCTAGGTCACTCAGGGTCCATTGGAATAAATGAATTTTGCCTGCTTTTGTACTTTCTCTAAATGAATCATTTTTAATTTTTGATGCAGGCTCAGTGGAATCATTTCAGAAGCTGAATAGCAGCTTTTGAGATGAAAATATTATCTACTGAATTCTTGTACAAGCCAGGCTTTGTCCTGGCGTTCCCCTATTTTTATGATTTTTTTTTTTTTAGGACGCAGATTGAGAGGAGATGGGTGAGCCTGAGGACCCTTTGGAGCCTCCTCTGTGCACTGAGTGAAACAGCACAACCCCCAGCCTGTGGTTTTAGCAGATTCCCAGCCTCACATCCTCCCAAACTTGGCAGTAAAAGCCCTGTTCTTCCATTCATTCTGATGATTTATATTCTCTCTGGGCGTCTAATATTAAACAGGGGAATTCCGACATGTTCCATAACACATTTACTGTAACTTGATACCATGAACTAAACTTGCTGTTATTTATCATTTCTTTTTATTTTCTCTCATTCCAGCACAAAGCCAAGGTAGAAGCAATGACCCTGGACCTCGCTCTGCTCCGTAGCGTGCAGCATTTTGCTCAAGCGTTCAAGGCCAAGAATCTGTGAGTGTTCCAGTGGAGGGTTATAGATCATAATATCTTGCTATTGTAATGTCTTTATCAGATAAACACAATTGGGAGAACACAGACGTGAGACTGTTGTGTTGTCCTGGCGTCCAAACAGCAGGCTCATTTATATTGGCCCCGTTAAGGTGTACCATATTTTCCTGACTTCTTGAGTCACCCTCATTATGAGACATGTCATCAATCTAATAACAGCTCCCCCAATAAAAAAGGAAAGACACTACTCAAGCACTAGTAAAAGTGGCTAATAAAAGCCAGCCGATTGTAGGAGGCACCCTGATTACCGACATTTTTGCAGTGCATCTCAGAACTGAGGAAAAGTGTACTTTAATTGCACCCAGGAACGGTTGGCCTTACTTACCCAGTCCTCCATGGGGGCCGAGAATCAGAGCAGGAGAAGTTCTACCTTTTCCACGTCTGCGGTTATTGTATGCAGTGCGTGAATGTGGCTCCACAACATAGACTCTCGTTGTGAGGAAGTTACTTTTCTTTCCTTCTTTTTTAGTCTTTCAAAATGCCCAAAGCAGAAGCCTTTGCTAGGGGCTGGCGAGTGGTTATGCCGTCACACGCCAACCTCCCTTTCTAACGGAGAGAGAGAGCAGTCCTCAGTCCCGGAGCCCGGGAAAGCAGTGGTGGCTAGCTTCATTTTAATTACAATATTTTGTTTCCAAGTGTTTATTTTTATGGTTTCCTCATGTTGAGGGCAAGCAATACTGGTTTCTCATTTAACATAGTGGTTTAAATTTCATTTTAAAAAATAACTGCATTTAATTTTTTTTTTCAGTGAATTAATTTAAGCACGAGGTTTAAATTAATAACAGTATAGGTGGTGCCAAGGATTAGATAGTTCCAGAAGTGGCACCAGAATGACCAGATTTGGGAGAATGCTGATAAATGACGTTGTCTTTGGGTTAGGCTGTGTTGGGAGTGTTGGTTTTATAGTTCTCCTAGCAGATGACGGATGTATGGGGAGGCATTTAAACCGGATAATCACAAGGTACTATGTAGGTCTGAGTCTGCAGTGCTGGCCAGCGGCCAGTCCTTCTTGAGTCTGCCTCAGTTTCTCACTCTGCTCTTTTACACTGTGAGGAAGTCTGTTCTCTAAAGCCTTTTTAGCAAGTGGCCTGAGTCCTTGAGGTTGAAATACAAAGCATCGTGAGTGGAGTTGCATCGTCCCCATAAATGCAGACCCTGCACTCACCAAATAGTCGGGTCACATCTGCAGTGAGCCTGTAGACCTGGGCGAGCCCGCTGTGTGCTCTCCATGGCATCTGCCAGTTGGTGGCTGCCAGCCGCTTCCAGAGCTCCCAGTGAAGATCAGGTCAGGGGACAGCAGTAGCTTTGAAGACATTTGCTTGTGTATAACTTCACTGCTCATTTATCCACTTGCTCATTTACTTTACACACATTCAGTGAGTGCCTCCAAAGTCCCAACCCCTCTTCTGGGCTCTGGGAAGAGAGTGGTGGCCCCTGGAGGCCCACTTCCCTTCAGACAAGAAGCCATAATCTCAGGGGACAGCAAGCATTTAATTGCTCAGGGCTGACTCCTTGACCTACTGTTTTTTGGGGTTGTTTGGAAGGATGATGATAATAATGATCATCATCATCATCATCATCATCATAGCAGCAGTAATGAGTGGTAGTAATTCATTTATGTAGTACTTGTTATGGGCCATGCACTGAGAACCCTTTGCGTGCATTTTCTGATTTGCTGCTATTTCTTATTCTGTTATACAGATGAGGAGAGCAAGACTAGAAGGGGTAGGTGGGTTATCTGAGGGCCTTCAGCTGGGAAGCAGCCCCCCACCCCACCCCAGAGCCTCCACGGTAGTCCCTCCAGGCCTCCTGCTCACCTACCACGTGGCCCTGTCTCTCACTAGAAATGCAGTGGAAACTGAGATCAGAGACAGTGAGTGACTTTCACAGGGTCACTTGGCAGACTGGGAGCAGCAGTGGGACTTCCCTCCGGTTCTGACTGTCACGCTCTCCCTGACACAGTGCGGTCTCTCTGTGCTTCCTCCAGTCCCTGGGTCAGGCTGCGCTGGGAGCGGCAGTATGGCTGAGGCATGCCAACTGTTACATAACAGGACTCTCTTCCAAGTCGTAGCAGGACTGTTAGTTCACGTAGTTCAGAAATCATCAAATTCAACTGCCTTTTGTAATCACTAACCTCAAACTCTTGGAGAAAGCTATCACCCATTTTGCCCTAATCCTAGATTTTAGCAAATGACTGAATTTTTGTACTTCTAGGTTCAGAAACGAAGGTGATTTTCCTTTTAGCAAAACCCCGTACCGCAAACCTCTTTTTATATGTCTCTCGAGATCCAGCCTTTTACACGGCTTAGAGAAATATTGTGGTGGCGAAAATATGCATAAAAAAGTGAGTGATTTTACTTTTGAAATACTGCCAAAGTGAAATCTCTCTTGGATAGGCAGATGACAGTTTAGTACTTACGGGTCTTTAGATTCTGAGCACTGTCAGAAGTGAATTTAAGTGCAGGTGGCTGGGCTGCCAAAAACCACGTGTAGCCTCCTGCTTCTCATCACTTCCCATCTTCAGACATGAAAATTTCCTTGTGTGTAAAACATAATGACAAATGAAAGAAAGCCTGCCAGTTCAGAACCAATCTCCTTTTGTGCTGTTGGACCGAGAAGAGGAAAAACCCTCACATTGAAATTCCATGTGGACACCCCCATTTACTATTCCGTTTTAAAGCCTGTGAGCACGCCAGAGGTATTGTCAGCCTCCTCGCTCCTGTGTGTATCTCCCCCACCCCCCGCTCCCCCATTCCTGCTCTGGCTCATGTGCGCCTCCCTGCACCAGGAGAGGCGGTGTTGTCCTGTTGCCTGACAGAGAAAGGTAGAAACAGATGCTAGATGCAAACCCTGCTGGAAGGGGCAGCCTGTCCTAGAGCCACCCTCCATCTGCCTTCTACCGGGAGGAGATGTGCATTCAGCCTACTCTGGGATGTCTTCCTTTTGGGTGGCAGAGGAGGAGGTGGGGGGTAGAAGCCTATTTTAGAATGAGCGCCGCTAATAATGATTAAACAAAATAATACCTGCTAGCCAGCTTGCTGTTTATTCTGTGCCAGGCATGGCACTCAGCACTTACACATGAATTCTCTCTTTAATTTCTTACAGCCACCTTAGGGATTAGTCATTTCTCTCTCTAGTTTACAAATTGAAAGGCTCCAGCCTTTCACAGAGAGGCTAAATCGATTTCCCAGCTTTAGCCCGTGGTGGATCCGTAGTTTGAACCCAAGTGTGTCTGAATCTAGAACAACTCTTCTTGCTACATCTTACGCTTCGGTCCCATGTATCAGCACAGATTCTTGTACTGGAATGTATTGGAGTAAGAAGTTGCTCCACAATCTAGCAGCTTAACACATTAAAAACAAGAAACAGTTCCATGCTCTCTTTCTGTTTGTAAATCAATTGCTTGTTCAAACACAATGTTCTTTAATCTGTAGGTTTCCCCTCAAATTTTTTTTTTTTTAATTAATGCAGCTTACTTGTTGACAGAGTTGCCCTCAAGAGTTTTCTGTATCTTATTCTTCCGGAACTGCATCCCTGTGGTGCCATTGAACATGTTCTTTTGTTCTTTTGGTCCCTGAGTTGCTTGTGAAGCGTAGCTAACTCTAGAGCTTGGTCCACTGTCCGTTTAATTTTTGGGCAAGAGTGCTGCACAGGTGGTAATGTAGTCTGCCAGGAAGAGGACATACACAGCTGCTTGCTGACGCCAGCTTTCCTGGGCTCGGCACACCCTGACAGCTCCATTCCTCTGCCCATCTCCACATGCGTTCATTCATTCTGCTCTTCCCCCCCTCGCTCTTCTGGGTGGTCAGGCCAGGAGTCCTCTGCCTGCTTCCAGGCAGTTCTCCCCAGAGTTAGTGGTGGTAGTGGTCAGCCAGTGTGTCTCAGGTCGAATTATGTTGGGCATTACTGGAAAGTTCCAAGCCCAAGCCTGTGGTAAGTCCCAACCAAACTGAATTTTGAGGGAAATTTTGTTTAAACTGCAATCCTGGACAGCAGCCAGGCTCCACACTGCCTGGCAGGCGGAGGCATCCGTCAGATAGGAAGGGCTGGGACCTTTACTAGTCATTCAGACCAAATATTGGCATTTTCTGTAACGGGCTTTGCAACCACAGTCAATTGTTTGGGGCGCTTTTGTACATTTTCATTGCTAGTTTCTAGCCGCTTAGCTGACTGAAATGTGCATATTTTGAATACGGCCTGGAACAGTTTGACAGCTACTAGAGCTAGAAGCTCTGTAGATAGTTGTCCTTTTTCAGAAGATATTATAAAGTTTGAGTTCCAGATCTTCCTGAAGTAATGGACACCTGGATTCCAATCCTGGAGTTTTGAAAATTGGTAATGGCACATAATACAAGGAACTCTTGGCTTGGATCCCAGGTACAAATCAGCTCTTACAGTGTTGACCAGGGGTTTTGATTTGTTCTGGAAATTAATTGAAATCAATGGTCAGTTCATATTAAAATAATATATACAATTCTGATGGTTTCTAGAACTTCATTTTTGATCATGAATTTCTACTTTGCCTTCTCAGCTTTCTGTCTCAGTATAATTTAAGGAAATTAGACTTTGTTTCATTTAGAAAATAATATGGAATGGTAATGTTTTAAAAAAAATGCTAAGAGAACAGTTTATTTTTTAAACATTTGAGGGGGACAGTCTTTAACAAAATTATTTATTTTTACTTTTCACTAAATTACTTTCAGAACTTAAATCTACTAATCCCAGATATAATATTCTTGGATCCTTATTCCAAATTTTGCTGTCTCAAATCCTTCTATGGAAGTGGGTTGGCCATAAATTATAAATAAATTCTACATTCTGAGGGATAAATTACCCTGAAGACCGATGTGTAAATTACAGCTTAATCTTTCTTTTTCTTCTCAGCTCAATTTTAAGAATAATATTTTAGCCAACATATCTGCATTACTCTTTGCTCGACATGAGAAATACATTTCTAGTTTGCTTAGCAAAGGATCATAGTGCTTTGCTTTTCTACACAGTACAAAATCTACAGAAAAGAGAAAAGGAGAGACAGATATTAGCTGTAATAAACTCTCGAAATCTAGATCTTAATTATGACTTTTTAGGGAAAAATTTAAAAAGTCTACAAGTTAATTTTTCCCCATCCCGTACATTTGCCATGTTAGAGTATTGAAAAATTATATCGTGAAACATTTAATGTATCTAGAAATACTGGGAAAAACGATGCCCTTGTAAATAAATTTCTTCCCTCTGAAATTTAATTCTTTAGACATCTTTTAATGTAATTCTTTTTAAAAATTTCAAAAACATTTTACATACCATCATTTCTTATTAAAAATACTCAGATTAGTATAGTGTAATGCAGGGGTCAGCAAACTTTTTTTGTAAAGGGCCAGAGAATAAATAGTTCAAACTTTTTGGACCCTAAGATTTCAGTTGCAGTTACTCAGCTCTGCCTTTGTAGCATGAAAGCAGCCATGGATACTATTCCAGTGAGTGAACATGACTCTGTTCCAATAAAACTTTATTTAGAGGAAGAGGAGACCGAGCTGGATTTGCACAAGGGCCATAGTGTGCCAGCCCCTGGTGTGGTAAGAGGAGCTTTGTGGCTCAGCAGAACTTAGATTTAAATCCCAGCTCTGCTACCTTACTAGTTGTGTGGCCTTGGGCAGACTATTGGCATCTCTGTGCCTTGCTTTCCAGATCTATGTGAAGTAGATTATCACATACATTTTTTTTTACGGTTTTGGAGAGGAGTTCCATAATGCATGGAATAACCAGGGACATCTCAGTGCACTGTGCCTATGAGTATTATTAACATGTATTTTTTTTAATCTTGATCCTAAAATGATCTGAGAGGTTTTTAAGAATACATACAGTATGAGAAAACAGAAATAAGAAATCTGCTAAATAGGGAAAGGGGATGAAGTGGACTTGTAAGATGTGGTCCTAGTGGAAATATGGATCTCATAAGGACTTTTACAGTCCTTAAACATTGGACCTAAGAATGAGCTTGGAGATTCCTGGCAGTCAAGAGCAGAGGGAAAATGAGTTTCACGTTGCCCACCAGCTAGAAGCATCATAAGAGCCAAGCAGAAATGATCGTCACTATAGTGATGCTCCCCTGAGGGTCTCAGAGTACTTCTTACCCTGCTGAGTATTTTCCCCCTGCTCTTTGTTACTCTTTACAAAGCCCTTGATTTGAGGGATGCTTTGCAGTTCCCTTTCAGAGTAAATGGCTAGATTCTGTTTTCTTTGCTATTGCTACATCTGTTTCCCTTGGCTTTCAGCAGTTTTTCCAGATGATTAGTGTTGCCGTAATAACATCCTGCTTTGAATATATAGGTACATGGGGAAGGTATGGTGGCACATACTGAAAATAATTAGCCTGTGTGTTTTGGGGCATTGAGGTACCACATATGCCTTCTGCTCCCCTCCTTTTCTGTGTATTTTTTTTTTCATTTTTCCCCTTACTTCATTATTTATTCAGTGCTTAGAACGGTGCCAGGAACTGGGCTAGACACTAGCAGTAAACTATTTGCCATCTCACTTCTCTTGTGCCTTATTTCTCTCTTAGAATGTCATGAAGCTTGGGTATTTTTTGATAGCTTTCCATGATGACTTCCTTCAAAAACCTATCCTTAGTGGAGAAGAATATTTATTACATTAATTAGGGGCCACATTGCAATTAATTTTTCAGAAAAAAAAAATTCAGTGAGCCTTTTGGCATCATTAAAAGTCATCACAGCTAAAGAATACATGAAACTGTGTTTGAATTAACCACAACGATGTTTGCAAAATAAACACTTTTGATTTCCCAACAGACTTCTCCATTCAGCCATCACTATCATGTTTCATGACATCAAAGTGATGCATGTTAATTGAAGACACACAAAAAAACTTCCCTTCCAGGAAGAATAAAAACCCAGCTTTGGAGGACAGATACAATTACTCTGTGGCTGCCTCCTCCTGCACTCACCATCCCATCAATGTATACATAACCCATGTTATGTCTAGCTCTAGCAAATAATATTAATTTTATTGCTGGTGCTCAACAATGACCACTTAAATCACTGGACTAGAGTACAAGCCAGCAAAGTTTTTCCATAAAGAATCAGGTACATATATAAATATCTATATAAATATTTCTGCCTTTATGAGCCAGATGGTCTCTGTAGCAACTAATGTTGAATGCATCTTGATTGTTGAGTGAGACCTTTGTAATTTGAAAGTAGCCACTGTGAACTTGTAAATGACTGGGTGTTTCTGTGTTCCAATAAAACTTTATTTAAAAAAACAAAACAAAACAGAAAGTGGTTTGGAGTTGGGATTTGTGGTTTGCTAATCCTTGGACCAGAACCCACTGTTTCTTGAAATGTAACTCATTTTAATAGCATCTTGTCTTATTATGAGAAATACATGGCATTTTTCTTAGAAAATGGATTATGGTCGGCCTGGTCAAAATGCATAAGTATATATAGCCACTGTTTGTGTGTTTGGTTAATTTCAACTCTCTGCAGATACTCTGCACCACTCTTTGATACTTAGAGGCTGGGAGAAGAGATAAGAGTTTGAATAGAACAGTGTGCTGTGCTGAGGGTTGGAAATACTGCCATATGGGAAAGCAGGTCAACTAAGACAACGAAGTATTGTTTAAATAATGAAGACACTGAAGCCTTAATTGGGGCTTGGAACCATATAATGCTGATGATGATAGTAATTGCTCATATTTATCACCTATTTATTATGTGTCAAGCACAGCTAAGCACTTATGTGTCATCCCGTTTTATCCTCACTAGGACTCAGAGGGTAGGTCAAAAATGGTAGAAGAGTGGCAGCGTCTTATGAGTCAGCCTAACGCCATGATCGGCCACATTTCCTAGGTCAAGATTCCGGGGCTTAAAGAGATTAAGGACCTTGACCAAGGTCATGCTAGCTACTAGGTAGTAAGGCTAGAACTTGGTCCAAAAATGTGTGTTGCGACTGAGCTCAGCTTAGACAGTAGTTTGGAGAATCAGAAAGATCTGTCTCATTTGGGAAATGCATCATGTAGGACGCATTGCCTCCGAAGGCAATTTGTCCCATTAATAGGATGGATGACAACGCCTGCCTACTGGGACAATTATTAAGGTCACTTCAAGGTTGAAGAAGATGCTCCTTCCAGCCAATTTTCTATCACCAAGAGGAAATTGTTTTGCTGAAATATGTGGAAAGGAGGTTAAACAAACCCAATGGAAGAGAGGCCCCTCCCCTCAGTTAAGTAACTCAGACTATTTTCCACCAAATATGTAGAGGTGTCTCTCTGTGGAGTCAGTTTAAGCAGAAATGGCAACTATTTACTCTTATTTGCAATTGTCTTTGCACATTTACTCCAAATGTCAGTGTTCATTTCCCCTTACTTCCTACTTGTCTTCGTAATGATGCTGATCAGGTAGACAGAAGAAGACCTAAGGGGCATTTTGCTGTTTATGCATCTGAACTGCCCCAGTGATCACTCTCAAACACAAACCCAGCCTTGACACTGTCAAGTGTCAAATGTTGTGGAACAACATTTCGGTGGTATCTTCCCACCTGAACTTCAAACGCTGCATCTGCTGGTGTGGCCCCCCACGTCCTCTGGGGTCTGGCCCCTCCTCCACCTTCATTTATGGTTGTGTCCTCCCAGCCCTGTGTCTCTATACTCTGCTTACAGACATGCTTAGAGGTTCTGCCTCCTGATTCTGGGCCTGTGCTCCTGACCTGTGTCACTCCCCTCCTCCCTGTCCACCTCCTGCTCACTGGATGAGGTGGTCCTGTCCTCTGCAGAGCTTCCATGTTCCCTCTGCTTCCCTCCCCTCCCTGGTTGAACTGACGCGTCACTTCGCGGAGTATCGACAGCATACCAATCATCATGCTTGAATACTTTGGGGATACTTTTTTTTTCTATATTGCTTTTTCTTCGTTAGGCTGAGCCCCACAGAGGCAGCAGCCTTGGCTAATTTGTCTTTGACTTAGCTCTGGATCTCTGTTCCATATCTTCCCAACATGGGGATCTTAGCAAATTCTTTCATCTCTCTGATCTTAAGTTTCTTCATCAGTGAAAGTGGGAGATCATGGTAATACCATTCTGGGTGGTTGAGAGGATTAAATAACATTATGTTTCTAAAACATAGTACCTACCTGACACTTAATAAATGCTTAATAAATTTTAGCTGTATCACCATTGTTGTTAACATTATCATCATCCTTTGCAATTATTACATATACCGCCTTATAATCTCATGGAAGTGGATTGATGGGATGGGCAGGTGGGAGGGAGGACAGAAGGACAAAAACAGAAACACATGGTTTTATTTGGTGACCTGAACTTTGCTTTTAACGTGCTGATTCTCAGCCATTCACAGTTCTTGAACTGATGCTTCTGTAGGTGCTATAGAGGTTATATATTTAAAGATCTTGGGAAACAGATTTTAAAGTAATCATATGTACAGTAGTTCTTTCAGGCAAAACACCCCATAAAAGTGCCCTCCTGGGAAACCATGGACACCTTTGCCTGTTAGGAGCCAGGGCTTCACTAGTGTGGCGCAGACCGCCTGGCCACGCTAGACTGGCATCACTTGGTGTGGACAGGGGCCGACCCCTCGGGCTCTGCCAGGCCTCTTCTTTGACCCACACTGAGCCCACCCCCCTAGTCATCAATGCAGCAAGTCTGTGATTATCCTCAGAGAGCTCTGGTTTATGTAAGACTCGGGAAGAGCTTTTCAGTGTCTGTGGTTGAGAATTTTATGTCCCATCTTGGCTTGTGACTCCAGCTTGGTTTTCCTCCTTGTGCTTTCCAACCACTCCCATTGTCACATTGCAATTCTCCTTTTACAGAATTGACATGTTGGGGACTTTCGCTTAAACCACACCAAAATCACATTTTAATAACACGGGAACCGTCTCTTTTCCCCAGTACATTGTCGAGAAGCTAATTCTTGTCAGCCTAAAAACTTGAATATACATTTGAAATAAATCAGTGGTGCTACACTGTGGCAGCCTGCTGAAAATCTCCAAGGAAGATTATATTTTCAGTTGAACTACTTGTCACTGTGCTGTGTTTTTTTTGTTGTGTGTCCTTTGTTTTCTTCATTTCGTAAAAATCTACCCAATACCTTGTCATTCAGGAGAAACGTAAATGGAGCCTTTCAATTAGTGGCAGAGTTCTTATTTTGCCTTTTAAAAGCTTCTGCTGTTATAGTTTAGTCACTGACTCGTCATCAAGTAGATATTTTTTTTTAAAGATTTTATTTATTTATTCGACAGAGATAGAGACAGCCAGCGAGAGAGGGAACACAAGCAGGGGGACTGGGAGAGGAAAAAGCAGGCTCATAGTGGAGGAGCCAGATGTGGGGCTCGATCCCATAACGCCGGGATCACGCCCTGAGCTGAAGGCAGATGCTTAACCGCTGTGCCACCCAGGAGCCCCTCAAGTAGATATTTTAGCTGACATTACGCAATACTTGATAACCAGAAACAGAAGAAGAAAAGGTTTCTGGTTGTCTTGAGAAGTTCAAGTAGTGGGAAAGTTGACAAATGATGTAGCTTTGGGAAGTGGATCTGGGCAAAATGTCTCCCACCTGAAAATACAGAGGTGTTTCAGTTTCCCACATCAGATCTCCAAACTCCCAGGGGACCGTCTCAGTGGTTTTTTAGCTCGTTTGTTAAAAACGCTGGTGCCTGGCTGCTACTCCCATTCTGAGTTCACCCTGTCTGGGATGTTCCTTGGGCATTTGGACTTTTAGAAGCTTCCCAGGTGGTTCTTAAGAGCTGCTGTGTGGGGGCACTGAGCACCACCCACCTAACAGCTGGGTCTGGAGTCTTGGTTATTTTTTGCCCACCTGGAGTTCTGTAGGGATAATCACATCACCCCTTGTGCTGTCATCCCCTCCCATGACAGAGGTCTCTGACAGACCACCATTACTGTGGTGTCAGACCAACTTAGGTTCAAATCCTGTCTTGGCAGCTTAGGACTCCAAGCAAGCTACTTTGCTTCTCTGACTCTCAGTTTCTTCATCTGTGAAATGGAGTGTAATGGAGGGTACGAGCTGCATTCTGAGAATTAGAAGCAATAGTGTTGATAGTATCGTCAGGGATGTATCCGTGTCTGAAGACGTGTGGATCCGTGGTGAAAGGCAGCTGTGCCTGCTCTTGCCTCCCTCATGGCCCAGTGCAGAAAGCTCAGGGAGATGGGGTTCCTTCGCGGAGGCTCCTGGACCTCAGAGTAAGGAAGCCAGGGGCCAGGGCGGAGGTCTGCACCATGTGATGTGCCCCTTTATGATGGGGGTTTGACAGACAATGCCAGAGTTTGAGGTTTTAAGTTAGAGAAGGTGGCCCTTCTCCCCACCACACACATTTATTCCTCCCAGGTCCTGTCTTGTGCTGTCTGTGTTTTATGTAATTGCTCAGAAAATGCAGCGCTGAGACCAGACACCTGGATAGTCGAACCTTATTCGCTGAATGCGGCAGTACCGCTTCTCTGGAAAGGGTATTCCACACAGAGGTTATGGTGGTAACTTTTTCTTTTAGATGTACCACTCTTTTTGTTTTGTTTTTTTGCTGTTGTTGTTTTGTTCTTGTAGATTTTAAAAGCACTATATAAGTCTTATGGAACATTTTTGAAATTATAGGGAAACATACAGAATAAAGCACGTGTTAACCATAATTCCACCATCCAAGACAATCCATGTTGACAGTTTGATGTACCCATTTTTATTCTGTGTTCATAGATTCTAAAAAGAAAAAAGAGGCTGTTTACCTATATTCTTTATTCATTTTTATTGAGATATAATTCACATATCATGAAATTTACCACAAAGTGTTCTTCAGTTCATTGGTTTTTAGTATATTCACCAAATGGTTCAACCATTACCACTATTGAATTCCAGAACATTTTCATCATCCTAAAATGAACTCCCTCACCCATTAGCTGTCACTCCCCAGTTCCCTCCCACTCCCAGCACCTCCCCTGCAACTGCTAAAATACTCTCTGTCTCTGAATTTGTGGCCTTTTGTGTCTGGCTTCTTTCTCTTAGCATAACGTTTTCAAGATTCATCCATGCTCTACATGGATTGGTACTCCATTCTTTCTTAGTGCTAAATGAGATTCCATTGTATTGATATAATACTTGCTATATCCATTCATCGTCTTGATGAACATTTGGGCTGTTTATACTTTTGGGCTATTAAGAATAATGCTTTTATGAACATTTCGTGTACAGAGTTCTGTGTGGATGCAGATTGTCATTTCTCTTGGGTATATGACAGAGTTGGGATTGCAGAGTCAAGTGGTGACTTTATATTCAACTTTTTGAGGAACTGTCAAACTTTCCCGCAGCTGCTATACCATCGTGTATTCCTCCCAGCAGTGTCCGAGGGTTCCAGGTTCTCCACAACCTCGCCAACACTTGTTAGTGTTCTTTTTCTCATTAAATTAAAGCCATCTTTTTTATTGTAGCCACCCTAGTGGGTGGGAAGGGGTTATGTGACATATATTCTCGTGTAATCTGTTTTTCTTCATTCTAAGAACACTATGGGCATTTTTAGGTCACCACATGTATTTCTATAGCTTGAATTTTAAGGGCTTTACAGGAATGCATTGCATATAAGTAAACTTTTTAAACCAGTCTTAAAAAATGCAAAACAATGCCATAGGTTGTAGAAAATTCAAGGACTAATACATCAAGGAAAGAAAATAAAAGTAAAAATAAATTCAACCTGACGTGTTAAAATTGTAATAATAGGCTGAAATAATGTCACAAACTTAAACCATGTAGCTTTTTGTAACCTATCAATTGTCAAAAACCCCCCCAGAAAACCCAGCCACACAACCTTATTTTCATTGCACTTGATATATCTTGCTTTAGTCTCATTTTCTGTTCATGGTGGAAGTGTGGGGATGAGGTGGACAGGGTCTGGAGAGAGGTTCACCACAGCTGCCCCAGTTTGGGGGGGAGGGGAAGGAGCCCAGCTGGAGGCCACCTAACTGGTTCTAAGAGTGTCAGGGTAGGTTTCTATGAACTCTGGGATTTTTTGTAATTGAGATAAAGTTTGTGTACCGTAAAATTCACCATTTTGAAGTGTACAATTTAGTAGTTCTTATTCTATCCACTGAGTTGTACAACCATTATCAATAATTCCAGAACATTTTCATCACTCCAAAAAGAAACCCACGTCTGTGCTCTTTAGCAGTCATCTCCCACCTCCCCCTACCACTGCAGCCCTAGGCAGCAGCTCATTTTTCTGTCTGCCGATTTGCCTCTTCTGGACATTCCGTGTCAGTGGAATCACGCAATGCGTTGTCATTTATGACTGGCTTCTTTCACTGTGTGTAATGTTCTTAAGGTTCATCCGTGTCATGGCATGATGAGCACGTCATTGCTTTTTATGGCTGAATAATATTCTGTTACACAGGTAGACCACATTTTCTTGATCCATGCATCATTCGGTGAACATTGGGCTAATTTCCACTTTTTAGCTGTTATGAATAATGCTGCCATGAACGTTACTCCCAGTGCCTTGGCTTCTTGGGGGAAATCATGATATTTAGGGGTTAAAGGTATTAGATGGTAGGCTGATGGCAACAGTGATACAAGTCTCTGGGGACCAGTATTCCTCCCACACTCAATACTAAGACCCTTTCTGAGCCCTCTTGAAGGACGCGCCCAGTGGTCTTCTAATCGCCTAGGAAGCATGTCTCCTGGGGAGAAGTTTTCAGGTCCACGATCACAGCCAACAAGAGACACCAGATGTTGCAGTTACCTCCCCCCCTCTTTTTTTTTTTTTTTTTTTTTTTTTTGGTATGAGAAGAGAGCTACTCGCACAAAGTGACAGGCTGCCTCCAACTTGGGCTCAATTATTTTGTAAAGCTTTTTGTTTATTTGACCTCTCCTAACCCAGGAAGCAATTCTGACCAATCATGGCTGACTCCCTTTGGCACTTGGCTCTGGTTGCTTTACAGCTGATGACAGAGGGGCCACACTGCTAACACATCTGAGTTAATCCTTAACTCCAGAGCTGTGTGCTGTTCTCTGGCAAGGTTGTATTTCTTCATTAGCTGTTCCCAGGGCCCAGGGAGTCCCAGAGGATGTCAGAGTACATTAATTTTTATCATAACATGGAATCTTTCAGGTCTGAATGGCAGCACACAGCTGTCAGGGGCTTTCTGAACTCGATTACAGCTCCATATATCTCTAGGCAAAACAGAGGCGGGAGTCCTCATTGGCAAGGGAATGTACAAAATGCATGAGATGTTTTATTGTTTGAGTAACTTGACCATGCACTCAAGCATATTCCCCAACTAATTTTTTCCCTTATGTCCATGTAAGTTCACCTCTGCCACCCTGCATTAAAACCCCTCCCTTCATTGTGACCATATAAGGTATATTTTAAATAAGCTTTTTTGCATAATGGTAATGAAATCATCATCTGGTACTTGGACAGCTATTCTATAAATATATTAAAAAACGAATGTTCCCAAGATTTTTTAGCAGAATTTAGCAGAATTCATTTAGCAGATTGGTATTGTAGAAGTTTATAAATAATGGCTTCCTGTAATGCTTAATATTGCTTTATGGCCACAAAATATAATTTTAATTTGAAGGAATGCTAATTTGTTTTCAGAAAGGCAAGTTATTTGTTCATTGACTTTATATTCCCTACTTGTCAACAGAGTAGAATGCTTGGAGGGATGCATTTTACTTAGAAAAGATGCCCAGGTATTATTTTAACCTTGTCGACAAATGCCAGGAGTCCCCCATGAGCAGGATCCTGTACTACACTCTGCTTGGTATGGTTATAAGGACCCCCCCTTCCCTCGCCACCAACAAAGAAATCATAGTCAAAAAGAGAAGACACTGTTTTCAGTTGTGAGGGCAAATGTGTTCTTAGTAGGCACGGCCAAATAATTTACTGCCGGCTCTAGTCCTTCACTCAAGTGTCCTGGAGAATTCTGATTTCTTTGTAATGGATGTGTTTTCTAAGGACATGTGCACTATTCATTTAATTGCTCCCACTGCCGGGCAGCCATATTGCACGAGCTCTGTGAGCCAGTAAGCAGTTTCCCAAAGTTCTCACATCGCTGTTTATGTATGAGATGGACACAGACAAATATTCTCTTTATTTAAACATATACTAATTTTTAAAAACTAAAACCAGAGCAGCAACCCTCCTTAGCAGCTGTTTTTGCAAAGGACAAGACTGAGAAATAGATGTGTTGGTTTCCAGTGCATTTTTTTTTTTTTAAGTGATTACAGGCGGTCCTTAAAATTGACAAAAATTAGGTAGGTGGCACATAAATGACTGCATTGTGGGTGAAGCTGATGCAGAGAGAGGCTCTGTGGGTTAAAATCAAAGTACTGACTGTGATGTGAGCAAGGGTGAGGAGAGCTGTCAACAGCAGGATCTTACTTGATTTTCAGGGAATTCAACAAACTTCTATTGCATCTCGGGCATGGTGCTGGCTGTGGGAGCACCAGGGTAACTTCAGAGACACACTCAGCCTTTCAGGGGTTTCTAGCCCACTAATGTGACTTACTCCTTTTTGTGTCTGAGAAAGCTGAGTATCACGGAGAAAGTAACCAGTTCCCTGTTCTCTAAATAATGCTGGCCCTGGCCCTCCCCTTCTGCCAGCTTCTTCCCTTCTTGCATTTGTATGAAAAATATTCACTTTTTCTGAGTTCTCTTGTGGAGTTTATTGAGTTCCAGTTTGGCCTCCCAAGACTTCTTTCATATCACTAGTGAATTTCTGTAGGACATGACCATCATTCATTTGTCAGATGAGCAAATGGGAATTTGCCAAGAGAGACTCTGGTTCATTTGCATTTTCTCAATCTGTGGGAGCTACATTCAAGTGAAGTTACTGGCTTATGAGCATGGTTGAATTTATCCTTACTGTTCCTACTCTTCCATCCTTATTGTGCTTATCATTGATTGTCCAATTTATTAAATATTCCCAGGGACCCAGAACACAGCACAATAAAGTACTGAATGCAAAGGGCAGGAGCGAAACTTGGAAACAAGTGGACCTTTAACACCAATGGGTCAGACCTGCATTTGAGATATCATGCCATTTGGATTAAGTGCTGTTGGGGGCATAATTACCAAATTGACGCATTTTTCCTAGAAAGCCCCTTTTGCAGAAGATGTAGGTATTTTCCTGTTGTACATCTTGCCCCATTTAGAATCAGTGAGGTTGAGATTTTGATGCTGGGCTTGTATATGATAGGATAGGAAAATATAATCAAGGTAATGGACATGAGGCAAAAATTTAAGGAAATAACAAAAACAAGAGTGTTTCTATTTTCTGTTAAGTGTATGTACTGATGTTCTGGAATTCACTATAAGAAGTTGTAAATGGTGCATGAAATGAAAAATTCCTGGTGGTCTCCTGGGATACAGCCAGTGCTCAGCTCTATTCCTGCTGATTGGTTTGGATTATTTTCTTTATTCCAACTTAGAAAAAAAAAAAAAAAGAAAAGCATAGCAAGGTTATCTTAACAGCAGAATCCACTCTGGGTTAATTATTATGTTAATACTTGATGGTTAAATTCTTAAAACATGTGGATCCTTCAGATTTTAGAAGCATAGCTAGCAGTCACTGACCACCTAAGCTGATGTTGATTTTTTGTGTTCCTGTTTGTCTTGTTTTATTTGCTTTATTTCCTTGCATATTTATTGAGGCTTCCAGAGATATCGGGTAAGAACATGGGGAACTACGTATAGGTATTTTATAAATATGGGAGACAATTATATACATATTTTATATCTCTGATTTATTGATAGATAGTATGTCCCTAAAGTATAGTCAAGGTCTAGGAAACAAGCAGCCAAGAAAAAACAGCCTGTTTTAGGTACATTTAGGAAAAATGTTAAGCATTTTACATTTTTCTCTAATTTTTATGACTAGCAAACAAGGTGGGTACTGTCATTCCCTTTATTCATTGTTGTCATTTTGAGTTTGAGTGGCTGATTATATAGTTGTTCCAGTATGTTACTGTAAATAAGCATTTTTTTAAAAAAGTTTGTCCATATACCACCTAAAGTCACCTTGACTTGTACTGTTGGCATGAACACTGCATATTGGGCATTTGAGGTCTTGGTGGACTGCTGGAGAGTCTAGAACCTTCCCTGGGCTGGACATAGCTGTACGAGAGAAAGGCTGTGTTCCAGTTTATGCTGCCATCCGTGAATTCACAATAAGCCAGCCTTAGAGATCTGAGCAGAGATCCACCTTGGAATTCTACAGAAATTTTTTCCTCCCCCTTTTCTGGAAGAAAAAAAAAACCTAACACTTACTAAGTCTAAGAAACAGTTGTTTTGGGGACTTTGGGTCCTTAGGCCCTTTCTATTGAATTTCAGAATATTTCCATATAGTATGAATTCCCACAGCTCCCTTGAGAAATGCCCCAGATGGTGTGACATTCTGTTTCAAGGAGGAATTGAAAAGTATTTCCCTTTACATAACATTACACTTAGCTCATTCTTTTGCTGTGTCTGAGATGGAATCCCCAAAAGCCACAATTGTGTTAATGTTCTGCAGGGTGTTTATTTAGCCCAAGAAGGTCTGTCTCAGTTTCTGGAGAATGTTGTGATTCAGTTTACAAATGCTCACTGTAATTCAACCCCATGTGGTTGCTACTGCTCTTCATAGATTCTTTGGAAGCACCTTCTCAGTTCTCAGGTGTGACCATATGTATGATTCTTAGGTTGCTTGGATCATAAGGGACTGGTCTTGTCCTCAAAGCATGAATAACTCTGTCTTCCTGGATTGGCTAGAACCGAATCCGCTTTTCCCCTGCTTCTTTTGCCATATTTTAGGTAATAATAAATTGTAAAATATGGCTATGGAATGTGATTTGTAAACCACATGTCACTGGGAAAATAGCATTGATTTCTTTCATTCATTCATTCATTCATTCATTCATTCATTCATTCATTCATTCCTTCATGATGTACAAAAGGTTTACTTCTTACCGGGGGCACACAAAGGCTGTGCAAACAAACACTTCTTTCCTAGGGACATTGATTGTAGTCTCCTGGCAAAGATAACAGACAGATTGTGTCACAAAGATTTAAGCAATGTAAGAATGGGCATACCCCTGGCAGAATTGAAGCCCCAGCCTCCTGGGAGATGGTACAGCTCAGAAGCTGATGTTCTGTTTACAATAAACTCTCAGGATGTGCTAAGGTTGGGTCGTTGCCAGTTACTGATGAGCATTCAGGATAGTTGGCAGGATTGAGAATGGCAATGGATGTTTGTGGAGGAAACAGATAGGATCCTGGCCCTCAAGGATTCGGTGTCAGTAGGAGCTTGCTGTCTTGGCAGGGACTTGTAGGTCAGGGAACTTGGGAAACAGCTGGATCTCCTGTGCCATGCATTTGTCTAGTGGTCATAGGTCATAGGTCGAAGGACCTTGTGTCCTTTGGTTATATTTGTCTTTCTGTCAATCGCACCATTGTCAACCTTGTAAAAGGTCTAGGGAAAGAGTCTAGGAACTTCAGAAGAGGGAGACAGTGCCCATCTTCCAGATGAGGAACAAGGATTCTTCAAGCAAGAAGGGTCTCCTGATTAGTTCAGGAGTTGCCTGGGGAATACACATTCAGAGGAGGAGCCGTTCTTATGGTTGGGCTGGTCTAGGAAGGTTCCACAGGGGGTTCAGGGTTTTAGCTGACTCTTGAAAAGAGGAGGGGACAGTCAGCATGGGTGCTGTAGACATGGGCCAAGTATTCTCTCGTCTCTACACTGTGAACGTTGACCTGTTTTCTCTACAAGTAGGTTTTAACATCTTTCTTCGTTGTGTCCTGCTACCAAGAGCAAGGCACACTGTAAATAGTTCACGCATATTTTACTTGACTTCAGTCAGATGTGACAGTTTTGTGTTCATCACCTGTCAGGTGCAAGGTGCTCTGCAAGTTGGTCCAGAGTCGTGGAGATGCATAGGCGCGGCTGCTGTGGTCCCACTAGGTGGGGTCAGCTCACAAATACCCGAGTCCCTCATCCTGGGGATGCGATTCGGGCCAGTAGAAGCACACAAAACACTCTTGTGTTTCTACATTTTTTGTAAGTTGCATTTTCCATATAGTAAAATTCACCCTTTAATAATAGAATTCTGTAAGTTCTGACGAGCACACAGCCATGGAGTCACCACAGTTAAGATATAGAACAGTTCCCTTACCCCCAGATTTCCTGTGTGCCTCTTTGTAGTCATTCCCACCTCTACACCCAGCTCCTGACAACCAGTGATTTTTTTTTCTGTCTCTAGAGTTTTGCCTTCTCCAGAATATTATATAATACACATATTCCATATGTAGATTTTTGAGTTTCTCTCACATAGCATGATGCATATGTTAGTTGTTTGTTGCTGTTAAATTACTCCCCAAGCTTAGTGACTTAAAAGAGCAAACGTTTATTACCTGACTCTGTTAGTTTTCTATTACTGTTGTAATAAATTACCGCAAGTGTACTGGCTTCAAACAACAAGTATCCAGGGTGTAGGAATATATATTCCTATCAGCTTTATATAACATAATAACAATATAATAATAGTATAAATAAATCTGCTAATTTCATTGGTAGGAAATATTTTAATTATTGCTATTAGAGGATTTTAAGATGGTAAATCTTGTACTGGTTATTTGTAATCTAGTTTTATCAGTTTTTAAACATATCCATCAGTTTTTCTGTTAGACTCTCAGAGTGTGTGTAACTGGACCCCCCAGTATTCATGATAGGTCAAATAAGGGAGAAAGTAGAGGTGGCAAGCCCAGGTCTTGGTTGTTTCAGTGGCCAGCGATAAAGACAACAGAATATGGAGTGCTGTGGTTGTCTTAGCTCAAGTTCCCTAGAAATCCAGCCTGGGACAGAGATGTATTTATTGATGATTTATTGGGGGAGTATTCTCAGAAGAAGGTAGGGAGGAAAACAAATTGCGTTCAACTGGAGACTAGCTTCAGCCTGATCCCACAGGTTCCTGGAGAAGGACTCATGCCAGAGTTGTCCTTGTTAGTGGAGCAACTGGGTCTGGGGCATGAGTTTCCAAATGTGGTGGTGCCCATCAGTCACAGACAATTTTCTGGAGAAGTCTGCTCTCAGTAGTTATGAAGGGGTACACTGGACGCATAACTGAGATCTAGACAGAACATCTTAATGCTCATTTCATTCAAAATGTAGGGGACTGGAAAAATATTAATAATCTCTAGAAATGTTGCTGTTGACTAGTCATAGAGACTAAAAAAGAAGATGGAGTAGCAAATGTTTCCTAAGTGTTACTAATCAGGGGACCAGTTAGAGAGTATCATCACTCACTAGAAATAAGGACATCAGGAGAGGGAGAGACTTGAAGGAGAAGATGAAGAGTTTAGATTTGAGGTGGGTACGAATGAGATTCTGGAACCTGGGAGGAATCTGGGGGCTGGAGCTGTGGGTGTGAAGTTCATCTTTATAGATGTGTTATTTGGAGTCCCTGACTGGGAGAGGAAGGGCTGGAAGAGACAGAAGATGGGGCAGTAGCAACATTAGGAGGAGGTCAATTGTGACAGAGAATTCTGGTTTCAACAGGGGGGAGGTTGTTGGGTTTCTTGATTGGGAAGCCATTGCTCTGCAGGCAGCTTCGAGAGATTCTGGATGGTGATGGGAAAGAATTCGGTCAGCTTGGTGATAAGAAGTTGGTTTGGGGCAAGGAAAAGAGTTTATGAATGCAGACAAATATTTCAAAACTGTAGTCCGCAAATGGGAAGAGAGAGACTAATGCCATTTGAAAGAGCCCCAATGTCAAGTAGATATTTTTCTCTTTTCGGCCTTCTCTCTACTGTCTGTCCTCCTTGTTTTCAGTTTCTTTTCTCCACTTTCTTTCTTTCCCCATTTTCCCTTCATGGATGTTCAAAAAAAATCTGATTAGCCTGAAGGTAGAAAGAATGAACTAGTGGAGCAGGAGCTACTGGAAAGGCCAGAATGAGAGAATGAAAGAGACTGTAGTCAACGGGTGGGTTGTTTGAAGAGTTGTACACCTGAAACCAGTACAATGTGATATGCCAGTTATATCTAAATTTAAAAGAAAAAAAAAAACGGGAGTGAGAGGAAGACTTAGAGATCAGCTCTCTGAAAGCCAGTTAGTGAGAGCCTTTGCACTAGGACCCCCTTCCGTTTATCATTACCATCTGGTGCTCTTTCAGTATGAAGTATCTCTTAAGGCTACTGTGGCTCGAAAGCTTGGCCCATCCTTGCTTCCATGGATGAGAAGGAGCACTACCCCTGATAATTAACAGATGGCCGCTCTCCTTACTATGGAGCAGTTGTTCTCTGGCCCCAGTAGACAGGGGTGCTGCTTCCCAAGCATCATCCCTAGGAGGCCCAGAGAAAGCCAGGGTCCCCTATCGCTCTTAGTAGATTAGAACCACAGAGAAGCAGCGCACCCCCATTCGTTGGGATCTTCTGTACATTGAAGACCTCTCCTGTCCTCACTCACCCCTCACAGACAAGAATCCACCAAAGAATCAAAAAAAGTCAGGCCCAGAGATTGCTGACTAACAGCATCAGCTTTGGAATTGGAATGATACTATTTTTGTTTCCGTTCTGTCTTTATAGTTTGAACTTTCCTTTTGATATTCTGTAAATATTCATCATCTCAGAGCCTTTTGAATTGCAATGGCTTTTAGTCAAAACTGAGCAAAATGTGCCATTTGAATAATAAAAACCTCATTAAAGTGAGGCAAAAGAAATTCTTTTCCTTTTGTACAAGCCAATTAAGTGTCTTTACAATTAAAAAAAAAAAGTCTAACACTTTATAGTTTTGTATTCCATAAGCCTGTTTTTAATTAATGGAGGTGACAAGTTTTAGGTACAGGGTACATATTTTGCCTCTGGTGTTGTGCAATTAACATTAATGAAGGGTATTAAAATTTGGCGAAAGAGGAGAGGATTTCCCACATCCTCTGTAGATTCATGCCCCCAGGCTGAGGTCTTTGGTAGAGAATGTTTCTTGATGTGTTTTGCATTTCCTTGAGAAAATGTTCAGGCAAGGATAAAGGTAACTAGAGGAGGCCATGTTGTTATTAAGAGTGTGATGTCAAAATTCCAAACGCCCAGACATATCCTATAGACATGGAAACAGTCCAAAAATCAACTTTGTATTTTCTCCTGTGGATAGAAGGGAAGGGTATAGAGACAAAGGAAGTAACTATGATTTAGCCTGGCATGTACCTTGCAAAATACTGGGATTTTACTCATCACAACCTTGGAAGGGGTGTATGCTGCTGTTCTAAATTTATAGGGAGAGGAAACAGATTTACAGACGTTAACTAACTGGCCACAAGTCAGGTAAGTATAATAACATGAACATGACTGAGCTAGAATTTCTCTCAGCACTTGGCTGTATCCATTTAAGGGAGCCTATCTAAGAAAGAAGGTATTCTGCAGTAGCTTTGAACTCACCTGATCTTTTTATTTCATTTTGTTTTGTTCTTATTTATTTGCTTCTTTATTTATTTTAGCTGTTTCGGATTCTTATTCGGACCATAGGATGTTTGTTGCTAAACCCTTGTTTTCCTGTTTGTAAAATGTTGATAATAATACATATCACCTAAGGTTCTTATGTACACAAAGCTATTAATAAATGGATAATCCCCATTTATCACTCAAAGGAAAAAAAAAGAAAAAAAAAGTATCAACAACTCTGAAAAAGTGAACCAAATATTTGAGATGAAAACTGAAGGGAGCTCACATATAAGTCATATATTCACTTGGCCCTTTTCCTCTTTTTCTTTCAAGGTTTTTTTCCAGTGGTTTTGCCTTTCTACAAAATATGGGTTATTTTGATTATAAACGAGTAGATTCTGTTTCAATTTGAAATAGGTTCTGATGAATATTGTAAGTAGAACAGATGCATCAAAGCATTTTTTGTCCAGCTCTTAAGAGAGTAACTGGATTTGTTGGGGGGGGGCTGTGCATTGACAGCTGGAGGACATTGACAGCTGGGGGAGCAGTAAGTAGAAAATAGGTGATCCTAAGCAAACACAGCTGACCTCAGCCACATCACCACTTTAAGGTCTTAGATAGGTGGTGAATTGGAGCTATATTAGGCAACAGAACAAATAAAAGTTTCTCAATGAGACTTAGATTGCCTAGTGGCAATGAGATTTACATAAATACTTTTTAAAAAACAGTGAGTTAATTCTTTTTTCTCTAATGATAAATTCATGCTTTCTACCAAGCATTTATTATGAGTTCTTAATAAATTAGTATCATTGAGATCATTAATATCATTAATATTATGAATAATTAATGAACTAATATCAATTCTTAGCAAACTCTAAGAAAAAATGAATAGGAAGGAAAACTTCTCAACTCACTGTATAAAGCCATTATTACTCTGATTTGAAAACCGGATAAAAACCTGAAGAAAATTACAGACCAGTCTTACTTATGAATATAGGTGTATACATCTTCAACAACGTATTAGCAAACCAAAAACAGCACTATATAGAAAGGATTATGCACCATGGCAAGGTGTGATATATCCAAGGAATTCCAGGTTGGTTTAACATCTGAAAGTCACTGTAATATATCAGTAAAATAAAGGATAGGTCTTTGGACTCAAAAAGAGGATTTGAAAAAAATCCAACACCCTTTCATGATAAAAACACTCAACAGACTTGGATTACAAGGGCATTTCCTCGACCTGATAAAGGTCATCTACAAAATACCCTACACCTAACCTTCTACTTAATGCTAAAAGATTGAATGCTTTCCCTTTAAGATCAGGAAACAAAACAAGGGTATTAAATCTCACCACTGCCCTTCAGTATTGTGCTGGAAATTCTAGCCAGAGCATTTGGGGGTGGGAAGGAGACATTCTGATTGGAAAGTGATGAGATCATAGAATATAGGTGAGGTTCGGTGGGGCGGAGTCCAGAGCCCACGACCAAGAGAGAATTCTTGAGGCGTCTTTGGTGCAAAGTTGGTGGTTTATTAAAGCACGGGGACAGGTCCCGTGGGCAGAAAGAGCTGCTGCCCCGGGTTGTGAGGGGTGGCTGATTATATACTATGGGCCTGGGGGAAGGTAAGGAAAAAGGCAGGTTGAGAAAGGACTTTCATATCTTAAAGAAGACTTACAGGATACCAGAGGCCTTGCCATTGTCAAGTTAAGGTTGTTTACCCCTGTAGTAAGGCATTAACATGAAGATAGTTGGGAACTTCCTGGATTCCTAGCAGTATCTGTCTATGGTCTGCAGGCTATAAGACATTTAATTTTATTTACATTCCCTTCTGGAAACTAGGTTGGTGATAGAAATGCTTTGTTCTTGTAAACTGCTAAGACATTTGCAAACTGAGGGAGACTTAAGTCTTGCAGGATTGTGGTATCTATAGGAACTATTTCTTTGTCCTTTAGGGCAGCCAGGAGTGCCTGAGGAATGTCACATACATCCCATGGGGGGGGAGGGGGTTTGCAGTTTCTGCTTTGTCCTCAGCTTGCCTTCTGTTCCCTCATCAGAAAGGAAAAAGTAAAACTATCTTTATTTGCAGACGAAATGACTTTATGTGTAGAAAATACTTAAGAAGCCCACTTAAACAATTAAATCTAATAAATAATTTCAGCAAGATTGGGGGATAAAAAGTCAATATGCAAAAACCAATTGTATTTCTATACACTATTAATGAACAATTCCCAAATCAAATTAAGAAATCAATTCGATTTGCCATAGCATCAGAAAGAATAAAATACTTACAAATACATTTATGAAAGATGTGATAAATTTGTATTTTGAAAGCTATATAATACTGTAGAAGGAAATTAAAGAAGACCTAAATGGATATAAAGATATCCCACGTTCATGGATCAAGAGACTTAATATTGTTAAGAAGAAAATATTCTCAAAATTAATCTGCAATTTTTTAAAAGATCTTATTTATCTTATTTATTCGTTTGAAGCAGAGAGAAAGAGAGCAAGAAAGAGAGCGAGCGAGCACAATGGGGGGGGGCAGAGGGAGAGAGTGAAGCACACTCCCCACTGAGCAGGGAGCCTGACCCAGGGCTTGATCCCAGGACCCTGAGATCAGGACCTCAGCTGACGGCAGAGGCTTAACGGACTGAGCCACCCAGGTGCCCCTGATCTGCAGCTTTATTGTAAAATTTATCAAAATTGCTGTTGGCTTTTTGGGCAGAGATTGAAAGCTGACTCTAAACTTTATATGTGCCTTCAAGGCTCCTGACTAGCCAATCCAAGCTTGAGAAAGAACATTGAATTATTCTCACTTCCCAATTTAAAAATTTACTACAAAGCTTTAGTAATAAAGACTATAGTATTACGATAATAATGGAATAGAATTGAGAGTCCCAAAATAAACTCTTTCAATTGGTCAACTGATTTGCATCAAGGGTACCAAGACCATTCAATGGGGTGAACAGTAGTCTTTTTAACAAACAAAGCTACAACAATCAGAATACCTGCAGGCCAAAGAATGAAATTAGCTGTCTTGCATTCACCTTACTTCCTCCTTAGCTTACAAAGGATCATAGATCTCAGTGTAGGAGCTAAAACTAAAATTCTTAGAAGAAAAGATAGAAGTGTATCCTTGTGATGTTGGGTTAGGCAGTGGTTTCTTAGATAGGATCCCCAAAGCACAAGTGACGACAGAAAAAAATACATACAACTTGCATTTCATCAAAATTAAAATTCAGAAAGAAGATAATTGAAGACATTTTGGAGTTCAGCCCACCCCTAGAGACAACTACTATTGACATTTTTGTGTACTCTTCCTTAATATTTTGTGTATGTTTGCGTGATCATACAATATTATATATTTTGTTCTATAACATGTATGTTTACAGGGCCAGAAGATGTTTCATTTTAATGGTTGTATAGTATTCTATCATATGCATATATTCAGATTCATTTAGTGATTTCCCAATTTTATATTTATTTTGTAATGTTTTGCTTTTATAATGTAATCACAAACATTTTAATATATGCCGTTTTACAATTCCTACCAGCACCTTAGGATGACTTCCCGAGGATTTAGGATTTTGATTCACATGAAAGGTTTACTTGTACTTTTTAAAATTTTATTATGAAACAAATTAAATATATACAAAATAGAAGAAAATGTTATAAAGGGCCACCACTTAACCCATCCCTGGGCTCGCTTGTTTCTAAGTTGTAGATGTAATTTCGCCTCTGGAAGGAATATATTCAAACAATGTGTGCCTGTCTCTTTAAACAGAGCATTTCCCCCTTGATATGTTTACTTAGAACCTATTAAATGCTGGTTTCTATGTTGGTCTTTACATAACCTATTTTCTCTTTTATTTTTTACATCTACTTTAAGGGCTATTTTGATTTTTTAGGTGAAGAAGCTAAGAATTGGGTAAACTAAGATGCACAGATAAAATTAGGTTTTAGAATCTGGGTTCCATCCCGGGTGACCAGTTTGTCCAGTATGGTCCTGGTTCGAGCACTGAAGTCCTGTATCCTGGGGAACTCCTGGTGCCCTGCAGCTGGTTCAGTCTAAGCCCTTCCCCAGCAGCATGGCTCATGATATGACATCCCATTTCCAACGGATGAATCTTGAAAACAGGAAAGAGTTGGTTATTCTTACCAGAGCCTGGGTTATCCTTGGTCTTAGAGTGTTCATGTCTGAGCAGTGTTGGATGTTATATTTTTCAGATCTCTTCACGTGCTTGTGTGCAATGCAGCGGCTTTTGCTCTACCATGGAGCCTCACCAAAGATGGCCTGGAGACCACCTTCCAGGTGAATCACCTGGGGCACTTCTACCTTGTCCAGCTCCTTCAGGATGTCCTGTGCCGCTCAGCTCCTGCCCGAGTAGTTGTGGTCTCTTCTGAGTCCCACAGGTGGGTTAGAATCTGATGTTTTGTTCACATGGCCCCTTCCTTGTGCCAGCCAGTCTCTCCCCGAGGCTCCCTTTCCCCAGAATGCTTTTCAGTGATGCTCCTCCGGAAAGTGTGGGTGCACTCAACCTGGCCTCCCTAATTTTTCAAGGTCTTTCTCTTTTTTTGAGATTGTGGAGGATTTTTTGGGGGTTTTGCCTACAGCAATGTAGATTGTTTTTACAACTATACTTCAAGCCCCTCATTGATTTTGCTTTGAGATGGAATAATAATTGATTAAATCTGAATGCCTGACCTTTATCGATTTGTCATTCAACAACTTCAACACCTCACCAAGAGGAATGTTCAGTTATTCTAGCAGGAGAAACAATGCAATTAAAGACTGCGAGATGAAATCCAATTGTTTTATAATGAGAAATTAGGGAATTCAATGCAGACATTAGCTGTGTAATTGTAGAAAGGGAAAGTACTGTAGTTAGAACATATTAGAAATCTGGCCATGCCTCTTTTGGTTAAAATTTCAATTAAAACATCAGATGGCACTTCTCTTCTATTACCATTAAGAGAATATCCAATTGACTAAAAAAGCATTTGAAAATTTCGTTGTATTTTCAGTATGTTTGTTTCTGGACTTGGTTAAAACAACTATTTGTCTAAAGAGAAGTAGTCGGAGAAGAAAAAGGACTTCCCAGGAGAGACTAGATTTAATGCATGTTAGGGAGATTTTCCTGGTGTGGTTGGGAGCTTTCAGTCTTTGCAAAGTAGCTGGAAAAAAATAATGTGCAAGGGCATATTTTTTTCCCCTTCTACTCCATCTTAAGTCCTGAAATGTTTTAGTGACCCAGAATGAAGCTTATTTTTTTAATCATGCTTCCATAAAATGTAACCCTTGGGACTTGGAAGAGAGAGACCAGCCAAGGGTTAGCCTGAACCCTTTATCACTCCCAAACACAGGGGCTTATGGTATAAGTGACACATTGCAGATAGATTTACTTTTACCATTTTAAATTTATGATGGCTGAAATGAAAGGAAAATGCCCGTAATAATCCTCCCCCGTGTTAAAAGACACGAAACATCTAGTAATTAGGTGGTAACAAAATCTGGACATCCTTATCTTTGCAAATCACACCAGGTTTGTGGGGGGAAAAAATGGAGTGGCCCTGCTTGGGAGTGAGGGAGGCTACTGTGGGGGCCAGTGCGGGAGAGCAAGCTCCGGAAATAAATCTGCCAGCCCCGATCGTTTGCCAGATGTGGAGGGCACTACGGGATATGTTTAAATGAGTTGGTATTTAATGGGAGATTATGTTGAATTGTCAGCCGCATGCTTCCCTTTGTAAGTCTGTATCTCAAATGGTATTTCATGTGACGTCTTTGTTCTCTTTTTAACTGCCGCATAATTCAAGTCTACCTTGGAGATCGGAATCTTAATTTCACAGAACAGAGGAGTTGGAAGGAAGGGACTTGGTCTCCTGAATTAGACCCATTTCAGTTTACAGACAAGGATTTCCTGAAATGTGTTATCTGGCCCATTCCTGTCTGGTTGATTGGCACTTGTTTTTCTGCTTTCTGGTCATCCTGGGCACCTGTTAAGGAGTATTTTTACAAAATGCTAATTTCCCCAAGCTGATTTGTTTATTACACTTGTGTTGCTGCCTGCGGTGCCCAAGAGACAGTGTGAATACTGGGTGCACAGTCCTGTGAAGCACTCGCTCACTTCTCAAGGACCCAGAGCCCTAAACCGTGTTGTAAAATGGAAGTGTTGATATCTAATTACCTCCATAAACCTTGGCGGAGTCTCTTCGTTGGAGTCACGACCCCCTGTTAGGGGAAAAATAAAGTCTTATGTTTGCAGGAACATATTATACCAGACTGCCCCCAGGCAAAATATTTATTAGCCTCCCCGTGTCTTCACTATATTTTAGTTACTTATCTGGAGTCTGAGCAAGTGAATGGGGTTTCTGCATACCCAAAATACATCATATTAAAATGAGAACTCGACTTCTTTGCTGTGAAAAATTTTCAGATAACAATTAAAATAGAATGAAAAGAGTGGAGGGCTGGCTGTACAACTCTGAATGGCTGCAGCTGTGTTGAGTGCCAAGTTGCTATGCACACACACACGCACGCACGCACACAGCTTCTGACGCAAATTCAGTCTTATTCTTTGAATGTACTAGCTTTTGTCTACATAGAATCCAGTCTAATTATTTTTGTTTGGTAATTTAAAAATCCTTGGTTTAAAAAAAATGAAGGAGCAGTATACATAGAAATACAAGATAGAGGTCCCCACAAACAGCAAGTGTTAATGTCCAGAGAGCAAATGTTAACATTTTACTGTATTGGTAGGAGGATAATTCTATTAAGACATTATTGTGTGGCTTTGTCAATTTTTCAACTTGAAAATAGGGTAGGCAGCCTTTGAAGAGTTGTTTTACTGCCTCTTGAGCTGAGAGGTGAACATGGTCGTTTTTCAGGAAGCCTGCCCTGGTTCAGAGGAATCAGAAACCTTGCCCACCCTTCCAGCTTCCCAGAGGACTGTCAATACAAGCTAATCAGACCTTAAAAATGGGTCTGCTGCTCAGGAGATCAGCAGGGCAGGAAGTCAGGGGTCCGCTTATGGAGGGAGGCTCCTTGCAAAGGGTGGGCTTGCTGTTTAGTAGCTGTGCTTCTCCATCTCGAGAATTCCTTCAGCTGGGTTCCACCTAATTTCTCATCACGGGTGTGTGTGTGTGTGTTTTGCCTTATTTCTAGAATAAGGACTAGGAATGATTTCCTTTCCTCCTCTTAACCTCCCCATTGTTCCCCAGTCATGAGATACTTCTGCGTTGTCCTTAAAAACCAAAGCGGGGAATTCATTCTAAACTTCAGAAGTGCCACACTGACATATTGATGAAGAACCCAGAGGACCTGAGGCTAGTGCGAAATTTTACGTTTGGAGCAAGGCTCAAAACAAAGCTTTTTGTAATAAGGGAAACTCGGCCCTTAGTTTGGAATTCTGAACCCACAGCCAAACTTTAATTCTCTAATCCTGTATTTAGTCCCTGCTCTGTCAGGCACTGTGGTAGAAAATATGCAAGGGGCTTACTGTATACCTTCTGGGAATTCACAGTCCAGAGTTGGAAGCAGGTGAATAAATGGCATGAAGTCTGTCATGGTAAGGACAGAGGCACAATGTACAGCTAAAAGGCAAAGGTGGCATGACTTGCTTTGTTACTGATGTTGGGATGGTGCAGTGTGGGGTCATTGAACACTGGGGATATCATGGCCTGGGGCCTGGCGAGTGGGTACCTAATTTCCATGGAAACGTGTCTTCCATCTACTTTGCATGGCTTCTTTCAATCTGTCCCCCATTGCCACCCAAGAAATCATTGTGACAACAAGCAGTTGGGGAGAGTTGCCTGGGAGAAATGGCACTCAAGCTGGTTTGGGCTAAACAAATATGCCAAGAATGGTTTCCAACAAAGTTGATGGAAGAAGAGTGGAGAATGAGAGAAGGATGTTATTTTTATCCCATATCATTTAGATGTTGTCTAGATCCTTGATGCTACTTTCTACTTAGAGTAGGTAGAATTTCTAGGACATGGCCCATATGTTGTTTCGTTGTGTTCTCAACAGTCTCTTTTTGTAATACCTTATTACTACTTGGAAATAAAGTTCAGAAATAGAACTTCCCTGCATAAATATATTTTAATTCAGTATGCTAACTTAACTGTAATGGGAAGAAAAAATAAATTTGAAACAAAAAACATGTTTCTTACTTGAGCAAGACTACAGGGAAGGTAAATAATCAGATATGCAGATCCATGCATAAATCACCTCCCTTGGGATACTCACAAATGCGGACTGTTAACAGGTATGTGTCATTGCAGACTCAAATACTACCAGCTTGGAATCAAGCCTCACCTCCCCCTCAAACCCACGAAATCTGGAAGTGCATTCGTTCTTCATTTGTATGGTTGTTATACTACACTCTTGGAAATGCAATGGATGTTAAAACTGTGCGTATATGTAAAACACAGCCAGGCTCTAGGCTCAGCTAATTATACACAGGCTTTTCATCTGCACGAATGTCCAGTGGGCCAATCTTCCCTGAGCAAGACTCTGTCTGCATTGTAGGACATCTACCAGCCCCGGCCCCTGCCGGCAATCATTATAACCACCAGAAAAAGGCCCCCATAAATTTTCAAATTTCCCGCTAAGTTCCACTGCTTTAGCTGATTAAGCTCAGAAGTCTGGGCCCTTCCTGTGGTTTGGGGACTTGGAAACAGGCAGCCAACAATTAGTTTCAAGGTCTTGTTTCTGTATCTGTGATAACATTTCTGGCCATAGGCTTTGTTGATGACTTTAGAGCAGCAATGTCATTTAACACCAGAAATTGGATGTCACTGACTGAGGGATGTTTAATTTCCATTAAAACATGAATTTCATCTGTCCCTGTGATGCTTTTCCTTGGTCATAGCTCAACCTGAATTGCTCATATTAAGGAACAACCAGATTATTCCATCATTTTCATTTTACCTTTTGCTTCTGTTTCCACAGCAGTTGCCCAGAGTACTCCCCTTATGGTTCCTTATTACTTGGTGCAAATGCACAGGGTTAATTTAGTGAAGGAAACTATGAGGGGTCCTTAACAAGGCCGAGACCATCATCTAGAAAATTCCTTTTGTTATTTGTGATACTTTTTTTTTTTTTTAGGGCAGTCACTACTTTGTTACAGAAAGAAAGAAAGAAAGAAAAAAAAGGAAAGAACCAAGCAGCTGGTGTTTAATGACTCCGTCAGACCCAATTATAAAACATCAACTACTTACTTTGATTTGCGTGTATCCATGCCATGGGTATACTTAAAAACGGTAGACTCTGCCAGAACTCATTTTGGCTTTGTTTACATTTATCTTTTAAACGTATAAGACTATAGATGGCACCTCACCAAGGTTATAACCCCTTTATAATCATTAATTTTTAATCTGGCAAAGAGTCGTGGGGACAGCAAGACTCATCCATATTTACTTGGATGCTCAAATGAAAATATACAGGACTCATGCTTTGGCTAAAACAACCCAGGAAAGCCCCGTCAAAGGTTAGGAATGTGATATCTTTCTGCTTCCAAAAGCAGCAGCCCTTTATTTAAGATGCTTTTCCATTTAATCTAATTATCCTTGAACTTCCTGTTGAAGGTTTTGAAAAATCCATGTTAGAAGGAGGGGGAGTTCAGCGTGTTAAGATTGCCCCATTTCTGGGTTTGGGCCTTTATTTACTCTGTCTTTGGACCCAGTTGGTTTATTGTATTAAATCACTATTGTCAGTTTCTAAGGGAGACTGTTTCTACGTTTGCACGATTGTGTTCTCAGTTGTCTCTGGTTTCCTCAGATTTCTAATAAAAAAAAAATGCTAGTATCAGAAGTCAGAGATTGGCTGCTTCATGTCATCTATCTTTTCTTTTCTTTTCTTTTCTTTTCTTTTCTTTTCTTTTCTTTTCTTTTCTTTTCTTTTCGTTTCTTTCTCTTTCAGATTCACAGATATTAATGATTCCTCGGGAAAACTGGACTTCAGCCGCCTTTCTCCACCAAAAAATGACTATTGGGCCATGCTGGCTTACAACCGGTCCAAGCTGTGCAACATTCTCTTCTCCAACGAGCTCCACCGCCGCCTGTCCCCGCGTGGGGTCACGTCCAATGCCGTGCATCCTGGAAACATGATGTACTCCTCCATTCATCGCAACTGGTGGGTGTACACACTGCTGTTTACCTTGGCCCGGCCTTTCACCAAGTCCATGGTAAGTGAACGGCTTCTATTGCCGCAAACACCTTCACTGTGCTCTTTATGGACACGTGTGTTTTCTTTAGCTTCTCGCCAGTTCTAGTGATAAGTCTGGTCTTGACAGTCACATCCTCAGGCCCATCAGAGCTATCAGAATGGGCTCTCGATCACACTTCGGTTGACTTAGATTGCGTCTTTTTCTCTGAAGGCGTCTTGGAGGGCTGGATAGTAGATGTGGTTTTCAGGTGTTGCGTTAAGGATGGCTAGAGGTCTTGATGGAAATGGGTCTCTTTATTTTGATGCTATTGTTTTATTGCTGTTATGCAGAAAGCATAGTATTTGATAATGGTGTTTCAGGTCAGTAGGTGAAAAACTGAATTATCAGCAGAACTGATTCCTTTGTTTCCATTGAGACTCTATATTTGATGTTCTAAATTCTTATTTAATGAGTGTCCATCTCACCCGGAGAAGCTTTCATTGGTTGGAAGTGCATTTTATTCTCCACCTCCCCAAAGGTGAGTTCTTTTGCATGAAACACACTTCTGTGGTTAGATTTGGAAATGTTCACAATGGTAAATATGAAGTTTTTACATTTTTGTTGGTCGTATAACAACCCATATCTAGAAACTTTTTCCATGAAAACATTTTAATAGAAAGTCTTTTTAAATGAACAATGCACATTTACACAATATATTTGATATGGTATTTTTCTAAACCAAAGGCCTTTAAAAGCAGTCAGAATTAGTGCATACTAGTACTATTCCAGTTAGCTAACTTAACTTCTAATCCTCAGAAAAGCCCAGACACATTTTGGCCTTCACGAGTATCACAAGGTGAACTCATTTTCCTGGGGCAATGATCCTATGGCCTCTGAATACAGTTTGTCTTCTCCAGCAGCCATTCCCACTTACCGTGGGTAAGGCACTTAACCAATCCTAGCCTGATTCCTCACAACTAAGATGGCAATAGGGGTTGGTGTGGAGATTGACCATAATGGATATGACATTTATAATTATGGGTATAGAGTTTCTGTCATGATTTTAATCTGACTATCCAGCACGGTAGCCACCTGCTGTATGTGGCTATGGAGTCCTCGAAAAGTGGCTAATACAGGTAAGAAACTGAATTTTTAATTTGATTTTACTTTAATTAATTTAGATTTATAATTAATTTAGACTTAAATAGCTGAATGTACCTAATGGCTTCCAGATTGGAGAGCACAGTTAAATAATGTGCCCAGCATGGTGTCTGTGTATAGTAGGGTGTGTAGTATTCCTGTCATGATGGTGGTTGTTCTTGTTGTTACATTACTTTTGGAGAGGACGATTCTCTGAAACGTCATTGTTTGTGTTGCATACAAGGGTCACAGAACTAAAAGTGTCTGTAAACTGGGAGTCTGGTCGTGGTGTTTGGGTGGACCTCTGTCTCTGTCCCCAGAGGCCCAGAGAGAAGGTTATTGGCAAAGTAGGAAGGGTGTCCAGGTGAAGAGAGCCTGGTCTTCAACATGTACTTCTGGTCCCCCCGGAAGCCATAATAGAATGAACTTTCCATGTTCTTGTTCCCAGGTAACTGAAAAATAGCATCTTTTATCTGCCACAAATGCACTTTTTTAGATAAGCGTATAAATTATGAAGATCGTGAAATGTGTATATAGGTTTAGACTTATAGGAAATTCCTCTCTAATGGTATCTTTATATATTTAGGTATTTGGTGGTATCCTTAGTCATCAGAGTTCTATGTCTCAGTTTATGAAGAGGTGGAAATGGGAACTAACTTGTCAAACGCCTTGCTAATCCCTTCTTGTTCATAAACATTTCAGACTCCTTGATGTGGGAGAGGCATCAGCATGACTGTAAGCCGGGGGGGGGGGGTCTGGGTCCTTGATGGGGCAGGGTNCTGGTGTTTTATCCTTCTGAACTGTGGCTTGACACTGCTCTGTCAGGATAAGACATTGGTTTCGTGAACACAGAGTGCACTTCTACCTTTTTTACGTGAATTTATTCTTGGACATAAGCCATATAGTTGTATCCCGTTCTCGTGCCATGTGAAAGTTGTGTTCCTAAATGCTCCTGAAGAAGCTTAGCGTGGGTGCAGTGTACTCAACACCAGTTGGCTGTCTGTGCTTCAGAGCTCCGTCCGCATTTCAAAGAAGTGTTTCCTTTGATAGGAGTGTTGCTGGAGTACACATCCCACTGCACCAGGTCAAGGAATCAAGAAACACAGCCCAGCCTTGTGCTTGGAGGCTCTGCCTTTGCTTCTCCAGCCGAGCTGGCTCCCTGAAGTATTAAACAACAGTATTCTAATATCAATGTCCCTGTTTTATTTGCTGTGACTTGCTGTGACTACGGTGATTTTAGTTACAGTAATTAGGTCACCCTTCATGGAGTCAGGCTATTTTAAGTGCCTCTTTAAGGAATATTGTTGCAGATCAGTAATTTTACAATTGGATGTTCTTGTGCAACTTTATTAAATGTAATCTGTCTTTTAAATGTTGCCTTTTTACAGTTATACATTTCTAATTGTTGCTGTAAATGCATTATCACTTTGAAATTAATTAATTTTTCCATTTTGGCCGCCTGCAGTATAATAATCACTAATGAGAAACTTGTAGGGATTAATCTCAGCACAGCAACCCCTATTGGTTAATCTATGTCTTTGGCATCTCATCTCCTTGAGGTCTGGAGGTCAGGACAAGTGAATGAGGAAATGTTTGTCTCCCTTCCCTCCAATTTTTGTAAAAATAAAAATACATACAAATGGGAATGAGATTTTTTAAAAGAAAGCTTTATGCCCAGTGTGGAACTTGAACTCACAACCCCGAGATCAAGAGTCACTCACGCTCTACCTACTAAGCGAGCCAGACACCCCGGGAATACAGTTGTTTTTAAATATTGTTTAAAAAATATACAGGATTCTTTAGCTGCTTTTGAAGCATCTTAAAGGAAATTAAAGTTTGATGGGAGCTTTCTGATAATGAAGTCACATCCGTCATGTGTACATTATGTGTTATTTTCCTGTCCTTCTAGCTTTCTTTTATGCCCTTAAAATACCCTGAGTTATATTTTGCATATGTATGTATGAATATACATTGTAAGTATATATAAAGTATTCATATATTGGTATTTCTCCAAGTAACGTAATTCACAAAACCAGACCCGGTGATAGGAAAGATTTTCAAGGGTAATTTTGGCTATTGGTGATTGTTGCCATGTGTGTTGATTTTAGATTCCTGCCATACTCCCAGGTAGGATGTGACTTGGCACTTTAGGCCAGATCGTGATGCTTTATGCCTGGGTGTGTGTGTCTTCATTGACTTCTCATGATGGCTCTGCCATTTTAGAACTATTACCCTCCTTTTGTAGTTAAAAAGCACAGAGGATTTGCCCAGCTTGCCGGAGAGAATGGCATACCCACCTGCAGACCCTTCTGCGGCTCATCCTGAGCGTACTTGCTCAGACCACCACAGCGCCCCTGCTCTCTAGATCTCTCCTGGTGCAGTTGGTTTCCTTTGTAAAATGTTTGAAAGTACCTTCATGAACTTAACCCTCAGCCTTCTTTCCTCCTCCGCCCCCCAAACTTTCATTTCTGGTAAACAACATCTGAGCTAGCATTCCTAGGTCCAAGCCAGGCCTTTGTGGATCGGTATGTAAATTTGAAGCTGAACGCTGTCACGTGGCCTCTTAGGGTGTTTTGTGTGACTAAATATTTATGTTGGCAGGTAACAGTAGAAAGAATATCATGTGTTAGGGTAGCAAGAGCTTAGCAGATGTTTTAGGGAACTGCGTTTTCAAATCATTTTACATTAAAAAATGGCTTGAGTTTGTAGAACTTCTGGAATGATTGAGTTATGTTTCCTGTGGCTGTGTAAAGCCAGTCATTGTGCTGAGTTTTAACAGATGTGCAGCTACCCCGCTAATGGATGGACCTGCAACGCTGGTTCTGTTGCAAAGTTATAAATTATAACTAGAAAAAGCACAAGATGTCATTCTTCTAACCTTCGCAAAAGCCAAGCTGAGTAATTCTGCCCTTGAATAACCCACTGCAGGGTGATTTATAGTTGTATAATTTAAAACATAATGAAGGAGATAATAGATGTTGATTTGTTCTTTAAATTAGTGTTTTAGAAAAACACTCCCCCCCTTTAAATACCTGCAGCTGACTACACTCTAGTAATGACCAAGGACAAAAGCCCCTCAGGTTTTTACTGGTGCGCTGGTGTAGAATGCAGGGGCCTTTCCCGTGTTGGGAGGAGGAGGCACAGTTTTCTATGTGGACATTTCAGCGTATTCTTCACTAATCTCCGTATTTTGGAACTCCCGGTTGAGGGTTGAATTCTCTTGTTGCCTTGCTCTTGCAGTCGAGATATGTCAGAAAACTAGACTCCTGAGACCCCACTGTGGTCGGGCTGCACTTGACCTTTCCTGAAGAACCCCACAGAAGGACCTAGAGGCACTGAGGTTACATCCCAGTGACCTCACACATTCTCCTTACTTTCCAGGATTATCATTGGCATTGGTTTTATTAGTCACCTCTGATTCTGTCCAGAGCTTTAAAATTAACAGTGGTTGCTCAATTCAGGGTCCAAAGGATATGGTAGAGTGAAAAAGAGCAAAGGATTTAGAATCATTAGGCCTGTATTCAAAGCTCCACTTTTCCACCTCTTTTCGTTATATAATTTTGAAATGCTTCAGTTTCTGTGAGGCTCATATTCTACGTCAGTTTTCATGTTTTGGGCTGTGAGTTTTTAACACCCAGTTAAAAGTGTTTGGAATAATAGATGTTTGTTTTTCTCACATATCCAGAAATCCAGAGGCTGCCAAGGATATGTTTGGCTACTGTATAGGCAGCTCTGTTGTGATTATCTTGGCTTTTCCCTCATGCTTATAAGATGGCTGCAGTAGTGCCAACCATTGCATCCTCTGTGATGAGATCTGAAGGTAGAATAGGAGGGATGGGACCCTCTCTTTGCATATCTCCCTTCTTTATCAAGGAAGAGAACATTCTTTCTCAGAACCTACTTCTGTAGCAGACTTTCCTTCAGTTCCCACTGGCTAGAATTGAGTCCCTTATCGATATCCTAGGCACGAGGGAGGCTGTGAAAGTGCGTTTTTGGAACTTTGTATCTCTAGGGTGGTAATTGAGATCTGGTGGCAAGAAAAAAGGTTGGGTAATGGCTTTTGAGCAGGCTCTGTTGAATAAGTGTGCATACAGTTCTCCCATCTGCCAGGTGGAAATGCTGTCTATTTTATGGGGTCACTGTGAAAGCAAGTTAGAATTGAGTGGAAGGCACCTGGCCTTGTCTGGTCTCCTTCTATGTAACCAGCTTTACCTCAAGCCACTTGCAACCCATTCTCCTTCCTTCTCCAGGGTGTTGAAGCATACTGTCCTTTAGTCCAAAACCCTCCTTTTCTTCCACTTTTAGTTACTTTCTACTTATCCTCAAAACCCAATCCAAACATCACACCCCAGGGAAGCATCAGATCAAGATCTGGCCAAAACCCCCCTTTACGTGCTCTCCTAAGAGCCAGTGCTCATAGTACTGTAATAGCCCTCCATAAATACATGCTGAATGAACAAAGGAAGGATCCCCAGAGTTTCTCCTCCATAATACTGAACACAAACGCATTTTACAAAAGATAATTTCTGTGGTTTTGTATTTAATGCTTTTCTCCCCCTCTCTTGGAAGTGCTGTTTTTGCCTTCACACTACTGTATCCCTGGTCTGGTCCGGTCCGTAAAGTAAACGCTCAGTAAATATTTGTAAATGTATAAATGAAAGACGATTAGGTGCTTAATGAATGACAGCCATTAAGGCATCCCTTATCATTACTCTGCCTGAAGTGGGCGAGGGCACTGCAGTTCACAGTGTGCAGATAAGGAAGCGGAGCAGGCAGGGGCCCGGCTGGCATCCCACAGCTAGTACATGGAGGACCTGGGACCAGATCCCAACCCCCCCACCCCCCACCCCAGGCTCCTGGGCAAGCACCGGTTAAGGGGTCTGCCAGCGGGTTGTGTATGGAGGAAAACTGTAAGGAGAGAACCACAAGGCTTGGGGAAGACAGGACAGGCTCCATCCCACGCTACCTCTTGGGCACATTTCATAACCTGATTAGTATTCATGCATAATTCTGAGATGTTATACCTACCTCACGGGCTTGGGTTGAGAACTGAAGGAGGCGAGGATTGTACAGCATCTAGAATGTGCTCGATGCTCAACAAACAGTAAGTGATATTACTATTATTACACATGTTGAGAATTAAAGATCATGACTGTATAGCCTGGAGAACGTGCTAGATGCACAATAAATATTTATTACTGTGGTGGTTTTGTCATTGCTGTTGTCATCATTATGTTTTCAGGCCAATAAGAGGTTGCTTCTCTTCCCGATGAGTCAGTGCTTGTTTTTCCAGTGATGACTCTGGGTCACCGAAGGTCTCATGCCCCCCATGACCATTCAGCACAGAAATACCACAACCCAGCCTGAGTAACATGCAGAATGGCAGCTAGGACTCAACGGGTTTCCATGGGGCACCATGCAGGCCCTCCTGGCTGCCTGTGTTTTTCGGTGTTTTGTTTTTTAAGATTTTTTTTTTTTTTAATTTATTTATAAGACAGAGATAGAGACAGCCAGCGAGAGAGGGAACACAAGCAGGGGGAGTGGGAGAGGAAGAAGCAGGCTCATAGCAGAGGAGCCTGACGTGGGGCTCGATCCCATAACGCCGGGATCACGCCCTGAGCCGAAGGCAGACGCTTAACTGCTCTGCCACCCAGGCGCCCCTCGGTGTTTTGTTTTTTAAATGAACACTTCATTTCATTTCATTTCATTCCATTTATTTATTTATTTATTTTGAAGATTTTATTGATTTATTTGAGAGAGAGAGAGCATGCAAGTGGGGTGGGGGGAGGAGCAGAGGGAAAGGGAGAGACTCTCAAGCAGATTCTGCAGTGAGTGCACAACCTGATTTGGGACTCCATCCCACAACCCCAAGATCCTGACCTGAGCCCAAATCAAGAGTGGGATGCTCTTGACTGGACTGAGTCCCCCAGCCCCAGCCCCCAGCTGCCTGTTTGAAGCCACACCTTAGCTTTGAGGGAAGATAGGCCCTTTCTTGTTAAAGACAAAGGGAAGGGAAATAGGAGTGGCTCTGTGAGGCATAGCCTCTCATCCTGGCACTTCTCTGCCTTGCTTTTCAGTGTTTTAAAGGCCTGGTTAGGCCTTTGTTCCCGAATGAGCACCCGAGAGGGGAAAAAGTGACTATCTGGCCTTAATATGTGTGACAAATTATTTAATGAACATTTAGCCGAGATTTGAAATTCCCCTAGTTTTATCTTCCTAGCCTTCCTTTCTCCTGCATCTCTCCTGGCGTTTTGGTAATGCTCCGCCTGGTCCCCGCTCCCTCACTAGCTCTTTTATTGCTTATTAGTCCACAGTGCCGCCTTTGATCCTCCCGTCTCAGTTTCCTTTTCTCCAATTTCATGCTTCTTTCCAGTGGGTTTTGGCTGGAGTGCAGCACAGGCATCGGAGGCCAGCGCAGGGAGACAGATGCCAGGGGCTCGCGTTGCCTTGGGACGACGCTGCTGCACCGAGTCTCTGAGGACAGTGACATTTGTATAGCTCCACGATGCGCTGATCATTCCTTGTGAGGTGGACAATAATGTGTGTGTTTCGTAGCAATAAAGAGAGCTCCAATCTGGTGTTCCAGATTGCTCAGAAACTGAAATCCACACCCGCCCCTGCCCCTTCTTATGACGCTAAGAAACCAACACATTGAAAATGAGTGGACGTTTTCATGTAATGTGTAGACATACTCAGTGCCAGGCTCCAGACTCCTGGCTTTACACCCTTATCTCTTGTCTCACTTAATTTAATTTTAGGGTTTGCTGTAATCAAACAATTGTGTGTCTCTGAGGAAGTTGCTTCCCCTCTCTGAGCCTCATTTTTGTTACCTGTAGAATGCGTCATTCGACCAAATTAGTGGTCCTGTGGGTTATGGATTTTAGAGACAGTGTAATTCGAATGGAAATAAGAAACGGATACTAACATAGATTCATCCTTTTAATTCTGAAACCATGAAACACAAACCCACCACCATCGACTAACACCCCTGACTTTTAAGGAATGGGTATTTTAATGCCAAAAACTGTAAACAGGACCCAATTGTGGATTGCATTCAACTTCGGGAAAACTCATGACAGGTCGCTGTTGTGTGGTTGTTGAAAGTGCTGTGCCTGCTCTTGGGAATGACTGGCCCAGAGGACCCCAAAGGTCTAAACTTGCAGTAAAACCAACTGCATCTCAGTTAATTGTCATGAGCCCAAGGCGGGGCCATCAGAAATATAGACCCGTCTAGACTCCCCATAGGGGAGCGAAGCAGAATGAAGGGATCTGAGGTTTGAATCAGGGTGTAAACGGACCTGGTGTATAGAATTTTTATTTTTCTCACAAGCACCTATTTCAGCCTATGCCCTTTTATAAATATGACACCCCATCTACTTACATTCCAGTTTCTCTAGGTCTAGAACCCTGGGCGTGGCTTTACCCGGCCCTCTGCTTCTGGGTCAGCTCCCAGGCTGTCCTCACAGTGTGAGCCGGGCTGTACTCCATCTGAAGGCTCATCTGGAGAAGGGCCCACTTCCTGTTGTTGGTAGGATTCAGCTCCGTGGGGCCTAGTAGGTTGGACGCTTGGGGTCCTTTCTCGCGGTTAGCTAGAGGCTTCTCTCTCAGTCCCATGCCACACGGGCCTCCCCAGCATGGCACTTGCTTTATTAGAGTGTGGAAGCCAGGGAGGAAATGGTCTACCAGCAAGGTGAGGCGACAGCCCTTTGCAACTTAACCACAAAAGTGACATCTTGCTACTTTTGCCCATTCCGTTTGTTAGAAGCAAGTCACTGGGTATGACCCACATTCACAGGGGGAGGATTTCAGAGCAGCGTGGAGACTGGGAGGCAGGGAGCACTTGACAAGCTCAGTTTCGTTGGGTTTTTCCAGTGTCTTTGGTGGGCTTCAGATTGACTCACAGGCTGCATGCCATCGCATGGATCCCTGACATGTTGCTGTTTGCCTTGCTGCTCTCCTGTGTGCGTTCTGTGTTCTTGTCTTCTGCCGTCTTTCTGGGCTGAGAGAGGTACCAGATGCACCCATTTTCTTTTTTCTATATTTATGCATTTCTGCCTCATGATGGGAGGTAAGATTTAGACCTTTAATAAGAAAGCTTATGAAAAGAATAAAGAAACGTGTGCATTATGTTTCCTAAAGTCAAATATTTATTTTCTTGCTGCTTTAGTAGAGGGGACCATGTTAATTGATGGCCCAAATTTTCTTTCTAAAGAAACATGTATTGTTGAGTTTTGATTTGAGTTTCAAAAATTGGCCAGAGACCCTGGACTTTTTTTTAGGCCATAAAGCTAGATAAGGCTCAGCGATCATTTCAAAGCCCACGTAGAATGTTATTCTTATTCCGGACTATGTATAGTCTTCAGGATTTCTCGTTTTGGTTTTGAGTTTTTTTTGTTTTGTTTTATTTTTGTTTTTGTTTTTAAGTAGGAATGTAAGGGGAAAAATACTTTCATTTTGCTGTTTTCAAAAAATATTGTACAGGTTGACTTTGAATATTGAACACCTTGATTTTGAATGTGTTCATGTTCTAAAACCTCTCCTTTAAAATGTATAATAAATAAAGTATCTTATTTAGTAATATTCTAATTTCTCCTGTGAAATATCAAACTTTTTTACTGAGCTGAGGCTTTTGTTTCTCCACATACCACCTTGTATAGAATCTGCAGCACTTGGAAACATTTCACCTTTGAGTTTCATATGATGGGGTCTCTTTCATTTACATTTCGAAAAAAGAAGTGAAATATTCTTTAAGAAGCCAAAATAATCCACGGGAATGTATGGTGTTTGTTCAGCTGGATATCTTATTTATTTGAAGTACTGAGAGAAATCTCTTCTGACTGCTCAAAAAAGGGAAGAATAAACAGTAAGAGTGTCCAAGTAATCTGAGCTAGAAGGTCCCTCCTTTCACAGAAAAGTTATAAAAAGTATATTCGCCAGATCCAAAAAAAATACTGTATATCAACTACTCAGACCTGAATAATGTTTTCTTAGTATTCTCACTCTTTAGAAGAAAAAAAACAACTGTAAAATCTGGGAACTTAAAAATTTTTTTTTATATTTTAATATTCCTGGGCAGGTGAACGCAATAAGTCTGTTTTTCCTTCTTAGAGCTTAACATCTCTCGTTGGCTTTTGTGTGTGCGATGTGTCACTTGTCCCTTTGTTGACTCTATAACCATAAAAGACCACGTAATGAAATTAGTGTGGCCAAAATCTCAGTGTTAACTCTGAGCACATTTCTTATAAAGAAGGCGTTAAAAGGATGTTTAAAAGAAAAAAAAAAAAGAGAGAGAGAGAAATACAACATATTTCAAAAGAATTGGATTCTGGAATGTATCCAGTCGTGAAAATAATATAGATTTCTTCTCCTTTTGTTCTCTCTGTTAAAACCATTAGGACTGAGCTGGCGTCTTTCTTGTGCATGTAACGTTGGGGAAAATAACAAGTTCCTTTATCCTGGACCTGGAAGGGTCTTTTCTCTGTTGCAGTTTGCTTTCCTCTCCATCTTAAGCTTGCATACCACATCTTCCAGTGCCATTTTGTCTCCCTGCCAGGCTCAAGGCTCTGTAGGATTCATATTTAAGTCCATAGTGGAGGCTTTTTTCATCCAAAGCCAAATTTAAAAAAAATAATAAAATAAAATGAAAAATGAAAAAAATTAAGCTGGCCTTTGCCATGTCTACCATTGCTATGCTTCCGTGTTCGTCTGTAATGTTAAGATCTGAAATGTATTTGATACAATGTGGAGATTTGCTGTGAGTTTTCTCTGAATGAGCCTATGTTCGGTGAGCCAACAGGACAAAGCCCAATAACAACAAAAACCACAGCTCACGTTTATCAGGACTCACCTGTTCTAAGTACCTTTTATGTGTCCACACCTCTCTTTCACACCATCCGCGACCCATCTGTTTTGTGGAAGTGTGTCTTGTGATGTTAGCCCAGAGGCCATGCCTGGACTTTGACGTTGGAAACACCAGGCTCCCAGTCTCCACCCTTCCTTGTAGGGACATCTGTTAATTGTGGGTACATCACACTATGTCTCAGGATGTCGGGTCTTCTTTTTCTCTTGGAAATGGAGAGAAGTAAGACCTCTACCTGGGGTCGTAATGATGTCTAAGGCTATACAAGAAGCTGTTGTCTGGGATATTGTCTATTATTTGACTGTAAAACTTGTGAAGCTATGCCCCTGCACGTTAGACTTGCCCTTTCACTCCGAATTCCGAGGAGAACCCCTGAAGAACTCCCATTCTATCTTCCGCTTGGTGATGAAATTACAACATATTGCTGGAGCTCTGGTCCAATTTTGTGCCTTTTCTCTTCTCTTCTTTTCTTTTTTTTTTTTTTTTAAAGATTTTATTTTTATTTATGTGACAGAGAGACAGCCAGCGAGAGAGGGAAAACAGGGGAGTGAGAGAGGAAGAAGCAGGCTCCCAGCGGAGGAGCCCGATGTGGGACTCGATCCCGGAAGGCCGGGATCACGTCCTGAGCCGAAGGCAGACGCTTAACGACTGCGCTACGCAGGCGCCCCCAATTTTGTGCCTTTTCAAACCATATTGTGCCAATGGTGAGCATGTCAACTTCCTTTGGTTTTTAGTGGCTCTGCGTTTTTCTTTTTCTAGCTTTTTCTTTCTTGTAGTCACCTTAAATCCGTCTTTGGAAGCAGGTCAAATATGAATTAATAAAGCGATTTAGGCTCAAGTACAGGTGTATCCCCTTAAATCTGTTAATAACACCAGACCAAAAGCAACTTTATCTTGGTCTGCACTTTTAGGCATATTTCTGAATCATCCACACCCAATGAAAGAAACGGTGCAATACCCTTTGACAAAATGAATCTTTTAATAAAACCATCCTGTCTTTGGGATTTGGGGAAGCTTTTCACCTGTATTTCCACATTTTGTCCTCATAATGATTAACGTGATACTAGATACTGTTTGCTATCAAGCAGTATGCCAGCTGCCCGGAGGGTAAAACTTTTAATTAGATATGTATGTGTTCGTGTATATATACACATGTGATCACAATTCTTCAAGGACCTAATAAGCATATGTTTACCTCTTCTTTGGTCTTTTTCTTTCTATTTCTTGACTATTCTCTTTATCCTATGCCTATTATTATTGTCCAGTTAGCTATTTATATCTTAAATATATCTTTGTGAAAAATTTATTTCATATTTAACTCATTTAAGATGGTTTATAAAGATGACAAGAACTAGCTAGCTAGCAATCACAGTGCCCACGGACACTTGCAGACAGTAAGTACTCAATAAATGGTTTTGTTATATCATGTAGACAGGGCATGCACCCTTAGAAAATCTGCTTGGGGGTAGGGGAAGATAAAACCAGCTACATCAGCCTGCTCTTTTGATCCTGAGGCTTTTTTTTTTTTTTAAACTCTTGTTTATGAATAAAGCATTTTAGTCAGAACTATATTGACACTGATCAATTTTTTTTCATGGGAGTCTAATACAGGGTGAATTCTATTAAATCAATTAAATACCTTGATCAAGTCTTTAAATTTGATACAAAGTTAGTTAAGCTGTTGCTTTAAAAAAAAAATGTATTCTGAAATTCTTTTTACCAGGACCTTTTCACCCTGCCCAGATATATTGTACAGTGAAGATTTCATCATCTGTTTTCTGTACACACCAAATTTTATAGCTTTTGTCTTGTGCATTTTTCTTTTTATCAGTTATCCCCACCAAACCACACTTTTAGGTTGGGTGAATCTCAGTTTCACCATGTGCAGTTTTTGCCACCAAGTTTTTGTGATGATGATTTCAACCAGAAATAAGTGTTATTTATTTGCTAAAAGACCAGTATTCATTTCTTAACTAATACTGAAGAAATTCCTCTGCAAGTCTGTTCCCATATCCTAGGGTTTCTCCAGATTGGTCTCTGAGGATGTTGTTAGTGTGATTCTTTCACAAACTTTGAAAGAGTTGGATGACTTCGAAACGCTTCCCCTTTGTATTGTTGTGGCCAGGCAGGTAGTAAATGGTGGGTCAAGTGTCCTCTTGTTGGTCCAGAACAGTGTCTTTCAAGCTTTTTTTGATTACCACCGAAGTTTTCTGTCACAACCCAATGCATGTATCCTTAAGCTTATGCACGTATTCATGTCTTCGTGTATCGTGTGTGTGTGTGTGTGTGTGTGTGTGTGTGTGTAACAAACATTTTATCAAACAGTTCTCTATGAGCAGTGTTGTCTGCTGTTTTCATCTCGGTTGTATTTCATTTTTTAAAGTGCTGATTGTTACCCAGTTTTACCGCCCACTAAATAGCAGTCTGTCCTTTGAAAATTGCCGCTCTAGAACTATTTGGTCTGCTCTCATCTGACAAATGTTCATTGAGTGCCTTGTGGGCTGCCTCAGGGGGTAGAAAATGCAAAAGTGAGCAGATCTTGATCCTTGGCCTATGGGCACTGAGGTTAAACAGGGCAGAGATGTCAAGAACGCTGATGTGAGGAGGCATGGTTGTACTGGTCCCACTGGTCCTACAGTGTTTTCTCTTCTGGGGTCGATGTAAGAGGAGTCACATAAAATTGCAGAATGGAGACGACATCTTTACTGAGCCTTGAAGGATATGTGGGCGGTGAAATTGTAGACACAAACAGGAGAACATTTCAGGTAGACTTTGCAGCAATGGTAGGGTGGAGTCCGGGACTAGGGACAAAATTACGGATGTGCAAAAAAAAAAAAACCTCAGTAATCAAGATACACAATATTTAATGCAAAAATTTTTAAAAAATCAAAATTACAAAAAATCATGAAGAACAAAATTTCTAATTTTTAATCAAAATGTCAGTGTTATAGCAAAGTCTCCATGGCATATGGATTTGTGGTGAGCCATGGAGGACGTGAAGGCGAATAAATGAATGAATGAATGAATGGCCAGTGAGGGCCTGGTTGAGGATTTGGGATCTTACAGCCTCCTATTAATACTGATGATGATGGAGATAAGACGATGATGAGGGGAATGACCCACACAAAGCTAGCATTTATTGAGTAGTTGCTGTCTTCCAGGACTTGTGCTGTGTACCTTATCTATTTCTTACAATGTTTCTTTAAGAGTGGTATTCCCTGTTATTGCTGAGGAGGCTTGTCAAGATAGGTAAGTATCCTGCTTAAGGCCACATAACTAAAAGGCAGTAGAGTGTAGACTCGAGCTGTTTCCAATGGGCTCAAGTGCTCCAGCTCCGAATCTCTACCACTGATGACCTCTGTTGGCTGCAGATTGTGTCTGGGCTTCAGAGAGGCCATTTTTATGGCCATAAGAAAGTGAGTTGGGAAGAAGAGTTTTTGGTTTTGGGGTTTTTTTGTTTGTTTGTTTTTGTTTTGTTTTTTTGTGTTGAGACCAATAGGTAGGCTGAAAGAGTTGATCTTCTGGAAATTTTGTGAGCCTGTACAAAGGCAATATTAGGGGTCGGGAGTTAAATGTTGCAGAACTAGAAGTAGAAACGTTTAATGTGTTCACTAAACAGGGGAGGTAAATGGGCAGGAATACAGAGGAGATACGTTTGTGGATGGATTTGTTGGTATGCCCATGTGTGCTTGCATGCATAAACGAACAAGTAAAGGAAGATATCTGACATATAAGTGTTGTTTAGTGCTTAACAAAATACTGTCCTGTCTTTTCTTTTCTAAAATAGTAGCATTAAATTCTTGCCTTAGGGATATTGGATAGAGGTGATATGGGACTATATTTAACATAATTTAAAGTATTTTTCCTTCGGATAGGTATGTTGTTTATCTCTATAAATAACTATTAGAATTGTGAGTCTGCGGTATCTCAGAAACATCTTGATATATCTTTCTAGTGATGACACTTAATGAATGATGTAGGACAGATTCTAAGAAAAGGATATTTAGAATATCCACATGTGTCACTTCCATAATATGTTTAAAAATTATCATGCCTATTCATTATTTAAATAGCTGTGGCCTTTTAGTGAATACCAACATTAACAAACCGTGTTAACATGATTTAAAATATGTAATGAAGTTTGCAAGGCCATCTGATGACGGAGCTATCAAATTAGCACACACAGCATTGACTGATCATCCTTATAAAGAGCTGTTTGCATTGTGAACAGAGAAGATGCACATCCCCTTGTGGGCTGGCAGCATTTCTGCAAGCATTTTCCTAAGCGACGCCACTGGCGGGATGGTTTTATTCGATGTTGAAATGTCATGCAACGTGTGCCCATCCTACGATTCTAATCTGCTGCGCACTTAGGGGAGTTGGCATATGTTCAGACTGGCTGGTAATGTGCTCTGTGATTGTGTGTGTGTGTCTGTCTGCCCCCTTTTTGTTCATTTTCGTTACTGCTATCCTCATTAAAGGCCTTTCCAAGGCCTTCCTAGGTTCTCAGATGACGGCTCTTCTGAAGCAGGATTATCCGGGGATAGAAAATGCTCTCTTGCAGATATGCCATTTTGCCACTTTGAATAAAATAGCACAAAGTTTTTTCATTCAGTCCAGATTTGCTCCTTGCTCTCTTGGTTCTTTCAAAGTAATGACTTATCAGAGGTCTTAGCGCGCAGAGCCAGTGAAGGTGAATTCACCCAAAGTTAGTGAATGGAAATACAAAAACTCCGTTTTCTTTCTTCCTTCCCCCTCCCCTCCCCCCTCCCCTTCCCTCCCCCTCTCTCTCTTCCTTCCTCTCCTTCCTTCCTCTCCTCTCCTGTTCTTCTCCCTCTCTCTCTCTCTCCTCTCTCTCTCTCTTTCTTTCTTTCTTTTTTCTTTCTTTCTTTCCACAATTATTTTTCCCCCAAGGCTAAGCTTTCTTTTGGGAAATCTTGATGGCCCCTCCTGTAAGACTCTCTGCTTTTACAATATTCATGAGGATCACAGAAGGTCTGTATGAAAGGAACTTGTAAACTTAGCTGCTTTTGCTGAACTCAAGAACTTCCTTGACTCTCCATGCTGGAGGTCACATGAAAGGTCCCCTTTTCTAGATGAAGAAACTAAGGAGTCCCCCCAGAGATGAAGGGTGCAACTTGGCCTGCAGACTCTGTCTCAGTATTTATCTTCTACCTTTCCTTGCTCCCTGTCAACGGATTTTTTTTTTTGTTTTGTTGATACAGCATTGTTTGACCTAAATGTTTATTTCATCTCATATATCATTTTAAATTACATTATTATGCAGCATTTGAATAATAAACAATGTAAGTCACCTAATTTTTTGACATTAATACAAGGAAGACAATCTGACAAAGTGTATGTGTGTTTACATTCATTTGTATACACACAGGCACACCTGTATAAACTCATGTGAGTACTGGAGGCTGTTGATAGATGGCGCTATATTTCACTCTGCAACAGATAATGTTATGGCAATGCTGTGTGCAGACGCCCACATTCAAAACACAAGTCACATCTGTGGCTTGGGGGAAAAGCAACGGAATGATTAGTTCATCGTTATTGGGCCAGGGGAAGAAGAAAACCCTTTATTTCCAACAGTTTCCATTCCCTGTGTCACCTCGGTATTTAATTGACTTCACTTACACGACTACTTGAAGTTTTACCAGGCTAGTTGCTACTATTAATTATAACCTAGAGGGATAATATTAGTAAACTAATGGATCGCAGTTTCTAAACGGAGGCCAGCAGGTGACTTTGGAAGACAAGCACCTGACATGGTCAGATGAACTAAGGCTCCCTTTGGTCATCTCAGGTGGCCACAGTCCTGCAATAGCCTTGGCGATTATGCAGGCTAAACCCGTTAGTTTAGAGATCAAGAAACCGGACCCTGAAATGTCAAGAGACTCTTTGAAGTTCATGCCGAGAGAGTTTTCATGGCAATACGAGACTCTCACCTATTTCATGTTTTAACTGACATGGCCTTTCCAGTATTTTGAAAGGATGTATATTTATTGCATAACTGGATATTTCAAAGTGGCCTGGGAATTAAGCATTGTTTTTTTTTAAAGCTTATTTTATTTATTTGTTTATTTATTTTAGTAATCTTTACACCTAGCATGAGGCTCGAACTTACAACCCCAAGATTGAGAGTTGCATGTTCTTCCAGCTGAGCCTGCCTCCCCCCCCGCCCCGCCACTGCCAAGGGCCTTCCCTTCTTGATGTTAGAAATAAAAAATTGTAAGTCGTGCCTTTAGAGTCCCAAGTTGTGGTACATGACAGAACAGAGAAGGAGTCTCCCAGCCCTATTGGTCCATGGCAGGGCTTCTCTAAACCAATTTAAGAACATCTCAGAATCATCCTTGATTAGCTTAGCCTTATTTGTTATTTGCCTTTCTTGTTAATTATTTGACCCCAAATTTAGCTGCATAGTAACTTGCGTGTGGCTTTGATGCCTATAGAGATCTTCACTGATCAGTTCTAGAATCTCTTTCATTTTGAAAGTCTTTACCTCTCAGTTTCAGTAATTTCTGGCTGTTTAGGACAAAAAGCCACAACTCCTATACCTCTAATTATGGTTGGTACTGAAGCCCTATGGGGGTCTGTGTTGGGGGTGGGGGTGGTCGAGCTTGGACTTTCATAGGTAGGGTCTGCGTCATACAAGACATCTGCCTGCCCTGTGCACATAGTGTTGCAGACATTTACAGTCAGGAATAGTCAAGAAAGCCAAATTTTTAAAAAGTATTTTCAGAGAAAAATACCTAATTGTTTCTCTTTATGCAAATCCAAAGTAATTGTCTCCTAGAAAAGTACTAAATATACACTTCGGCTCTCTCTCCTCTCTCTCTCTGAATTAATCAAGTGTGGTTGCTGCCTTAACTTGCTCAGCTGGAAACCACCGGCTTGTAGGATTCCAGGCTCATGTGATGAGTTAAACACAGGGACCCCCGAGTATGGAAATGACACAGAATATTCATAAAGTCAGGCTGCTTGGCTTCCCAGAAGGTAACCCTGCAGCAGGCTGCATTTCTCTAGTGTTCATAAAACCCAGTCCACACAGCAGCTCCATCCGTGGGTGACAGGGATTTTGCTGATGGTTTTAAAATCAGGGATAGTTTATAATTATTTTTTAAGGACATTTTTTGTACACACTTTTACGCATGGTATTAAACTATGGCGTCTTCAGTGAGAATTAAACTGAATGTCATCGTTCCCCTGGATGTCACTCTGACCCTGTCAGTTTGGCCTCCCTGCTGTCCCTTTGGACATTCATCGTGACATTTTGCATGAATTCATTCTTTTCACATGGGGGGCGGGGATGGGGGTGGGATGGGGTGCACTTGGAGCAAATGGAAGTGGAAATGCCTACCACACAGGTGCCGCTTCAGTTACTAACCTGGGAAAGTGAAAGCTGCCCACGAATTCTCAAGGTTGCCTTCGAAGTCTTCGGTTTGTCTTTAAGGAGCTGGCTTAGGATGGAAGCAGTGAATCATGAATAGCATGTTCATGCTTTTCTGTAGGTTCTGGGTGATCAGCTTGGAAACGTGCATCTAAATGCACACGGTTAGCTTATTATAAGTCTCATCTGTTCACATATTTGAGTTGACTCTGAAGTGTCAGTGACAGTATCAGATAAAGCCCTTCTAGGAATATGGTCATCCCCAGAGAATCCACATGTTTTTCATTGCAATCGTATTGAAATCTGCAACCATATTTTAGGATGGTCCTGTCTATAATGTTCTCATTTGAGCAACCTTTGGATTGTTTTCAGGGTTACACAGGAGGGACAGAAGGGTGGAGAAGAAGCATTTTGCTGAGTGCCATGCAATGGGCCTGGTATGTTTTATATGTCATTCCAGTTACTTTACTTCTCACAGGAACCTAATGAGCTACAGATTATTATGCCCATTTTAGAGATGAGGAAATCTAGGACTTGAGTGCCTTGCCTCAGTCACATGGCTAGTAAGGGGCAGAGCTGAGCATCTGACGTGTGTGCCCTCCCTAGTACATCTCGCTGCTTCCTTGAGATGCACCCCAGAGCACACCGGGGCTTCCACAGGCTCCGGTTCCAGCACAGGGCTGAGTGTGGTTTCTGGGAGCGGCACCATGGATGGAGGATTGTACTGCTGCCGAAGGAGCCCACCCGCTCTTCTGTGGTTTGGGAACCTGTGGTCGGGAATCAGCGACACATGGTAAGGATAGGTCCATTCCTGCCCTTTGAGATGGGTGACCTGAGGCCTGGAGGGAATCACGGGATGGAGAGTGCCAGTGGGCTGCCAGGTCTGACATTCCTGAGGGCCGTGGGGGCAGCTTGTGCTTTATCGTTTTCTTAGTGTTCTACTCATTAACCCACCTTGCAGCGTACTCCTTCTGTGCTCTCTTTTCCTCCTTGAGTACTCGTGCTTCAGATGCACAGATTTCTCTAGCGCTTACGGAGAGTAGACCAGAGGTCAAGCGGGCTCGCTGTTTGGAAGCTTCCCACTCCTTCTGTGGAATGTGGGCCTGAATAACTCGGATTTGCACTTTGCAAGAGAGAAAACTGGCGCAGCGTATGGCGGGCACGTCCAGTAACCTATGTCTTTGCTTTTGAAGAACTCAAGAGCAGATGTGACCCCTTTTAGAGTATGAAATGCAGTATATTCTGTTCTGAACCAGTCCTGGTGACCTTTGAGGGTTGGACCGGTGAGGTGTAGCAGTGTTTGAGCAATGCAGGATTCACCATTAAATGGGTGCTGTATTTGAGTTTTTAGTCCGTTCTTTTGTATTAGGAAGTATCACTTGTATCTCCCTGCAAGTTTGGAAAGTATTCTTCTTGGAGAATAATGCTGATCGAAGATATCAGTAAGGATTTGGATATTGCTAATCTCATTTGTCAAATTCTAGGCACAGATGTAACCTGCATGACGCCTCGTTTCACACTTGACTAGCACAGTGGTGGTGGTGGTGGTCAAACTTATCCAATCATTACTGTGTTGCCCTCATGTGAGTTTGGTGCTATAGCGTATATGTGGAATTCCATGTTTGATACAGATTTTTTAAAACCTGATTAAAATGTCACACGGGTATTTCACTCTCCATGAAAACTACCTTTCACACACACTTCTTATAAATCAGAGAGCCCACCTAGCAAATTCTAGCTTCTCCTGGGTGTCCTATATTTAACACAGGTCCTCCTAGCATCTGAGTCACCATCCACTGAACTCATATTGCTACTCATCCAAATGAGGAACTAATTAGGAAGGCCAGAAAGGGGGGAAAATGTGGGAGTGTATCTGGGGAAGGTAAGGAGTTCTGGGTTGAGAAACCCATCCACACAAGCCAAATGTGTGTGTAGCTGGAACTTGAGATCTGATTTAATGAAAGAAAAAATAAAGACAAGCCAAACAGGACCGGCCCTTTGCAAGGATCCCCACTTGGGTACACCTAACACAAAGACTGGTGAGGCAGCCAGAAGCTGCGCAAAGCTGTTTTCAAAATCAGAGCCATCCGCAGCCCCCCTAAACCCTTGTAGGTCATGCCTGAATACCTTCACTGCGCCCCATGTAAAAATACACTTGGAGGAGATTGGACATGCCCTATGAATTATACCTTATTTATTATCATTGAGCCCTCCCTTTTTCCGTCATGCTTTAGAATTATGGGCTAGAGCAGTTCTTAATACTCTATTTATTTTAGGGGAGGAAAATGTTTTTCTTCAACCACAACATTCATGCAATACCAACTGCTGGCAGTTTCCCCAGCATTTAAGGAAATATTGTTGCAAGGCTTTTATGTTCTGTACTTCAATCAGCCAGGCCCAGCAGTATCCCAATAGAAGGACCCTCAACAGACCATTTTCAGCATTTTGCTACAATTAAACTCCTCTGGTTTTAGCCCTCAGGCAATTTAGTACCTTTTTACATATGCACATTATGAACTTTTGACCAGGGTCTAGCAGTCATATATTAGAGTGCTGCTCTTGAAAGCAGGCTTAACAAGTTCCTCTGAGTATTGCAGTTGGAGTCAGTCGTGGAAAAGGTAATTTAAGCAACTTGCAGTGAGGCCATTCAGAATCTCAGCGATGATCCTAAATCTCTCTCTCTCTCTCTCTCTCTCTCTCTCTCTCTCACTCTTTTTTTTTTTTTTCCGTGTTTCCTCTGGAAGCTGGTAGCAAGAGCTTTCAAAGTCTGTGATTGATCTTTTATTCAGTAGCTAACGAGGGCTGTGATTCTATTAGCGCGCTACAAGGCAAGAGAACAGTGATTTAATGAAGTGTCTAGTGAGCTGGCCATAGATTTATCCTGTTGTCGCTAATTTGCAGTGCCGTTGTGAGCATAAAGGAAACTGCACTCACACTGCTATTAAGCAGGTATTTCCTTAGTAAATTGTTGTAAGGTCAGGTGCAGTTATCTCAGCAAAAGCAATGCCTTACCTCTTCAGTGTCTGCAGATGACAGCCGCCGTGCTGAGCGCCCACTGAAGTGGAACCGGGAGATCAGAGGTCCGTCTCCAAGTCGCCCTTAGCGGAGGCAGGAGCAGATGAACTGCCAAGTAGGAGTAATAGAGTCATAATTGGTGATTAGAACTGGAAAGGTGCAATAACATCTTAATACAAACTGGCGTATGTTATAGTTACTGTCAGTTGTTGTAAACTTGCCCTGCCGCCTGGACTAGTTACGTTTCCCTTGATTAGCTCTGAGAAGCGAGGCGGCAGCGGGTGTGCCAGGCGTGCTCGCGGAGAACATCTGAACCGCGCCGCTTCTTGGGGTCCCGCCCTGTCGTGCCTGCTGTTTTTCCTGGGCACTGGCACTCGCCCCCCCTACCCCCACGCACACCCCCTGAACGCAACACTGTAACCTTTCCCCACCACCCGGGGAGAACCGTGATTTCATAAGTGTCCTCTGATCGCCCCTCTTTCCAGGCGCAGTGACATTTATGCACCCTGGCTTTGAGGCTCGTTGAACTTTTGTTTTATTTGCCTTTGCTAAGGGGAGGTATTTGCCTCGTGTCAAATCTATATCCCACTGCAATTCTGTGTTCACAGTAACAGATTTGGTCTTGCTGTGCCAGAAGGAAAACATGAAAGAAAATAAGGACTTGGTTGGCACTGAGGAATTTTGTGTTTGAGACTGGCCGCCTTTTTAAAATGTAGGGGTATATTTCAAGTGTGAGGTGCCCTTGCAGGTATGGGGAGGTGGTGTCCATCCGTGGGAAAGGCTAATTGAAGAAATTCCTTTACGATGCTTGATGAAATGCCAGGCTGGCTAAAAAGGACAACCCTTGAAAAACAAGGTGTCCGACAGCAGATTTACACATGGCTGAAGATTTCTCTATGCTCTGCAGCATAATTGTTCTTTAAATTCATAAAAGAAGAAGCTACCCAACATTGTCCAGACATGCTGAGCAGCTGTCATTACTCATAAATATAGGTAGGTGACTGGTCATTTGTTTTGTTTTGAGTGGGGTGAGGCTTGGCAGGATGCCTAGGAACCAACCATGAGAGGAGCTAAGGAGAGAAAGGGCCAGGACACATTTTACTAATCTGGTGCCTAGTAAGTTCTCAACAAATCTTGTTTGATTCTGGGGTTGTAGAATCTGTAGAATCTTGTTATCCAGTTCTCACTCTGACCCATAAAACTGGGGCAGTTCTCAAGCTTACTTCGCCCCAGGGCTGCCATGTGTTAGGTTACTTAATGTTTATGTTCAAGTAGAGAGTTTAAAGGAGTGTTTTATAACAGGGCCCTGTTTGCAGACAGTCAACTGGATGATAAAGAAAAGGTTGAGTCAAACTTCCTGATTTCCCAGTGTGGACCTTTGGATCTCAGCATGGTCATGTTCAGTGTGTGATGGTGGCAGAGCCACCATCATCCCCCTCCCATAGAATTGAAATCTCAGCTTTTTGGTCTGGAGATCAGAACCTGGGACACACAGGCAGTGGCCTATCATGGAGTAGACAAGGCTGATCAGAGCACACCAGCATCAATGAGAACCTGGTCAGGGCCTGGCAACAGCTTGCACTGACCCGTCCAGGAGAGATGTGGCATAGGGAATCCTTAGAGATTCCCTGCTTAATTAACTTCATTGGCTTATCCAACACTAAACTAAATTGAAAGGAAGGAAGGAAAGAAGAAAGGGAGAGAGGAATAGAGGGAGGGGGCAAGCTGGAAAGGGAGGGAGGAAAGCACAGCCCGATGTCCATGCACACGGTCTTACAGTCCACACAAAGCACCCTGACCAGGTGATGGCATAGGAACAATAGTGCCAAGTGGCTAGAATTATTGAGTGCCTACTCTGTGCCCATATCTCATTTAATCTTAATGGCCATGCCCATTTTCTAGAGGATAAAGGTGTGATTTAGAGGCCATGATGGAAGCCAAGCAGGATTTGAACCTAGATCTGTCTGCATTCCCCCCCCGCCCCCCCTTAAGTAGGGAAGTGCTATTTCAGTGTGCCCCCAACCCCATTCTTCCTGGGAAGGCCTCATTTCTCAAGAGGTCTGGCAAGGGCTGCTCCCTCCCTTTCATTTCTCTACAGGTCCCCATTCAGTCCCCTTGTGTGACACATGGACACTGTGCTCTCCAATCTGATTTGGGGACATGTTGTTGGACCTTCAATAAGGAACACAGGGAAAGGAGAAATAGAATTATAAAAATTCTCATTTCTGAAGTAGATGAATAATCTGGGTTGGAAATCATACTGTCCTAGACCTACAGACCACTCAGCCTTCCCTGCCTTTTCCCTAAGTGGCCCTGAGGGAAGATTTGGTAAACAGTTGTCTGTTTGGGTTGGAACAATTTCCCTGAATAATGTACGTTTTCACTAATAAGCGTATGGACCCCATGATCTCTTAATTTAGCATGCTTTCCAGGTATGTGTTAATTTTTTCCACTTACACAACCTGTTTTGGTAATAAGCTCCCCTTACACATGTTTCTTGGTAAATAAGACCCATCGTCAGAGGGCACCAGTAGTGTAATCAATTTATGTTTTTTAAGGTATTCTGTATTTCATGGATTTTTTTTTCTTTTTAAAGAACTGATCTTTAGATTCAGAGTTGCATTCATGGGATTTATTTATTTTTAAAATGAAAGGGACTAGCATATTAGACACAAAAGGTCAACTCTTCTCTGATCCCATTTATATAATATATCCAGAATAGGCAAATCCATAGAGACAGCAGATTGGTGGTTGTCAGGTCCGGGGTCTAGGGAGTTGACTGATCATGGGGTCCAGGGTTTCCTTGTGGGGTGATGAAAATGTTCTGGGACTGGACAGAGGTTGTGGTTGCACAACATTGTGAACAACTGAATGGCACTGAATGGTGCACTTTAAAACGGTGAATTTTATGATATGTAAGTTTCACCTGAATAAAGAAAAATAGGGTAACACATAAAAAGGCGTCTTGTCACATGGGGCACATTAAACAGTTTTGGGTTTTTTTCTCCCCCTTTTCTTCCATCTGCACTGAACAATCCCCCCATTATAGCAGCAGGCAGGAAGTGCTTGGGCTGTGTGTAATGCCCAGGTGAACAGATCTCAGAGAGGGAGCCCGGCCCCTGCCTTGCATGGGGTTCTGCTCGGGGCCTCGGAACCATGTGCTTACCTTCTCATTTCTTGACCATGCTGTGGATGAGTTATGTGTTTGCCTCTGTTATTAATAATGTATTCCTTAAAAAATCTATGTGCATTATAGTCTTTGATCTTGTCATGAAATTTCATAGCCAAAGATTCCATTTACTTTTTTTCTTTTTTTTAATTTTCAAAGAGGTAGAATGGAAATAACTTTAAAACTTCCCTTTCTAGTGGAGAACTTCCTGCTGACCTCCATCCATGTTAATGAGGTATGCATGAATGTATGTGCGTGTGTGTGGTGTATATACATGTACACATATACCCATGTATACGTATACAGCATGATACAACACTTGCTTCAAGCTTACTGTATTCTAGAGGTGAGGAATATTTGAACACAAGACTTACGCATCTTGTAGATTAAAACAGAAAATAAAGTCTTTAGACCAAGACACCATCAAAAGCTCTCTTTTCATTGTTCTTTTATTGTTTATTGACTTCAAAAAGACTTTTTAGTTTAAACTGACTTTAATGTCTCGAACGCTCTTTGTAAAGTGACTTTGAAAACTCGGGGATAATGTCTTCATTAAGCGGAGAAAAATCTTAGGGAAAAATATACTGTAACTTGGCTTTCATTAGAGTAGAAGGAGATAAAGCTTTGCTTAATTAATGTCTGTTTCTCCTCTGTTCAGAATTCTAAGGGAAAAGGGGGTTAGAATTAGTGCAGATAAAAGCTTGAAACAGACATAACACTGAAACTTTTTTCTTCCCTTCTCAGAATTTAGAAGAGCACACTTTGTATAACTCTGTGAACGGTATTGGAATATTCCAGGTGCCCTGTCTTTCTAGATGTACAGTGACTCCAGGGCCAGAGACACAGGTCACCCCGGCTTTTTCCACTCTTGCCTTCATCTTCTCTTTTTGTTTGTTCCTAGCACTTGTTTAGAACTTGATTCAGGAGGGGGGTATCTCTTCATATGTCTTCCTTTCTATCCGTCTTCCTCCTACTGCTTTCTAAGCCATCCATCAGATCTGATTTCTTCAGAAAGTCTGTCCCCATTGTCCCAGCCTCTGGGCACCCACCGATTTCTTTTTGCACTGGATCTTTACTTTTCTGTGGCTTTCTACCTGTTCCTTGTTCCGCATCTTTTCTCTGCAGAGAGGGTCTGCCCCTTAAACTTAGGAATGCTTTCAGGGCTGCCTCTCCCCCCCCCCTTTTTTTTTAAACTCCAGCTGAATGCTGGGCTCTCCAAACTCTGAGTCTGGAACCAATGCCTGCTGATCATACTGGCTGCCTTGTTCTTTTTTCCTATATCAATAGCAAAAGAGAGAATTATGCATAGGACTACCACCCATCAGAGTACAAACTCGGTTTCAGGATGGATCCTGAAGGAGTACAGTTCCTAGAGGAGCCATCGCAAGGTGCCTTCTTAGCTCCTATGAGAAGGGGTGCCAGACCATCCTTTTTGTGTAGACATCAGTGATCCTGTGGCCTGGCAGAGGAAACAGTGTCTTACAGTGGAAGAAGCACAGGGCTTTGGATAAAACAGACCGAGGTACAAAACCTGTGTCTCCTATGTACCAGTTCACAGACTCAGGGTAGGCTGAGCCTGTCTGAGCCTTGATATTCACATCTACAAAGTGGGGATAATAGTGCTTACCTCCAAGGGTTGCAGATGGATCAAATGAGGTAGGGGAGATGCAGTTACAATCCCTACTGATCTCAGTAGTGCCCTGCAGCCACCTAATTCTGCATCACAACAGATCTGCTCTGGCTTCTTCTAAGTAGCAACACTTGCAAAGACTTCCCTTTTACCTGTTTCCCCTGCCACCACCACCAAAAAAATGTATATTTAAGAGGCCAGCTTTCAATATCGTGGTGTCTTACAGCTAATAATCCGGATGGCTTAGCTGTCTTTATTGTGTCTGTCAGTAGATAGATGGTTGGGTAGATTGATTTTGTTTTAACACCTGTGCCATGCTGCTGGCCTTACTCTTTTTCAAATGCTCAAATGCCACTGAGTCATGGGTTTCAGAGGCGGATGTAAATACTAGGAGTTTTAAGTGGCATGGAGTCGCCGCGGGTTTGTTATGTAAACCCTCAGGGATATTTATACCCTCTACTGAGAAGGGTAATTGAGCCTCCAAACCACCCACCAAGATTTCTGCCTGTAAAATATTTAAGGACTGGTACTATAAAGCCATTTCCCTTATGCAATTTGTTTTCCATCTAAGAGCAGGAGAACAAGGGAAATATGGCTCAGAGTAACTTATAAAAGCCAAACTCTTAAGCCGCTAAATGCAGCTCCTCACAATAGCACCTGGAGAAGGGCTGAAGGCAACAAAAAGTAAACAGAAAAGGGACCGGGGTTCAGAAATTGAGATGACAGAGTTCCACAATGCGGCTCAATGATGGTCTCATAAATCACCCATTCAGTATCAAGCCAGACGTTCCCTGGAAGCCTAACATGGAGTGTGCAGAAGGGATTTTTGATAAAAGGGGCCTAGTTAGAAGATGTGAGAAACTGAACTTTAGTAAGCATAGTGGGCTGCTGGGACACCTCGGAGTACGTAGCACACCGTCGTCAGCTTGTGCTTTCTTGTGCCTGGACTGCAGAAGTTTCTTAAGCTGTGCTTTCCTGAGGGGAACGTCCCCCTGGAGGAGTGTGCCCCAGGAGCCTGGGTGAGGTGGCGCTGGGTGACAGAGATTCTCTGAAACAAGCCTATGTGCACAACCGAGGATGAGAACCAAAGAGATGTGGAGGAAATGCTCAGGGGCTCACACGGATGGATACGCTTCAGATTGATGTATTCGTGAAGGCAGCACTGGCTGCCCACATGTGTGCAGTGGCTCAGACATGGTAAACTTTGCTGATTCTACATAAGGTCCAACGCGACTGTTCTGGATCAGCAGGCACTTCTCCCCCAGGTGCTGACTCAGGGACCCAGGCTCTTTCTGTCTTGGGGTTCATCATCCTCCACACCTGGCTTTGAAGGCTGCATTGATCGTGTGCAAAATGCTGGTGGAGGAGGCTGGAAAATGGGCCCTCGTGTGTGGGGGCACTTTAAGGACCAGGCTGGGAGAGGCACATATCTGTGAAACGTAAGAGGCTAACAAGTGTAGTCAAGCTGTGTGCTCAGGCGGAAGAGGAAACAGGTGGGGTAGACAGACAGCAGATCTTTGCCCTGGCTGACGTGCTGATTTGTCTTTGTTTGAAATCACTTTAGATTCTCAGTTCTTTTTCTTTTTTTTCTTTCTGTTTGGCCAAAGTTCTTTAAGTGGATGACCCTGGAGATGGCCAGAGGTAAATGAACCGTGCTCCCTGCCCTCCACGATGTCAGCCTCTTGGGGAAGCAAGAGCCCATACTTACTGTCCACTGTGCCGACTGCCAGGGTCTACTTCCCACTAGGGAGAGCAGGAAGGAGGATTCTTGCTCCCCTCCACGGCCTCCCTAGCAGCTGAGGGGCCGCAGGACAGTTCTGGTCCACAAGTACAAGCAGAAATCCGCCCAGGCCTTCTTGGAGACCTTCTGGTCTTAGATGAAAAGGCAGGGCTGCTGGTGTTTTCTGCCCTTGTTTCTTCCTATGTGCAGTGCAGATTTGATGCTGACAGGCACAGCTGCCTCCTTGTTGTCATGAAGCCACAAACAGGAGAGAAAAGTCACAAGAATGATGGAGAGAATGGCCCTCACCCCCTAGGACCACAGCCTGGAGTCAGCAGCTTTGTCACAGTCAGGCAAGTGTCCTCATCCAGGGTCTGTTTCTCCCTCCTCCTGCCAATCAGCCACTAATAAACATACCAATATGAGTGTGGGATACAGGTTTAAGAGAGATTCTGGATAATCCTCAGGGGTGAGAATTCTTTGGGAATGCATGTCGTCCCTCACCCCGTTTGTTTGCTTGAACATATGCCGAATACTCATTGTGTCCTACTTCACTTAGGAAATACTCCAGTACAATGTTTCTAGAAAGTGACAAGTTTTAGCATAGGAAGACTTTCTTTGCCATTCAGATTTTTCTCAGCACGTTTCGGTTGTGGTGATCTCAGAACTTTGAATTATGCGTGAAATACCTGGAGCAATATTTGAACTTCTTGACTTTCTTATTATTATTGCCCCCTTTCCTCTGTGTCTTTGTACTGAGACACATCTATGTTATGGTAATTGCCTCATGGTATTCGAAGATCTGTATTTGGGCCACATTGGTTGGAAGATGAAAATATATAGGTGCTAGTATGTGAGCATAATTTGACCTGAACCAGGTTACGGTTTCCACCACTCTTAACCAAAATAATACTGTTAGGAACAGTGATACTGCCACTACTGCTACCACGAATGATTTTCCATGTCAAGGAAACGTGTAAACATCGTCATGCGGTAGATGTCTGACTTAGGAAGTAAACTTTTAGGGCTCTGTGATACAGCAATTTGCAAATTTATTGTTGTTGTTTTCCTATTCACGAAAACTATTCCAGATAACAGTTATCAGTTTTTGATTATTACACATCCTTTATATACTACGGTATGCTTCTTTAGAAATAGAATACAATGTAGACTCTCCGCTTTATTTAGTAAATCCGTTCCTTTGATTATTCCAATCAGTTATGATGATGCCAGTCTGTGCACCTGTTGCTCTGGGGCACCTCTGCTTCCAATGGCCAAGGGTTGATGAAAAATCAAAGTAGAAAGAGGGAACAGTAACATTGTAAAATTGGTCTCTGTGTAGATTTCAAATTAAAACCCCAGCCATGGGGTTTTAGCACCACTGCAAAGCACCACTGCAAAGGATTGGCCCCATATTCCATTCCTGTAACAGTTGCATTAACGATGGAATTACTCAGCAGGGCCAGAACGAACCTGGTCAGCCTCATAGCTCCTAAACCAAGGCTGTCGTGTCTCCAGCCCTGAACACTTTGTCCATTTTTAAATAATAAAAACTTTGGGGCCTTGGTAATTGTTTCTTAAGGAAGAAACTCAGAAAATGTAGAAGGTGAATTTTTGTCAGCTGAAACTAAATCATCTTGCTGTTCTGTGGAGTGCACACAGCTTGGAATGTATACCATCGGGTTTGCTAGATTGAAGGCAATCTTTTGTTATCGGAGTAGCGGCTGAATGCATCCCAAATGAAGGTGGATTACTGGTCCACCTCCTTCCTGGCTAGTCTGCGGTTTAGCACAGGAGACAGCAAACTAGAACCTTGTGCCAAATCTGTTCCGCTGCCTGGTTTTGTGTAACCTGTAAGCTAAGAGTTCTTTTTACATTTTTAAATGGCTGTAAAAGTATTAAAAGACAAATAATCTTTCATGATACATGAAAACCTTATGAAATTTGAATTTGATTGTCCATAAATAAAGTTTTATTGGAAGACAGCCTGGCTTCTCCATGTCTGCATTGTCCAGGGCTGCTATAGCGTTATGATGGCAGAGTCTAGCAGCTGCAACAGACGACATGTGATCCGCAAAGCTGAAAATATTTACCAACTATCCCTTTCCAGACAAATTTGCCAACACTTGATTTAAGTGACATACTTACCTGTGAACAGAGGCAGTGAAGGAGAGATTTTGGCCCCTTCTCTCCCAATGAAGTGAGGAAAGGTCAGACTGTGTTGCTGCCCTCAGTGCTGCAGCAGATCTTAGGGTTACTTTTTGGAATACTTTCTCTGCAGCAGGGCCCGACCTTGACTTTCCCTGCCCACCCCACTCTTTACTCCCAGGTCTGTACAGGTTCAGTAGTGAGGTGTTAGCTAAGGACCCCTGCAACCAACCAGCGGTTCTCTGCAGGCCACAAAGAGTCACCTCTAAGATTATCGAGCCATCGCGTGGCACATCAGACCGAGTCCTCGTAACATGCTGGCCCCCGCTCCACTGTTCTGCAGTTGCAGGATAATTTAGGGATGATGAGGGGAAAGCGGTCTCTCTGTATCTGTTAATTCCTCAGAGGAAGTTCTGTTCAGAATGAATAGTCTTGCAATGTGTAATAAAGCTACCTATCAAGACCACTTTCACAGAGAGATTTAAATGTGATAATAAGAATAAAAGAAAATGAAGTGACATTGAGGGCGTCTTCTTTTATAACAGCTCTTGGTCGTGACTGTTAAGCACACTGTAAAATGACTTTTATACATTTATGGATCGAAATGGTTCTGCTGAAATTTTAAGTGTTAACATTGTTCAAACTTCCATTACTAACACCTCTCACATTGCTACAGACGGTTTCATATTTGACATTTGATCATACTAACCTGGGACGTTTTACACTGATGCTTTCATTTCATGCGATAGGAAGGTTCTGCTTATTTTGATTTCAGCTCCTTTCTCCAGGAAGCCAATACACGATATTTGCACATCTTACCCTGATGGATGCTCTCTGTAAACTGATGGGCACAGAAGATGTTCTGGAGAGATGGGGAAAGCTTAAACATTTTCTTTGTCAGATTGGCATGGGGTAGGAAATAAATACATATTTTTTTTTCAACCTGGTTCCTTCCTTTTCAGATTTTCGTGTTTGCTTCCCTTGAAGCTACTACTATTCAGACTACCATCCATAACTGCACCTATTTTTTTTCCTAACGGCCTTATTGAGATATAATTCACATACCAAACAATCACTCATTTAAAGTGTACAACTTAATGGCTTGCCATATATGCACCAAGTTGCACAGCCATCAACACAATCAATTTTAGGACATTTTTATTACCCCAAAAAGAAAACCTACACCTTCTAGCTGTCACCTCCCAATATCCCACTCCATCCGCCAGCCTTAGGCCACCACTCATCTCCTCTGTGACTCTACAGATTTGCGGCTCCGGGACATTTCATGTAAATGGAGTCCTGCACTACGTGGTTCTTGCTTACTGGCTTCTTTCACCGAGCATAACCTTTTCGAGGTACGCTTTCTTTTTCAGTCCTTTGCTTCTTATTTCTTCCTTATAAATATAACATTTTTAAAAAGAATACTTGGCATGCAAAGAAATATCTAACCTGTGTAAACATGCGGGATATGTTGGATCTGTCTTTGTAGCGGTCACGGCAATGGCAGCGTCTCATGCATGCTAGGCGTTCTACCAGTGCCTGTCAGGTACATGCATGGAGGGTTGATGAAGCTGGTTCTAGGCGCCCAGGCCTTCAAATCTCCCTCAGCATTGCGGTAGGCACATCACAGAGAAGGGCAGGCTCGTAACAGCAAATGTGCGGAACCGTGCTGAGGAACCACCAGGAGCCCAGCACCAGAAGCTCAGACGTCAGAAGCTGACCCCCTGTCTCATACTTGGCCTTTGTCTTCTCTGCCCTGTGTACCGAGCCCAGGGACATCCTCAGGACTGTTTCGGGCTCTCCTCTGTCACCCAGGTTGGCCTTGTCAGCAGCACCTTTCCTGAGATGGGAACTTCTGGTAGATGGATAAATGTGTGGTGTAAATATTTTGCTTATTTCTTCCCAGAGTCTTCGAGAAGAGAGTAAAGTCGTTTTGTTATAAATGAGTCCTTTGCCAAGTTTCGGCCCATTTTTACAAGGCTGACTTTGGATTGGGATAACTTGAGCCGTGCTTTTCATTTTGATGAACCAAAAGTTCATTTCTCTGTCCATGAAGATCATTTCCTAGTTTGCCAGGAATGGCCCATGGAAACCTGTCTCCCGTGTTCTAAGTATTACCAAATCCGGTGAAATTGTGGCTGGGAGGGACGGATTGTGAACTTACTGGACAGAATTGGACCATTGGCTTTCAGTTCATTTCAAGACCTGTCCCCCATTATCACAGAGGATGAAAAGTCTGCCTAAGTTAGCTCTAGCTAATTGCTTCCTTAGTTGAAGGCCTAAATGAGTTTTAAAGTGAAATGCATATCTCCAAGTGCTAAGTAGTCAACAAACAATAGGCAATTGAGATAGCAAAAGGACTAATTCAGAAGAGGTTGTTGTGTTCTTTTCTCTTTCATTTTCCCCCCTCTTTCTCTGCCTCTCTCCCCTTTCCTTCCCTCTATCCCTTCCTCCTTCAGATCCTTCTTCTCTTTTTCCTTTCATTTAACCATTATACATACTACGAGGTTGTGTGTATAGGCTCTTGCTGGTAATTAAATAAATTATTTATACATTTAACACAATCTTGAATTACCAGGTGATCATCTTAGCCACTCAAAAGTATAAGAGCCCTTGAAAGCAATATCCAAGCATAGATATTCCATAGCATGTCTTACAATCTAAATATTGCTTTTAGTGTAATCGAAGCGCAAGAGTAGTCACAAGCAGTTGATGGACTATTTTTCAAATTGATTTCAAAAATGTATTTAAGGGGATGATCTTCTAGTCTAGATTACCTATTGATTTTTAATATGAAAAGCTCATTATGTAAGCAGTAACTGCATATAAAAACCTAGCAAACCTTTGCATAAATCCTTTAATTGAATTTCCAGAGCCTGTGGTTCTACTTTTTTTTTTTAATTAAATCTATTTCTTTTTTTAAGTGTTACTGTGTAATTTGCATGCTGTGAAGAGGCCCTGTCCCAGATAAAGTGCCATTGATCCTTATTAAACCTCACCTCTGGGCTTGCTTAAAACTAACTGGAAAAATTAAAGTGTTCATGCCGCAGTGCACTTATAGCTTATGTGATAGGATTATGGAAAAAATAATAAAACTAATTTCCAGGAGAGAATTTATAATGTGAGATTTTATTTTTTTCAATTTGATAATTAATAGTGAAATCATATCATATATATAAATCATATTTCAGCCAATAAATGGAAATGGCAATTAGTAAAGATAATATATGCTTGATGTAAAACCATCGTGTTACGTGCGGATAATCTTTGGGCACTTTAATTTTTTAATTGTAGAAGGAAAGGATTATGAATTCAAGTCTGACACATTAAATGGCGGGTTTCCTTTGAAAAGTCTGATTCTTTTACTGTGCACTATATTAGGAGATTTTTAAATTTTAGTGTGGGGAAATATAAAAGATACAGAGAAAGATATTCTGGTTATGTTTGGACTAAAATGTATGTATTAGAATTACCAGGGGAAAGAAAAATATAAAGGCTGCAATAGGTTTTTCTATTTTTTAATACCTAACATTTGTTATTTTAAAAGCAATAAAATCCCCTAAAGAAATATTCATAATCAATAAGAACACAAAATATGGAATATATTAACCGAGTTATAAAAATGTTTGTAGTATAGCACAAAATGAAAAACACAGCAAGTTATGTACGGTTTAAAGTGTAATCAATTTTGAGGTTGTATACAAGGATATAAATGATAAACACAAGTAGTAGCATTTTTAGTAAAGGCTGTTACAAAATACTGTATTTATGGCCTATTCCATTCTTTTTATAGCTCATTAATGTAGAAAACAAACACAGTGTATCCATCTTCTCAGACAGCTTAAAATTCCCTTAAATGATATTTTTAAATGGGAATACTGAGCTCATTTGATCTGTTTCTTCTTCAAGCACGTCTGAGTTTGAACAGGCGTATTTACTAGGGTTCCTGTTCACACTCTGGGAGGAAAAAGTGCTGCCCTCCCTTCACAAAACAGGGCTGAGTGGAACACCTTTACAGGTGGTTGGTTTGGTGGTATCCCCCTCCTCTCAAAGGCTCCATGCCCCATTCCCATGTCCCACCCCATTCCAGGAAGAACCTTCTTCCCTTCAGAAGCTGCATTAATTCTTCCAGGCCACAAGGGGGCTGTTGAGTTACTGGTTCGCCACACTCGCTGGCAGGAGAGAGTTTTAATGCTCCTTCCAAAGGTGCTCAGTTTCCTGTGGTACCTATGAATATGCATGTAGTGTGTGCTCAGCAATTCACCAGTTCAAACTAGACGGCTGGTTTTGGTGGTGAGGTGTGTTTCTCTCTCTCTCTCTTTCTCTCCTTCCTTTGGACAAGTCCTTTCTGAGTAAGCTGAATTTATAATGTCATTAACTTATTTTCAGTATTCCATTTGGTTTTGATGTTTCCATCATGGCCTCTTTTTTTTCCTTTCATTTTGTCATTCTGTATATGTTACTGGCCTCTTATGATCGATGGAGCATACATTTCATGGCTGTATGAGCCACAAACTTGTGTATCCAGGGTTCCTTAAAACATAAGTAGGATTTAGCAATGCTCTGTTTGTTTCCAGTAAGATAAGAGTATTTGGAAAAGAAAAGAAAAAAAAAAACAAATCTTGGTAAGAAGGTCAAAGTATTTGAATTGTTTCCTTTCTCTCTGGACTAACATATGGTTCAGCACTACATAGTTCCATCCATCCGTCCATCCATCCATCCACCCACCCACCATGCATCCATCCATCATCCACCATCAGTCCATCCAATTATCCATCCATCCCTCCATCCATCCATCCCTCCATCCATCATCCCCAATCCATCCATCTACTATCAATCCATCTAACTATCCATCCATCCATCTGCCCACCGTCCATCCATCCACCCACTGTTCATCCACCATCCATCTGTCTATCCATCATCCGCCATCCATCAACCCACCATCCATCTATCCACCCATCCAGTATGTACTGAATATCTGCTATGTGTCAGGCCCTACTTCAGACATTAGGGATATGAATTTGAATTTGGATCAGTCATTGCCTTCAAGAATCTCATTATCTAGTGGGGAAGACAAAGACATAGGCAAATAAATTTAACAAAGGGAAACAGACCCAACTCAGCCTTGGGCTTACTCAGCCTTGAGCCCATAACATTCGTTATAATGTAATAATTGTAACATTCATTATAATAAGCTTTTTTTACTTATGACTCTAGTGTATTTAGACTTTATAATTTATAAAACTAACACTACTGTAGAGAAATACTTCTTTGTGGTTTGACAGTATAAAAGAAGATATTTTGCCTAGTAAAAATGGAGATGACGTGTCCTTTTCCCTAAAATAGATTGACATTGGTCTGGTTGCCTCCCAAGAATCGTGTGGCCATTGTCATAGGGAGGGTTGACACAGAGGACCATCTGTAGAATGTGGGCAGTCATCTGCGAGTTGATGACAGGCGCCAGGGAACCAAATAAAGTGGTGTAAGTATCTGGCCCGGAAGCCTGCACAGTGGCCACAGGCAGGATTCAGAATTCCACACCAGTAAGGAAAGCTAGGCTGAGCCAGGAAAAGCCCAACCAGCACGAATTAGAAGCCTCCAATAACGTTGACCCAATAGTGCCCCCAGTCACTGCCCCTTCCTAAAGACAGTATAGCCAATGACAAAGAAACTGATGCATGTAAGAGAACGGAGAAGCTAGAAGTGATGCTTCTCTTGGCTTCGGAGCCCAGAAGCAAGCTTGCTTAATTTCATCCAAGCAGCCATATTTTATCTGAGGCAACTGATGGATTACAGAATTGAGCTGCATTTTATAAAGTATCAGAATAGTTATCTTTCTGGAGTTTCTTTGTCCAGTATGATAGCCCCTAGTCACCTCTGGCTATTTAAATTAAAGTTGATTAATTAAAATAAAAAATTCAGTTGCTCAGCCACACTAGCCACATTTCAAATGCTCAGTAGCCACATGTGGTCAGTGGCTGCCATATTCAGTAGTACTGATATGGAACATTGCTGTCATGGCAGAGCCCTCTATTGGATAGCTCTGCTCCAAAGCAGAAGTCTCCAATGTGTGAAGAATGACCCATTAGGGTTCCAAAAGGAAACATCACAACTTCCATTTATCCATTAAATTCCTCTGTGTGTTATTAAATGTCTCCATGCATATATCAGGTGGTAGGTACTACCTTTTTAAGGGCTTTACGTATATTTACATATATCATCCTTTTTAGTATCCTATGAAGTGGTACTATCATCCATATTTTACAGAGGACACAGGCATACTGAGTAAGGATGTGGCAGAATTGGAATTCCACTCAGGTGCTCCAGCTCCTGGTCCTTCGTCTTAACTGCTGTATGATACAGGCTCTCAATTAAGAATACTGATCTTTACAAAAATTATAGATACGTTGACATGGGTGCCCTCCTTAGTCCTCTCATAGTGAGGAGCCGAGTGCAAGGCATTCTGAAGTGAGGCTGGATATTTCCCTAGGCACGAGGTCATGGCAGAGCCTCTGCTCCTTGTGGACTTTCAGCATTGGAAAATGAATCATGGTTTCCCCATGTGTGCTTAGCTAAATGGATTGAGACATTAGATTATC